>NC_092460.1:8042822-8345852 GCF_047495875.1 Pithys albifrons albifrons
ACAGCTGAGGATGTCTGGCAGCCAGGAGAAGTTTTATTTCTGTGGGTGAAGATAGCCAAGGATATGTTCAATGAGATAATTGGGATCATTAAACTTTCCTATAGTAATGCCAGTTGCAGTTTCATCTCTGTATAGCTAAAAACATAAGCAGCATTAATGAACAAAAAAATAATAATATCTATTTATCTCCTAAATATACCAGCAGGAGCACTGCCATTGTAACATCAAAGTATGAGCCTGATCTGAGCTTTGTCTTTAGTGATCTTATGAAGACCTGATGTCCTTCAAAATAAGAATGATTTTTTCATGATAACAACTATTAAATTACATTTTATTTAGACCAAATCAGGAGTTATCACCATCACATGAAGCACCATGTGAACCACTGCAAGTCAGGAACTCCCCCTGGTAACTGTCTTACATTTTGTCTCATCTGCAGTTAGGGTAGCAATAGAGCATGGGATGATGGAGGGAAGGGCACTGCAGTGTGCAAGGGCAGGAGAGCAGGCACATCTGTCTCCCTAAGGCTTCATGCCATACCAGCAGGCCACAGCAGAAGGAAATCTCTCTCTCCACTCTTGTGTGAAATTACTCGATGCCAGATATCAGTCAAAAGTAAATCTCTCCTGTTCAAAGACAGAGAGTTCGTAGGAGTCATTAATAACAAAACTTTGTGCGGAGGCTGTTGTGAGGGTGTGGTGTGCTCGAGTGCTGGGGAGCAAGGAAAAGAAAAATAGGTCAAATAAAGTCCTGCCCAAAAAAGAGCAAATGCTCACTGATAGCACAAAATTGGATGTAACTGAAATCAACAGGGACAAAATCGGTGGGACATGAATTAGTCTATGCCATGTGATCCTCACAGAAGGGAAGAGCAGGGCTGGCACAGCAGCTGACAGTGAGGAACAGCAAGGGATGGGCTCAGAAAAATTCATCAAGCAAAACAGAGTTCAGCATGGAATGGGAATATCATTAGCTGTCTGTTGCAAGGCTATCTGCAGGCTGTGATGATTCCTGCCTTAAGATGGAGCAAACCCCCTCCCTCTGGAGTGATGGTAGTGATTTGAGTGAAGAGCTTTTCCAATCACCTTGGGATACCCTGGAAAACTCTCTCAGCTGCCTCTCCTGAGGAGGACGTGTAGGCATTGAAATGGATATGTGGCCAATCCCACTTTGCTACAGTGGTTTGCCATCTCTGTTTTCCAGCCTCTGAAATAACTGTACTATCCCTGCTTTCCTCAGGATGTGAGCCTGTGACCTCCAAGAGAACCTCTGGCAAACTTGAGAGGAAGATCAGCTCCCTTTTCTATCCTTACCCCCCTTTTTTGTTTCTTTTTTTTCTGCTTCAAAAGAGACTCTGGAGAGGACTTAAAGGGAAAACAAGCAAGGAGGAAGCATGAACTGTCATAAATAATGTTAAAGCAAGAGTCAGACTTGCAGTAAAGTAACAAGGCACCTGGGAAGGTGGTGATGGAGTTGTGAAAGTTTTCAAAGTGGTTGTATCTGACTGATGCCTTGAGGGCATAAGCTGAGGGTTCTCAGGGTGTGTGTATAAGGAAGGAGAAGAGGATGCAGCCACAGCCTCAGTGGGTGTGCTGAGATCTCCAGTCGTGATGGCCAGACATGTTTGGTTCTTGCAGGAAATCGGGAAAGAAGAGCTGGACTTTGGTCTCTGCATGGAACTGTGAGGAATGTAGGGCCAAAGACGGAATGAAGAGTGAAAGACTAAACAGTGCAGTGGAAGCACATGTATCTCTAAAGACAGAGTGAACAGGAAGAGTGATGACAAAGGGGTGGGGACGAGGATGTTGTTTTGGGATCTGGTGAAAGTAAATTAGGGACTTGTGATGCTGAAGAGATTAGAGGATGTGACGTTCAGAGCAGCCTCTGAAAAGACAGTGAGGACAGTTGTGCATGAACGAGCCTGAGCTCAGGGGCAGTGCTGTAGCTGCAGTGGCTACTCAGGTTTTGGCTAAATAAGCAGAGGAACCCTGTGAAACCCCTCTCCTTTATCCAGATCTGGGATCTGCACTATCAAAATACTTTGGAAGGGTTTTGGGAGTCATGTGGAAGGATTAGGAAGGGCTAACAGTTTGACTTACCTGGGGAAACAGCCCAAGTAATTTGTCTGTTTGCAGATGTGTTGGACCTGTTTAACTGTGCATGTACAGGAGCAGTAAAAGTGGGATCAAAGCAGTCACTGTTGGCTGCTTCTGACAGTTAAGGCTGGGAAAGCTGGGCAAAGGTTGTGACAGCCTTTCTGTTTCCTGAAGGATACACTGGATGTTTTTGTATCAGATAATCTTGAGTTTGAATGGAGGGTCTGGCCTTAACATCGCAACTGTAGACTGAACTTTACTATGGGTGTGCTAAACATTGAACAGGAAGGGGCAGTGGTTCATTTTGGGCTGGAGCTTATCAGCCTTCCGTGGCTGGGCAGGTTTTGGACACCATGAAAGTGTTATTGCTGAATATAGAATCAAAATACATCAATTACTTAACTGAACTTTGTCTAGGCTGGTTATTTCCTTTTAGTCTGCAGTGGAAGTTGTGGTGAGCTCTGAAAAAGAGCCCTGCAGCCAGACAGATTGGAACTGCTCTGTGGCCACCTGCAGCCAGAAGCCTTTGCTATGGAAATGCCTGGGTCAGGAAGCAGGGCTGGGATGCACGGAGTGTTTGATGCAGTGTGGCAGTGTGGATGAGGCGATGGCAGATGAGGGGACACTGCTTTGCCAGATGAAGTTTGTTACAAACTCCCATCTGCTCGGAAACAGAAGCTATAAGGTTTGTGCTGTACAAGTAATTATTTGTTATACATTTTTAAACATGAAATCTCGTCCAAACGGCAAATATTTTTAGTGTGTGTCATTGTGCAGTTAAGAAAGCTGCCAGCAGCATAAACCAGAATAACTCTGTGTGGTGATCGAGCTGGGATGGGATATTCTGCTTTGCCCATTTTCCCCTCCCCACACTTAGGTACTCCTTTTTTCCACTGGCCTCCTACTCATAGGAGGTAGCATCTTGCAGAGTTGGCTGCTTTGCCACCCCCTCCTTTCATTTTACCTGTGATGGAAAGCATGAATCTGGCACAGCTGGGTGGTGTTTGGCTGCGTGTGAAAATGGTTCTGGAAAAGCGAAACAGGATTCTGGGTTTTCTCCCAGTGGAATATGGAAGAGGCAGCCTCACATCTCTTGGTTTTCAGCAAATCCATCCTGGGGAGTGAATGTGCACGTGGTTTATAATGTAGGCAGATTTGGGATGAATGAAGCATTTTTCAGATTTTCAAGGAAGTGGTTTAGTTGTTTTAGCAATGTTTTACCCCCACCCTAAATTCCCCTAAAAAATAGTGAGAGAATGGATTTAAGATGGATCTGAGCATTTTAGAAACAGAACAGCTTATGTTGCAGAAAATGTGGTAAGGAAAACTGTTTGAAAATGAAGCTTTTTGAGGGGGTAGGTTCTGTTGTGGATTTTGCTCAGCCTGTAAGGCAGATGATTCAGTTATTCCCCGAGCTCTCCCTTGTACCTGTGAAGCAGCACAGGTAGGTTACCAGAGCATTTCCCAGCTGTGCCAGTTCCCAGCAAGAGCTCCCTTGGTGTCCTCAACCTTTCTTAACGGCATTTGAGCCATCAGTCCTGTCAGAGCCTGCTTTTCCCTTTTATCTTCCCCTATAACTCCAGCTAGACGAGGAGAGAGATGCAGAGGGTATGCAGTTTGGACAGCAATCTGACCCCGTGGGTGGTTGTACACACAGGTTATTTTTTTCTAGTGCCCTGAGCACTGCTCTCCTCCACTTGATTTCCATAGATCTGTCCAGTTAATAGCAGAGAAACAGAGAGGAAGGGTTCATAGGTGTGTATATGTATATTCCCATGGGTTCATAGCTAGTAGCATCTGGTGGTACCTTCATTTGAAGTAAGAGGGTGACTCTAGCAGCACCATTTTGTCCCAGCTACAGAGCAGAATGCAAAAAAAAAAAGGCTGAATTCAGTGTGAATGCTTCAGGAGTGGCTTTTCTCTTTAATCTCTTCACTGATTTTTTTCCCTAATTTCTAGAAAGAACTGCAGCAGTTGTCTGAGATGAGCAGGTACCAATGCTGTGGACCTGCAGTCATAGTTGCACTCTGGCTCCCATCTGAATTCCAGCTGTGTATTCCGCACTACACTCTTGCATGTTTTTTCTACATATGAAGTGTGTTGCTATCAGTGAAAGCTTAAAGGGAGGGCTGAGGGTAGACTCAGACGAAATGGGATCAGAGAGCAGGTTATCACCTGATTTTTGCAGCACAATGCCATTCAGAAAGCACCGAGGGACCTCAACAATAGCAGAGACTATAATGCCATACTCTCTGAGTGTCCAGTATATCTTCCCTAACTCTATAAGCAAAAGCCTCTTGCCCTGGTAACAATTTCAAAGGAAAGAGGTCATGCCTTGCTGAATGTAGTTTGAAATACCACATTTCCTCAAAAAGCAGGAGATGACAGTGCTGCTGGTAGAGGAGCTGTCTGGAAGAGTCACTGTGCAGCTACAGTGGGGCTTTGACCGACCACCCAGCCATGTCCCATTCTTAAATCTGTCATCTTTTGTTCATGAGACTCTGCTGCAGAGGACTGTGGCATCCCCCCTGGCATCCCAGCCCTCTCCTACAGGCTGCCTCTCCAGGGTTCATGGGTGGTGGGTGCTGTTACCTCTTCTCCTGCTGTGTTGCATCCTGGCACATTGCCAAAGCTGAAGTAATCCAGGGTTGGGGTGAAGGTTTTGAGAAACTAGTGTTTTATTTTGCTTTAAATACAAAGAATAATTAGTAAGACAGTGTGAAAAATCGCTCTCTATCCTATGAGAGAGAAAGAGTTCTGGCTGGAGGATTTATCTCTGCTAAGCTCTAGGGAGAGATAATTAAGAGGCAGCGGGTGAAACTCAGAGGGGGACTGGGAGAAAGGTGTTGTTCATGCTGTTGTGAACACAGTGTGAGACCCTCAGGGTGACAGCGGTCTCTCTTCTGCCCTGGTCCCCACATACGCAGGATTTTGGGGTCCGTGTCACACACAGCCCCTGCAGAGAGCCTGGGAGGGAGCTGCGTGGGGCTGCAGGCAGTGTTCCAAAATGCTCCACAGCGAGCTGGCTCCATTCGCCCTCTCGTGGTGATGGCTGGCCGGGGCTGGGGGGTGTGGAGAGGCTGGGACAGCCTCAGCCGGGGGTGGGGACAGACAGACAGACACCTGGGCGGTGGTGGTCCCTCCACTCCGCCTGGAGCAGGCTGTGAACACACAGCTCTCCGGAACCCACTGGGACAGCAGAGCAGGTTGAAACCTTCACACGATAATATTCCACATGGAGAAGGCTGTTAATGACAGGGGATGTGATTGACTGCCTTTTTCTGTTGCTGCTGTATTAGCTCTATTTAAATCAGCTCACATTAACTGCAGTTATATTTAACATTGTCTGTCTACACGGTTGAATTTTTAGATAGTTAATTTTCAATTGCAAATTGCTTAATTATGTCTGAACTTTTTATAAATATTTGTAACATGAGTTAATATTTTCTATTATATGCTATACACGGTCTGGAAAAAACTAATTGTTCCTAGTGCTGTGCACTGGGTCTGGCAGGAGCCACCAAAGCCTTGATGCTCTCTTCTTACCAGAAGGCTGTTGCCTTCACAGATGATGTGTCAGAAATTGAGGTCTGTGGCCAACGCTGTGTATGTGTTATGGGCAGGAAAGCCATTAGGATTCATTTGATTCCCTGACAAGAAGGAGTGGAAATGTTTATTGTCCACAGCATGGTACTATGATGAACAGTGGAGGCTCATGACTCTACATGTGTGTATTATTGCTGCACTCCTGGTGCCTGCTCTGAGCATCAATATGAAATGGGAAAGGAGATGGCTTTAAGCCTAGGAGGAATTTTAAACTTTACTATTTTCAGGGTGTTTGTACTCTGGGGCCCCAAAAGCTCATTCACATAGGGAAATGCCCACTGCCCATCTTCTCCTACCCAGGCAGGGCTGTGTGCAGTCCATGCCCAGCAGATACAGATAATTGTCTTGCTGGGTCTCCTGCAGGGTTTATGTGAGGGGCGAAAGATGGAACATCTCAGCTGTGTGTCTGCCAGCCTTTGGCTGTGGCTCCTCTGCTTGTGGATGGCCTGAGCAAGAGTCCCCGGGGCAGGGAGGTGGAGTAGCCTCCTTGGCAGCTCCAGGGGTGATCCCCAGCCACATCTGCCATGAGCCTGATCCACAGAGCCTTGTCTTACACAACAATTCATCGGCACTCAAAAACCCCTGTGAGGTGTCAACCCCTGGCAGCAGCCTCCAGCTGAGGCAGCACTTCCAGTGTCAGGAGAGGAGAGAAGCACAAAACACCCCCTGAACCTTGGCACATCCAGCTGGAGTCTGTGAGCATTGCCATGGCTCACTCAGGTGGTGGGAGGGGTGTCAGGGGTCAGTCAGGACTGAGCCCAAATTAAGGTTAGGGTGGTGCACTTGCAGCCTGTGACCCAGATTTACAACGGCCATGGTTTGAGCTGGTTAGAGTAAAGCCAGTGTAGGCCTGGAAGGAGTGCTGTGCTCTGTGCAGCGGGAGCTGACCTGTCCAGCCATGTGGCAGGAACTGCTGCTGCCAGGCTGAAACATCTTCTTCTGTAATTGTCGTAGTATCTGTATGCATGAATTACGTATTGTATATTTAATATGGAAACATATCAGCATTTTCCATATTGCATAGTTGGCTTTCTGAGTGGACTGTCCTCACCAGTAAGGGGGCTAGAATGGTGTAGCCCATGGGAGGACTTGCCTCATCTGCTAAGCTCTCCCCCAACAGGGTATCTTGTTCTGTATTCCTCCTTCTCTTGTCTTACAGCCTCGATGCTTTTAAAAGCATCACACACTTTTGCTCCCTGTGTTTGTTCCTTCATAGCCTTTCCCTGCTTTTCTATGTCTGCTTCAATTCTTCTCACATCCTTGATCCTTAATGCAGGTGCCTGAGCATCTCATAAGGGCTTTTTGCGGGGTTAAATCTCACATGACAGCTCACAGTTTCACGTGGCCTTCTCAGTGGTACTATACATCCATTTTGTGCCACTGGTTCTTCAGCAGCAGAATAGGTCCTGTTGGTGGGGATCAGGCAGTAAAAGAGGTGGTTCCCAGTTAGTGAAGCCAGGATTCTAGTTCATATTCCTCATGGGGTTTTTTTCATGTTGTTGAATGCTAATTATCTAAAAAAGAAGTGGCTTGTCTGAAATGCAATGATAGATTGGATAGGATTGGTATGGCTAAGGGTATTGCTTCTGTTCAAAACCAGGAGATTTCCCCTGAGGTGAAGTTCTCTGAAACCTTTGAATGACTCAGAGCTCAGCTGTCTGGGCACTGCTCTAAGAAAAGCAAGGAAGTGACCTTTTAATTAGCATAATATAGTAATTTAGCATAATAAGTGATTAATCATTAATACTTGTTGTTATGTATTGATCAAAAAGCCTTACAGATGTGATGCTTCTGCTCTGGTTTTTTTTAAATTGATGCCAATTAGTGAAGGTACAAGCCAGAGGGACTGAAATAGACAGATCTGCCATTGAAGGCAGTTCCCTTCCCATTCTCTATTGCCATAGGAAAGGGGTCTGATGGTGATCTACACAGTGAAAATCATGGTCCTAGTCATGGGTGAGATCAGCAACTTCAGCTCCCTCAGAACACTGTCCACTGAGAACATGCAGGGACCTCTTTGCATGCTGAGAATTTGCTGCCTAGAGGTTTAATTCTCCCAGCTTTTTCTCCCTGGCCTCATGGGAAAATTTGCTGCATCAAACCAGTGTGAAAGATCATCCTGTTCAGGAGATCAGTCTGTTTAGGTCTCTGGATGTGATAAATGTAAATTTCACAAATGCCAAAATGAACTGCAATGAGCAGCACTGCCATTTTTGCTATTTTTAGTCTTTGCAAAAGTGGGAGCCATAACTTGCCCTCTACATTCCCTCTCACCATTTTCTGCTGATAGTCAGTTGTTTGGCATATAAGGGAACCAAAATCTTGCTGTTCGTGACCAGTCTCTGTTTTGCCAGTTCTTTGCTTAGAGCTTTCTGCAGAAAATCTATTATTACACAGACACCATTGGAGATATTCCCACATCTTATTCCATCACTTTTAATCCTAGCAGCTTTGCTGGACTAGGTTCTCATGTAACTTGCTTTAGCTCCAAAAGTCAAAGCTCATTTTGAATTACATGATGAATGTGTCTACCATTAAGCTTTTAATCAAAAATAAGGATTTGAGGACATGTAGATAATTCTTCCATGATGACTGGGATGAATTAATTGCAACTAATTCTAGCTGTAAAACTTACTTGGAACTCAATAGTAGTCAATTTGCATGTTTAGAGAATTCAGGTGATTCTCTTTCCCATTAACTCCTGTGAAATTCAGCATATGATAAGCTGTAAGGAAACACAGGCAGGCTAAATGTAGTGATCTACCTCTGGCAGCATCAACCAGCCAGTGCTCCAGTTTCCTTTGAGGTGCCGTAGCTCAGCGTATGTTCCCAGCACGCCGTCGAGCATCCTTATGCAATGCCATAAGAAGAGGGAATTAAGGCAGTCTCAGAGGTCAGAGCCTCTGGACAGCTTTAGTTTTCAATCCCTTTCAGTGTCGTACACCTCACACGGATGATCTTGCAGTGGGATTTGCAGGGTTCAAAAGTTCTCTGGCCACAGATGGAAAGGACATGCCTTTTGAGTGGATGTGCTCTGCCATCGCCTTTCTTAACAGCTTGCAAAACATTTGCAAAGGCAGGCAGCACTTTTTCCTCCCCTTCCTCTTTTGCTGAATCTGTTTTTTCATTTACTTTGATTTATCATTGCACATAAATCTGGAGGTATCTTTGGACAACCTGCTGGAAAGCTGCGTGCTGGGTTTGCTTGTCTCAGCTTTCCTCTGGCCTGCAGCACAGCCTCGCAAAGCTGCAGAGGGAGCTGGTGGTGGGCACAGGGAGATCTCCTCTTTTCTGTGCAGTACCCCTGGCACCTGTCTGCCCTTGCCATGACACCTGCAGGTGCTGGTTGATCCATCAGTGCTCTGCAGATGGGGCTGCTGCCTGCAAGCAAGGAGGGCATGAGGAACCTCTGCCTGCACGTGTCACCAGTGCTGCTCTGAAATATGGTGGAAATCAGCTCAGTTCATGGGATAAACAGGTATCCAAAAGGCAGCACTTAGACTGTAGTGAATTTGGAGGCAGATCTCTTGACCTTGCCTGGTGAAGCAGGCACAGTCCCAGCATCTGCAGGCAGATATGATGGGTGAGAACCTGCACAGGCCAGGCAGCTGCTGAGACACAGAGTTTTATTGCAGCATTCTAAGATTCACACTGGGGCAAGGAGTGACTGTTCTACATCCCAGGGAATATTTTCACCAATGAATCTAGCACAGCCCTAAAGTTTGTGGACCATGAAATGAGATTTCTCTTTAAGAGAGACAAAGAGAAGTATCAGCCTTTACTGAGTTATCCAAGTCCTTTCTACTGCTTTAAATCACCCTCCCAGGCCCCTCTGAGTGCTCTCTCACGCCAGGAATCCTTCATTAGATAACCCAGGAGTTTGCCAGGATAGTGGGAGCCAGCACCCATCCACAGCAAACAGCTGACTGCACAACTGCAGATGGAAGCCACTGAATTCCTGCAGCATGGTCTATTTCACCTATACATGAGCAAAATGGTATGGGCTGCTCTCCAGGGGAGGGAGTTTATCAGGTAAAACAAAAATTTTCATGAGGTAATAGGTGCAGATTGTAATTCCTTGAATTAAGGGGAGTTTTACATTGTGTTAGAAAAATTCTGCATGACTCTGAACTGATTTGGGGAGGTCTGACTGGCCAGAGGAGAGGTGGCCTTAAGCATCCCTATTGTGCAGTGGCACTGGGAGATCAGTTTCCTTGGATGTGTGGGGATCCTACAGCATTGTAATCCTGGGAGCTCATGGAGAAGACATGTTCTGATGGTCACTCCAGGTCTTCCAAAATCCTGTCTTGAGCCATGTGAGTGTCAGCCGCTAAATCCGTGCTCAGGCTGTGCTGCCAATTTTGCTCACACAGGGAAGTGCCTAACATGGGGAAGCTGTCCTTGCTACTTCTTCCTCACTCCTGTTTCAGATCTCAAGGCAGGCAGGTTGCAGTTTGCTGCTTGGAGGGTTAGTAAGTTGCCCAGGACATCAGTGACTTACCCTTCCAATGCAGCTTAGCACTGTTTGCATTTCCAGTTTAAAGGGAAGTCAGAAGCCCACCTGTGGTTGAACAGGGAATATTCAGATCCTCCCTTTCTTTGCTGCTTCAGACTCCTGGGAAGAAGTCCAGCTTGCAGAGTGCTGGACTGCTGCCTTCCCACTGCCCTTTGCTGCTTATGTGGTAAATATTCCATTGGTGGGAAAGGGATGCTACAGAGCAGTTTGTGACATTGGCATAGAAGTTGTGTGCTACCTGGTGCCACTCTGTCCTGTCTCATGGCATTTTATCTCCTAAAATAGTGGGATTTTGCTAAGAACTTGCTTCCCTGCAATGAGTCACTTTGGGGGCCACATGTTTTTCAGTTGGAGCATTTTGTGATGCTGATGCCACAAGTTGTGAATACTCCTGGAGTGACAGATTAATTATTAACTGAGCAGCTTATGAATTTTTCAGTGTTTTCTCACACTGTGCATCACAAAGTGAAACCACCTTTTACGAGACAAAGATCGCTCCTAAAGTCCTACATCAAAGCTGCAAAATTGTCACCCATATTGTGATCTTGTTCAGCCTTCACATGAACATGTTTGCTTTGAAATACTTAATCAACCATTTGCTGAGCTACAGAGCTCCCAGCATATCAAAGGATGAGCAAACTGAAACTTTGAGGCTTTTGGCACCTCTCACCATGCATGACATGTGCTGCACTAATTATTTTGGGAGGACTTAATCCAGGCTTAGGAAGGACACGAGTGGGTCACGGGTTTTGTCTTTGCCCTCCATCCAGGGAAAATAATTCACAAAGTGGGGTTTTCAGACCCACTCAGCTGCATGGTGGTGTGCTGGACACAGAGAAAATTAATGCTGAGAATGCCCCAGCCAGGACAGTCCCTGCTCAGCAGCAGCCCCACCTGCACCTGCCTCCAGCTGTGCAGCCATTCCCTGTTGCCAGTGTTGCCGTGGGGGAAGATCAGCATAGGCACTGGCTGAGAATTTCTTGGAGAATTTCTTGGAGAATTTCTTGAAGCTTCCTTTCCTGAAGGTGCAGATCTGTTTCCATTCCCAGTGCAGCAGAAAGCAGGTTGCTGCAGCTCAACATTTGCATTGCCAGAGCATTTCAGATGTGGTTTTCCAGAATCCCACTGCAAATGGCTGGTCCTCTATAGGAGCACATGGTACGGGAGGGTGACTGGATTCACTGCCGTGTTGGAACCTTCCTCAAGGGAGTGGAGATGCTTCCAGAGAGGCCCCAGTTATGTGTCAGAAATGGGGATGTGATGACACTTGCTAACTTTGCTGGGAAACAGGATCAGTATTAGCAGTGACTGACAGGGAGGGATTAAATTGTTAAGTAGTCCCAGTGGTTTCTGGCTGGGGCCGATGGCAATTATACCAACAATACCTGTCACATCCACAGCATAATTGCCAGGCATTGAAGGTTAAATCTTCATGTTGCATCCTGTCATTATAAATCATAACCACATTATTTCCAGCAGTGCTGAGCTCAGAGCATGGGTGTAGCTCCGATGTCATGTTTCACTCACCTTGGTCTGTTGGGATTGTGTCCCATCAATCCATTTTTGGTGGCATGTCTGGATTCACTCTGCTCTTACCGACTGGCCAAGTGCTGTGTACAGTGTGTCACTTGTGCCATCAGCGTTGTCCCCAGGCTGGTGGGTTGGCCCCTCTCACTGCAGCCGATGGTGTGAGGGCTGTGCCCTGCTCAGTCCCCAGACAGGTGCGTGGATCTGAGCAAAACTGCTTTGGGCTTAACAAAGAAGGAAAGAGGAAGGCAGCCTGTGCTGTTCCAGCGTCACGATTGGAGCCAGGGCTGTGGTTGTAAATGGTTAGGCTTTAAGCTGTGATAAACTGAAACTGGAGCTTTAAACAAAATGCCAAAACCATGGGGGTTTAAAGTCCCATAACACTGCTCATGTCCTTGTACTGCCTTTGGAATGAGTGGAAGTGAGCCTGGCCTCTGAACTTTAAAAACTGCATGGATCAGGCTGGACAATGTTCAGGAGGTCTCTGACCCAGCAGTCAAACAGTTTAGGCATGGGTTTGGTAGGTGCCTGTGCATCTTGCTGCAGATCTTATGGCCTAATTAGGTTGGTTGGTTTGCATCCGTTTCTGCCTTTCAAAAGTGTTGAGGAATTATCGCCTATTCCTCTTGCATAACAGGAGTCAAATGTTTTCAGTGGGTTCGTTTCAAGGGGGTGGAAGCAAGGGTTGCTCCTGCAGGCCAGAATCTGGTTCTTACTGGCAATGAAAACTGTCAGACTCACCTGATGAACATTTTAAATCTGTTTCTTTCATTTAGTAGTGCCCACTAAAAAGTATTCTGTATTAACAGTTTATATGTAAAATACCCATGTCTTCTGCAAGGCCTTTTTTCTGCAGTTGAACTCTCACCAGGGGTTAAAGTAGGTTCCTACAACACCTGCAGCGATGGGTTGGCTGTGATGCCAGTCAGTTTTGGGTTCCACTCAGAACTTAATGTATATGTGGCTTTTAATTTTTACTTTTTTGCTTTAACAACTGTTACACCAATGTCGATAATCTCTGCAGGGCAGGCAGAGAGAACTAATGTCATGTGCAGGGAGACATACGAAAACATCTAATTTACCAGCAGGCAGTTGGGTAATGATCAGTTGAGAATTGCAAATTATGCACGTCGTGTATTTGTGGCACACTGCTGAAGAAAAGCCCAGTGCATATGACTAATCATATATATACTGAAATTTATAATACTTTTCACATTTAATTGACTGGGGCAACCTTATGATTTATATCTTTGCTTTATTCATAGAACACCCATAACACAGTCATAATGCAGAACAAAACTGGTTCAGTTTCTCTTTGACTTTGTAAATCATTTATGTATTTGGCTGTTAAGTATTTGAATATAAAGTGGGCATGCATGTGGCAGATAACAAATAGCTGATTCTCTAGTTAAGAAATTGGAATTTAATTATATGGTCTGTGTTGCCTGATTTGGATGTTTGGTCTTGCTTTATGGCATGCCTCACATTTGCCCCTTGCCTTATTTCACAAGCAAAGTATATTTTATGGACACCAGCATTACTCTCTTAATGGCCCTGTACAGTGTTTTGACTGTGAAAAATGTACTCAGCTTCCCTTGGTGGCAGCAGGAGCCTTTTCCAGGCACAGGAGGCCTTCCTAGGCACAGGAGGAGACAGCGGCTGAACTGCTGGGCTGCTGCTCTTCGTCAAAAGAGATCTGCTGGAAGGTCCAGGAGAACAAGCAGGGGCTGCCTCATTAGTACCATTCTGTAGACAACAAGAAGAAAATGTTGGTTTGGCTACTACAGACTGTAATGTCTTTCCCAAACATCAGTTTTTGCCATGGAGCTATCATGCCAAGTCATTGAAAATACAGCTTGGAAAGACTTTTTTTCTTTTAAATACTGGGTTACTTGGCCTGGCATCACTACTTAATCTTGGGAAGCACAGCCCTGGAAAGCAATACCTTATCCACTCAACCACAGCCACGGAGGCTGCCTAGGGTGCTTGTTGCCTCCTAAGAAAAATAATCTTCTGCTGTCAGATTGTTCCTTGACACCTGTAGCATCACTGGAGAACATCTGCAAAATCAAGACAGTGCCGAAAGCATGAGGCAGTTTGCTGGCTCCTTATCATACCACAAAAACAGCCCTCCTCCACAGCAGCATCCTCGATTTCTAAATTTAGACCCAGAGTTATTTAGGGGAGTGTGTGATTAACCTCAATTACTGTAGCTCAGATGGTATTCAAATAATGCCCCCTCTTTCAGAGTTGCAAAGAAATGGAAATCTAGTGCTGTACATTTCCTACCCTTGATGAAGCAGCTCCGAGAGCCGCTTGAACACTGGTGCATTTGTTCATAGAGAAATTATTGGAGGCAGCTTGTCCTGACAGGTGCTGGTGGTCCATGTCTCTGTCTTTGGGATCAGAAATACAAAAGATGGAAGCAGCAGGTTATGTGGTGCAGGTGGTGTGAATGAAACCACTGAAGCTTCAGTGAATTTATATCACAGTCATGACACTTCATAGTTTTGCTGAATTAAAACAGGAATGAAGACTTTCAAAAGCTAATAAAAAAATCCACTTTTCTTCAATCTCAGCCATAGTCAGTGTTGCCTCTCTGGAAAATCATCAGAGATGGCAAGAAGGGATGTGAGTGTTTGGTGATCTGGAGCTGCCAAGTGTCCAGCCCTGGCAAAATGTGCTGTGGCTTCTCAAGCACCAGAGAAGTGAGAGCCTCTGGAGGGCACCCCCTTCCAGGGTTTCAGGTAGTCTCATCCTGGGACACAGGGCAAAGTGGGTGCAAGACCTCAGAGTGAGGATGTTCAGCCCCAGGAGGCAGCTGAACAGGCATTAAAACTGTCTGTGTTGGGATGGTGAGCATCATGTGTGTCTTTTGTGGGGACTCCTGTTCCAGAAGGAACACCACTCCCTCTGTGCTATACTTTATTGATAATGGAGTGCAAGTGGCCAACTTGAAGAACTGAACTGCTCATGAGGGTGCTGCATTGGTTAATTTTTCACCTTGATTTGTCTTTTGTTTTTATACAGCTGGACAACCCAGATGAGCAAGCAGCACAGATCAGACGTGAGTTAGATGGACGTCTCCAAATGGCAGAGCAAATTGCCAAGGTAAAAAATAGTCTTTATTAATAAGATCTTCATATAAAAGTAGTTTGATGCAGGCCTCCAGGTCCTGTCATTCTTTTATAGGTTTCTTCTCCCAGTAATCACTAGATAAAAATTAGCAGGTTTTTAAATACAAACAAAACAAGTACAGCTGAAGCAGTTGTGATGTGCATTTCGTGGAATGTCCTGATGAGCTGGGACAGGTTTGGTTCCTGCAAAATCCCTTACAAATCCTCAGCAGTGTTGAAGATACTGTCAAATTCTTGTCAAATTTCTGTGTTAGGCGATAAGGTGGGTGATGGCATGTACAAAGGAGACAGAAATTGCCCTGAAGGGATTTGTGCCTTTTGTTGGGCTGCTGGGAGCCACAGTTTCCTGCCTGTAGGTAAGTGCTGCCTCAGTAAAGGTTCTTCACGTTTGTTGTCCCAAACAAGTTCACACTATATATAAGAGCAGTCAGGCCAGTGTTGCACCCTGCGGACATTGCTGCTGTTTGGAGCAGCAGACACAGAACCTCCAAACAGTTTTAATAATCAAGCACCTGGCTGAGCTCCCTGGAGACCCTTCTGTGAGGAGCCATCTCCTCGCCCTCATACAGAGCAGATTTATGTGGCCTCTGATGGACCACAGATAGAGAGGGTCCTGTTGACATCTGTAAATCCAAGACTTTATCTTTGCCTCTAATTAATTGTTCTGAGTCACTGATAAAGCCCTAATGTGGCAGAAGTCATTGGGAATGATCTATCTGGCCATTCTTAATAATCAAGAAAACATTACTAGAAGGAAAAGGTCTATTCAAAGAGACAGGCTCAGTCTAGTGGCCTGCCTTTCAGCAGCAGCCCTCCCAGCACTGAGCTGTGTCCATACTGGGATTTTGTGTAAGGAAGGTAATACCAGAGCTGTTTGCAGCCACACTGATACCATTGGTTGGGAAAAGCAGAGCACATTCATTTATGCTCAGGCATTAGTAAGGATGCTGTTGGTGGCCTCACAGCTCCTCCTCATTAACACTTCTGTTAAACAGCTGCTGCTGTTGTATCTTTGGGGATGTAGGCTCTGGTTTCCTCACTTCACTGATAAAATTAGTGAGATGACCAAGGATTATGTGGCCAAATGATGGTGCAGCAAAGCAGCAAACTGACTGCAGCTCTCTTGTTCAGCATTTGGCCCTTTGCCATTTTATTGTTGTCAAGAAAACCTATAGTATTCATTTGCAGTGAAATGTAAGCCCCCATGCAGATCATGACTGCTCCGATTCTGAGATGGGTAGCCAGGCCCTCAGTGCCAGAATAAGATTGCCTGGTTTTGTAGTTTAATTTTCTCTTTGTGGCATGTGGGACAAGAATATGCATGATTCAGTAGCAGCCAGCAGAAGCTGCAGCTTCATGAATTATTTTTTGCAAATGAGAATTTGCCATTTTCATTCTTCCCCCAAGGATGCTGAAAACAAACCATGACACTACTGGCCCTGCGAGAGACAGTCAGGGGAAACTCCTGTATATAACCTGACTTATCCCTGTGCAGAATTCAACCTTCAAAATACAACTATACATCTTGGAGGGTGGGTTTTATTAAAAGGGACTTACCTGTGATTCAGCTGGCAGCTATTGATATTTAATCTCCTTCATGGTACTGCTGCAGGCCTCTCTCCAGAATGTCAGGTCCTGCCAGCATCTGTTTGTGAGAAACCTTGTTCTTTCAGACCCATGAATACCATCTTTTGGAGGCATCCAAATGACCTTTTGAATCCTCCTCTATATCCCTCTTTCTGGGCAAGGCTGCTTTCCCTCCAGCAGAGCACAGGTTCACAATTCAGCTCAGTGAAAGGATAGCATTTCCAATTTTATCTCCAATTTGCAGCTTTTAATACAGATTTGCTGCACAGGGAGGCTTACAGTGCTCATGAAACGAGCCCTGAGGTGGCTGTCTTGGAGATTCCATGCTCAAGACAAATTAATGCCTCATTAATAAATTAAGAAATTCACACTAGGACATTTGCACTTCAGAGGCAGCAAAGGCTGTGAAGTCTGACAGGACCCAGCACTGCAGTGTTGCAGAACCAGTGGCTCTGCCAGCCCTCGTCTGACCTGTCGTGTGACCTTGAACGAGTCACTGTGCACGCAGCTTTCCTGCCTCTGGGTACCAGGGCACAGCTCTGGGTCTTTTTGCCTTCCTGTGTGACCAGGGGAGTGCAGCTCAGCACAGCACTAGGGCAGCATTAGGCAGGGTCCCCCACTGAGCCTGACTCCATCAAAGCACATAAGCCCTGCCTTGGAGCCAAGCAGCCTGAGGATCATGCTCCAAAGTCAAGCAGATGTTTTAAAGCTGAATGTGGACAGGCTTTTCATTCTGCATGTTGTACTTTTCCAGAAGCTAAATGGAGCAGCATTACAGCTGAGAGCTGAGAGATGCCAAGGCAGACGTGTATTTTCCTCTGCAGTAGCAGTGGCTCTGCTTTCCTGTGGTGCCTTTTCCCCCATCCAGTCACCTGGCCTCAACAACAAGGAGGATCATGTGTAGGGGTAACTAAGTGAGATGATGGCATCAGAGTGATATGTCCATCTGGGACTGGAGCTTCTCTGCTCCAGCCTGCTGGACTGGTCACTTCTCACAGTTTGTTAACTCTGCTTCTCTCCATGCTTGTCCCCATTCCCAGTCCTCCCTCTGCTCAAAGTACATGTGGAGGTCACTAGCACCCTTTCTTACTGTTGTCTGCATCTCTTGATCATGTCTTACTCGAGGTTTCCCCAGCTTTATCTCCAGTCTGATGGGTAACTTGAGACCACACTTGCATTTCCATCATCAGTTAAATAGTCCCAGTTAAACTGTTATGCGTCACTTTAAACAACATTTTAAGCTGTACTATGAGAAGTCGTTGGTGGTATACAGTGAAATGTCTTAGTCCTTGCTGCACTTCTGAAGAGGCTTGTGGAGGTAATGCCAAAATTGCAGTCCCTGGAGAGATGGATGGCAGCAGGGTAAAAGAGCAATAATGTCTGAACATCACTGCTTCAGCAGTAGTTCTCAAAATCCACAAAACAGTTGTTTTGGTTTTTTTCCTAAGGGTGACTTGCAACTTATACAATGCATAGACAATAAAGCAGAATGATTAGGTAGTTTATCTTATGCCAGGTCTAATTTACATGAGGGAATTACTTCCCAAGATTGAGACTGGAAACAGATGACTATATTTTAACTGCTTAGTGAGGGAGCTGCTGTGAGCTGTGCTTGTGATGGGTAAGCTATTGAGGACTGATGCAAAAACTAGTGCAGTGGAGTACTTTTTCAGCAGCTTGATGACAGTCTTCTAGAAGAAACATGACCCTATTTTCCTTTCTAGCATACATTTTACTAACAGCTTTTTACAATATTATGAGTTGCCACTAAGACACTTTGCATGTCAGCCTCACATTCCCTGGCTGCAGATGCTGCCTCACTGTCACATGCCTTGCACAGTCGCTTGTAACCCACTGAGATGTTTGAATCCTGACCAGATTCAGGGCATGGGAAGAATTGTCAGAAGGCGTAGGGCTCAGACCTGTTGGTGGGCAGCAGTTCAAAGCTGAGAACATGCACTGGGGAACATCATGCTTTTTTCTCACTGTCATCTTTGGGTTTAATCTTTAAATTTCCTGTTGACAACAAGGAGCACTGGAGTGAAAGGTTGTCTTCCTGGAGGGAGACTCAGGCCCTGACAAGTAGTGAAAAGGGTGTTTTACCCCCTCTTCCAGTTGGGACCACATATTACTGCCCACACATTGCTGAATTTCCCTCTTTGGGCTCCTTTCATGCCTAAAAAACCAATGGAACAACTGCTCAGAAGTGCTTTATAAGGAGTTGGTACTTTTGGGAGACTGGAAAACAAGTCCCTTACTGTCAGCATCCTTTGAATCCTTGGTAAATTGCTGTCAGTCACAAAGTTCAGCTGTGAGCTGGCCTGGAGTGTTTGTAATTGTGAATACATACATATGAAAAAGTCCATTTGCTGATAAGAAAATCAATGAAATGCTAGTGCATGCAAGAAATGGGGAAGTTGGACAAGTACCAAGTAGTAATTCTATGGGAAGCTAATAATGTTTCTACATTACCCGGGGGAAGCTGTAATTTGTCATCTGCTTTGTGAGAGTTCCCTGCTAGCAAACCCCTGCAGATGCTCCTGGGGGATTCTTCCAGTGCAACAGGTGGTCGCTGATTGTCATAACCATTCATTCTGTTGTGTTTTTTCCCAAACACAAGGAACGCAAGTTTCCCAAGTTTGTGTCCAAAGAAATGGAGAACATGTACATTGAGGAGCTGAAGTCATCTGTCAATCTCCTGATGGCAAACCTGGAGAGCATGCCTGTGTCTAAAGGAGGCTCCGAGTTCAAGCTGCAGAAGCTGAAACGGAGCCACAACACCTCAATAATTGACATGGGAGAAGAAAATGAGAACCAGCTTTCCAAGTCAGACGTCGTGTTGTCGTTCTCCCTGGAGGTAAGATTCACACACACGACAGAGTACAGAGTTCGTGGGAGTAAAAATCACAGCAGCCAACTTCTGCTCACTTCAAACTTCAGTTAGGTAGAGTGAGGTGAGTAGAAATCACTTTCTGATATCCATGAGAAATGGCTCCTCTCTGGTTACCGGAAGCTTTTCCTATGATCAAACACTATGTCCTTTCTGGTGTCTCACCATCTTGTCAGAACAAACTGTGTGATATACACTGTCTGACATTTCCTGCTGATTTATATCAAATGTCTCAGAAATCTGCATAATTAACTGAGCTCTTTGTGCAGTTGTTACTGAGTGTTATCCAGTAAACCTGAGCCCTTATTGTCCCCAAAACCAATGCAATAATGCAACACCCTAAATGTCAGTATGTTTAATTATTGCCAGTTAGAGGTGTCACTGTGTTTTCCTGCAAGAATTGCCCCCTCTTTGAAGGATTGTTAAAAATTGCTGGTGTTTGAATGCACCCAACAGATTGGATTGCAGTTTGTGTGGAAATACTTCGCTGTGCTGGCTTGCTCTTTGCTCCGAACGCCGACTTTCTGCTCAGTGCTCTATCGAGCCCAGGGGAAGGCAGTGTGCTGTGGGACCTCCATTACCTCTGACACAGGCTGCCTTAGTCCTGGAACAGTGTTGCTCTGTAGTTGTTTTCAGCCAACTCAGTTGTTTGGGGCAAACATATTTGTGGTCTATTTGCAGGCATATTTACTTCAAGGAGTCATCAGCTCACCCGTGCAGAGTTGTGGTTGTCTGTCAATGAGTGGGTTTATGTTACATTGTCAAAACAACTACCAGGATGGAGTCAAGAATGTAGGATGCAGAGAAATCATAAAATTCTATTTTTATGTTCTTTTCCTGTTTATTTCTCATCTTAAAAGGGTCTCTTGTTATACATATCACACCAGTGCAAAGCTAACAACACTGGTTGTCTGGTCTCAGAGTTTAACTCCTTAGATGTCTGAAACCATCTTTAGTATTTGGTTCAGTCTTATTTAAAAATAGGGCTGTGAACTCAGAGATCATGCCTTCAAGAGCAGCATTAAACAAAGCCTGGCTTCCAAGCATTCCTGTATGGAGGAGCAGGGAAGTATCACAAAGCAGTAAAACTCCCAAGTTGCAGAAGCCTGTGCAGTGTGTACAGCCCTGTGTGAAGGGACTCGACCTTACAATGGGGTGTCTCAAGTACTTTGCTCCAGCTGAAACCCTTCTGGTGGGGAACCAAAGCTCAGTGAAGCACTGACTTCAGGATCTGGCAGGTCTGGGCACTGCTTAGTGCTCAAAACTCTTGCTGCAAGAGAGCTTTTATCAAAAATGTGCGCTCATTAGAGGGTTTGTGGAGTTCTGTGTGCCAGGGAGGGCATCTCCAGCTCAAGCCAGATCAGAAGACCTGAGGAGAAAAATTTTAACCCCTTGTGTACATACTTCACAGATATCTGTAATAAATCAGGAACAGAAACTCCCTGGTGTTTCTTGTAGAAATGTTTAAGATATGTGGTTAATGGGATTAATCACCTTTAAAAAAAGAAAAAAGGGTAATTACCTTCAAGAAACTTGGATGGTGATTTCTTAATAAGATTTCATATAAGAAAGTAAAGATGGAGAAAGTTGTTTTTTTTTACCAGGGCTGTAGAGTGATTATAAGGGGCAACAGTTTTAGCAGAGGGAGTCCTGATCTCCATACAGGCCTCACTGGCTGGGGCTCAGCCTGGTAGTGCCACCATCCCTGCCCACCTGCCACCATGAACTTCCAGCAGCACCTGAAGTACCCCAGCACTGCCTGACGCCTGGGTTCAAGAGCCACAGCAAGGTCTGAAGGAGGTTGCTCCTCTTACATTTCTCTTTCTCTGCCTGACAGGTTGTCATCATGGAGGTGCAGGGTCTGAAGTCACTTGCCCCAAACCGTATCGTGTACTGCACCATGGAAGTCGAAGGTGGGGAGAAGCTGCAGACTGACCAGGCTGAAGCCTCAAAGCCAACGTAAGTCTTGCTTTGCTTTCTGATCTCTCCTCTCTGCACTGCCCAGTCTCTGCAGATAGCTCTGGCTTCTGCAGGGTGAGGCCAGAGGGATCTCTGAGAAGCAGAGACTGAGCCTGAGAAGCGTGGCCTTCCATGTACACAGAGTGTCGTCCTGTGGCTAAGAATGGCACATAACCCCTGACTGAGAACAAGAAGTGTTAATGAGAGGCTTACATCTCATGTAGCCATAGAGAGATAAATTTGTGCCTGTAAATAAGGACCTTGCTAAATAGGGATGGAGTTAAGCATGTGCTTAGATAAATACGTGTCTGAACTGGTGCCATCAGGTGTAGGTACATTATCGCATCTTCACTGTCAGGATTTTGGTAGTCCTGTGAGAAAGTAAAACAGCTGGCTGGGATATACTTTGGCAGCTACAGCCAGAGGTGAGAGGAGCTGGTAAAGTCACTCAGTTAAAGCTTTATCTGAGGCCTGTCTGACCTGGTCCTCTTTGATCTGGTCCCCAGATTCCCACTTCTGAACCCGTACTTGGTTTTCTTTTGTCTTGCCCAGATCTTGTTAAATGCCTGCTAGTGGTGATTGGCCTTTGCTAATTTCAAAGGAGAAAATTATGAACAGCTTATTTCCCTTCCATTTTGTGGGATTAGTTAGCTTGGAACGTTATGGATTTGAGACAGTTTTTCTCTGGATCACTGCAGAGATTCCACACCTAAATGAAATTCTCAATGCACATCCTCACAGTGAAGAATTGCAAAGGTGGTATGACGCCTCCTCCAAGAGCAAGGAGCAGGCAAGAAGGGGCTGCTGTTGGGGTATCCATATCCCTTTCCTTCCAAGTGGCCAGTCCTCAGTGGTGTTTTGCCAGGAGCTTCCTAATTTCATGGAAGGAAAGCCAGAACTGCCTGGCTGCATTACATGGGAGTGCACGAGCACCGCAGGGACTCAGGAGAGAGTAGAACTGAGGGCAGGCTGCCTTCCCTCCATCACTGTCCTCTCACAGAGGCACAGAAACTGCTGATGCCTTGTGCTCTGAGCTGCACCAGAGCAGCAGGAATCTGCAGTAAGTGGTTTAAAAACAATATTCCCAATCAGGGAAAGTGCTGCAGCCTGGCTTACTTTTCAAAACGCTTCAAAATCTCCTTCAGAAAAGGAAGGAAGAGAGCTGTGCTTGGAATGAAATTTTCATAAGAACCTACAATTGTCACTATTTTAGGTATTTTTATTGCTTCAGTGGAGAAAGTTGGGCTTTATTTAGGGGAAATTACTACTATCCATACTGAAAAGCACACTTCTCCTGGGTTAAATGTACTTTTTTAGATTCGTTTGTTTATTCCACTTTTGTTCAAAGAGTCTGTCCTTCCTTACACAAGCCCTCTTACTGCCAGACATAAGGCCATTTCTGCAAGAATTGTTTTTAAAATAAGGGCTGCAGGAGTGAGCTATTTAATTGAGTGGGTCTTTTTGTCATAATGAAATGTACAATGTCTGGGCATGAAGCCATCAGCCCTCAGGAAAATGCAGCCAACACTGAATGCTGCAGCATGATACGAGTTATGCAAGTCCATCACACTCATCCTCTCTCAGCACTGGCGTCCTGTAGAGGTGTGAGCCAGGTTTGACGTCTTCTGGATAGCTCCAACACTTGGGCTAATACTTATGGAAATGCCTTAGGAGGGGAGTAGATTTGGCACTTGTATTCTTAGAGCATCCTGGGATTATTTCATTCCGAAACCAAAGACCAGCCAAGGACAGGCTCTAGGATAACCTTCCCAGAAATCAGAGGCCATCACAGTGAGCTTGTCCTTATTTTCTCTCTGCATTAGAGGTGCTTCTTGCATCTTGCTTCCGCTTGCAGACACAGCAGCACAGACACAGGAAACCAAAGCCCAGTGAAAGCAATTTACTGCACTTAATTCTCCTCTTGACAAGAGAAGGAAAGAGAGAATGAATGTGACATATGTCATGTTGCTTAGTATAAGACTTGAAGGCCCTCGGGTACTCTGGTGATGAGGGCAGTGAAACATCTCAGGGAAGTTTTTGGTGCATTTTTGAGCAGTGCTGCCTTAGAGAGAACAGATTTATGTCCAGGCAAAACAGCCTTCTGGGGTGTTGGTTTAGATGACGACATCACACTCACTGAGGTCACTCACACCATGTTTGTTTGTGTACTTTTTATAATAAGCAAACCACTCCTTGATAAAGGAGACAACAGTGAAGGCATGAAGAACTGTTCACTTCCCAGTAACCCAGGATTTGCATGTTTGTCAGGGGATGCTGCCTGGCCTGGGGATGAGTAGCTTCCATTTGAACAGTAAGATTCACTGTAAGACTTCTCTTTTCTATGACAGCCTCACATCCTGGGGCGGAGAGTGTTTTGGGGCCAGTCAGTCTTGTAGGACATCTTTTCACCTAACTCATGGAGGTCTTCACCATATTCTCATGTGTCCTTGAAATGCCAGCCCTCAGCTAAAACACCCAAGTCACAGCACACTGGTGGCAGTGGCTGCTCTTCAGCTCAGTGCCAAGCCAGGGGTGCTAGCCTGGGCTCGACATCCCTGATGCAGAAAGGTGATTCCCCAGCCAAAGCACTAGTCTAGGTCTGTGAGAAGTTCTCCTTTCATCTTCCCTGGTGCAAAACCAGCTGTTTTTGAGAAAAACATGTTTGAAAGCATCTTGGTGACTTTGGAGCTGTTTGCAGATGTTAAGAGAGGCAGGGCAGCAACAGGGTTAGCAGCCAAGTGATCAGATGAGTCGTGTGTGAGGAGTGTGGCTCCTGGGACATCAGTAAATAGTGACCTTCTATTTCTTCTCAGGCTTCATGTTGGATTCCTGACATTTTAAGCCCAGTCATTTCATATGAGGATTATCTGCCTCAACGTGACTACATGTGATGGCACAGTTGTAGAGAAAGCCAGCCCTGAAATAGCAAGGTTCATTTCAGATCAGGTTTGCAGAGTAGTATTAGTAGTGCTTTTAATAAGTTGTGTAAGAAAAAGCTTTTGTGTATTATGCCCTAACCCGCAGATGCCACTAAAAAATAGCCCAAACCCCAGTGTGAGCAGGATTTTACTGCTTTTCACGCTGCAACTGTATTCTTGCAGATGGTTGAGGGGTTTCTACCCCCCCCTTCCCTGCACTCTGCATATCTCCAAAATGCCCTTCCAGGAGCTGTGGTAATAGTGCTGCTGTTTGCACAGCTTGAGAACAGGGTTGCCAAGGGGTTTGGGAATAGCACAAAAGATCCAGCCACAACATCCCTGTTCTACAGTCTCTAAAGAGGCTGCTGGATATATGTAAAGAATGGCCTGTGCTTGTAGCAGTGCCTGTGGGTTGTACCAGTGTTTCAGCATCTTATATCAGTTTTCTCTGATGTGAGCAGAACAAAAAAAACCAAAGAGACCCAAACAACAGCAAGGTCCTACGTGCCTTGTGAATAAATGCTATTTATTCACCTGGACCTATTTTGGCACACAGGTAAGTCTTGCTCTCCCTTAACTCACAGTAGTGAAAATTCAGTGTCCCTGCATTGACTTCAGCTGAGCCACTTGGGGTAAAAGCAGTAAACAATTGGTGGGGGAAGAATCTGGCCAACCTCTGTGCATTTGACCTCACCCAAGAAGGGATGGAGGTGTGGGCTGCTCCTCTGACCCAGGAGTGTCTTCATTTAAAGGTTGTACCTCTCCCATAGCAGAGCAGCCCCTTCAGCCCTAATGCATGGGTTGTGCAGAAGTTCAAAGAATAAGTGGAGATGAAGCCTGTTGTTTTTGAAGCAGAAAAGACCAATCTTCATTGCTTGGGGCTTTTTTTCCAGCTAATTTTCTTCAGCAAGTGCTGTAGGGCAGTGCTGGAAAGGGGACACTCAGTGAGTCTCATCTGACTCTGTATCTTGTCTCACATTGTTTGTTGTGACCAAGGGCTTGGGCCTTGTGCCCTTTTCAGAAATTCACTCTGATGATGAAGTAATGTCTTTGATAAACCTCTAAGTCTCTCCCATCTCCCTTCTCTTACCACCGCCCTAGGAGACAAGAGTGCCCTGTTTTATCTCTGTGCTTGTTCTGATCCTGCTCCCTGATTTGTTTGAAGATGCTGTGACAGCTCAGCTGCTTATCTCTGCTGTGACAGGCTACACCAAATCTCCAAGCTTATCACTCAGCCAGGGGTTTTGTTTCAAATTGGAGTGCCACATCCATCAGAGCCCACTGCCCGACCGTGAAGAGGGACAGGATGTGCCCAGCATCCTTCCTCAGTGCCATTCAGTCACCCTGTCCTTCTGGGAGATGGGCATTGAGCAGCAAAGGGAGAAGCCCTGCAGAGAGGGAGGCTGGCAAGCAGGGGTGTCTTCTCTATCTGCCGAAGGTGAAAATCTGGTCTTTTCATTCAGGAATCCACAGAGTTTGAAGTGCTGCCCAGTGGCTTTGCACAGAGAGGAGCATGATCAGGGCATTTTGTTGCAGTCAGTGTTTTGCTGCCACAGTTAGTTGGCACGTGCTGTGCACACTCCCTGTGGTAAAATGGGAAAAGTCCTTCTGAGATGTATAAATTGCAAATAAATATTCTGTAAGCTGTAAAATTAACTCCACTAAACTAAGGGGTTTATACTGATGAGAGTGAGAGCAGACTTTAGCCCATAACTCATGTTGTGTATATCCCAGTACAGCCAGTGGTGCCGTGCCTGGTAGGTCTTTTCCAGACATGGCAAAGCTCAGGCACAAGACCTGAGTGGCTGTGGGTTTTAAGCAGGCATTCATATTTAGGTTTACATGCTTAGCTAAGCCCTGTGTAAGCAAAATTCATGACGATGGGATAAAAAAAAGCAAAGGGAAATTTTAGGAAATAGCTGGGTTTTTTTCCTTTTTTTCCCCCCCTTCTCCTTCTTCTAATTGGCTTCAGCATTAAATATAAGCTGTCTTAATTACGCATACCAATTAGCTTGCCTTTCCAGTCGCATGATTTCATTTCACAGCTGTGCAGATGTTTGCAGCTTTTTCTCCTTAGGAAACTTCTGGGAGCCTTAGGAACGTGTTAAAGCAGGTGACTGAGCCCTGAGTACAGGTAACATCAGGCACCATTGCTTCTGGGGTACAGCCCTTGTCCCTGGGGTGAGACTCTGAGCAGAGGGTCAGTCTGCCCCAGGACATCTGTTGGGGAAACGTCTTCCAGGAGAGATTTTCAGATTTTCACTGTGAACACAGTGCAGATGCTCTGAGTCCATGATGCTGATCGTAACCATGACAGGGACAGGAACTTCAAGGCAGTTGCTTTTAGCCCCTCTGTCTTCAGACTGAAAAGTACGAAGTGGTGTCCAAATCCCTGATAGACAATTTCTTCACTTACAGCTATTTAGCATGCCTAGGAGACAGTTTTCCAATGAGTCTGTGCATGATTTTGCACCTGGAGGGTTATGCTGTTAGCTCAGTCTGACCTGCTCTTCAAATCCCCTTTTGTGCATGTGACAGTATTTCCATAATGCTCCTGAGATTGATGCTGTTACATTCCCATCTCTGAAAATGGAGGCTGTGGACAAGTCATTAAGCACAGCAAAAACTGCACTAAAAAGTTATTATCCAGGTGCAAACGTGTGATCTATTATGGGAAGTCTTCATGCAAGTGATTTAATACCCTTTTTAATTAGGAATTCAGAACCTCCTCTGATGCTTCCCTGTAGCTGCTCTGCAGGAATGGTTCTTACCTGGCTCAGCTGCTGCCCTGGTGACCATGGGGGGACAAAAATTCTGCTTTAGATCAAGCAGCTGAGTTTTTCCCCAGAATAAAGGCAAGGCCACATAGGATTCCCTTGCACTGAGTGTCACACAGACAGCCACACTGCTGTGGAACAGCATCCCGGACAGCCATGGAATAGTCTGCTGGGACTGTGGATGGTAATCCCAGGTGGGATCCTGCTCCCAAAAGTCTCATGTGAAGTCCCTTTTCTCATGTACTACAAATGTTATACTAGAAGGTATGTTGCAGAATAATGAAGGCTTGTTTCGGTAGACTTACCTCTTGTAGTTGGTTTCTCTGGTATCAAGTCAGTGCAAGCTCTGGCTGTGTTTTCTCTGACCTTTAGAGCACACATAGCATTGCTTTCACATGGATTCTCTGGTGCCTAGTAAGGGTTGAGCTCATCCACCTTCTCTTTCGCAGATGAATGTATCTCTTCTCTCGCCAGCTGTCTGATTTTTGGAGTGTTCCTATGTGTTTGGGAATTATGTATTCCTGTGATAGCACATACATTCAAATTTAAGTATTCCAGAAGGTGTGATGATGCCCAAGGCGATTTTCATCGACACCCGTCTGCTTCATCACTCCTATTCATGCAACCTTAAGATGGGATAGTAAAGACCAAAAGGACATTGAAATGAGATTGAGATTCAGTGAGCTGAAATAGTGCTAAATTAAGAGGACTGCCAAGTGCAAGTCCTGGGATACATTTAGTCATCTTGTTTATTACTCATGGTTGGTGTTAAAAAAAAAAAAATTAAGCCACAGCTTAGTGCAAATCTGCACATCATTTGCCAGGGAAAGGCAGGGGATGAAACATGTGAAAGGGCACAGTTTTTAGTTTATTTATTAAGTGCTGTATACAAGTAGTGCACATTATCATTTAATGAGGAGTGCTGCTATTGCTCATTGCAAAGCAGCATAGGGAGATAGAGAACATGCTTTAAAAAATTGGTATGGTGCCTGTTCCTCTCTGGACAGTGATTTCTCAATATTTTAGGTATCCTTTCTGTGAACTGAAGGTAGAGAGCCCTCTGGGCTTTGTGAGTGTGCTACATCTCCCAATGAACTGCAACACTGAGTCTGAAAGTAGTTGAAGGGAGCAACGTCCTGTTTTTGCTACATGGGCAAGGAGGACGAGGCAAGCTCATGGAGAGAGGAACTTGCAAGAAGGATGGATGGGCATCACATACGTCCACTTTTGTCCCCCCTCACCCAGGAGATGCTAGGATGCCTTTGCTTCTAGCTGTCAGAAGTTAGGCAAGGCAAACCTCATCCCAAGTGTCTGGCTGTATTTCGGCTTCCTGTCCTGGATTCTGGCTTAGAAAAATATAGGACAGCAAAAATGTAAGTGGTGGAACAACAACAACAGACAGTCTTACACACCTTGTTCCTCTCTAGCTGATTTTGAAAGAGTACCTGGTGCTATTTTCTGCTCTGTTTACATTTAGGAAATATTTCACTACTCTCTTCTACTGAATTTTATAAAGGAGGATCTAGATTCTGTTGTCACAAACCAGTAACCTGTATTTTCAGGCAGAGGATTTCTGTCTCCTTTGCCATGGTCCCTGCTTGTGAGATACTGAGTTTCTGTAAAGCTGGCAGGGCATGGCCTTACTAAGTCCAAATCACGATCAGGCCTTAACCAGTGGCAATCCTCTGCAGTTGTGTTTGTGTTTTCTTCCAGGCTGATAAGATTTGATAGAAGTGATTAACCACATCTGAATTAATCATTTTGTGAAATGAGCAGCTCTGTAAGCTGGTTCAGTGGAGCATCTTTGACCAAAAGAAACTTTGATTAACATGTGGATGTCATTGTAAGACATTGCATTATACAAAAAGTGTTCACAGCCACAGATGGGAAATGCACAGAGAGGCATTTTGTGAATTAAACTCTTAACTCCTGCTGTATCCAAAGCAGATACACTGATGGAGCACATACAGTAGGCAGTCCTTGTAACGCAATTATTCTTTCAGTTCAGATCCCCCAGTAAAACAGTGCTGGGCTTTCATTTCCATTTCCTCCTGCTAAGCTTTTCTCCTCTAATTGTGAAAGTATTATAGAAGAGCACAGAGCCTTTGAAAAGCAGTCATCATTTAAATCATGGAAAGTAATCACACTGCTGATTTTCCCTGTTGATACCCCAATGATTTTGGTGAATGGCATTGCCAGAATTTCTCATCTAAACTAGCCATGGGACTTCTGCAGTAGAGCCCAACTGGGGGTGCAGCAGCCCGGAAGGGGTGTGTGGTCCTGGGCACAGGAGGTGTGTTGGGCTGGGTACAGGCATGGCACAGGGACATCTCTGGGGCAGGAATGCCACCTCGTGGCCATAAATAGCTATAATGTGAATAAATCCACCTCCCCTCCCTCCTTCCTTCCTCATGACACTTCCCCAGTGCATCAGTAGTTCTCAGGAAACAGAAATCAAGCTCTATACTTTCTGAAGAGCAAAAATCCTTTTTTTGGTTCCTAAAGCTGTGCTGGCGACCTCAGCAGCTCCTCTTGGCTGCAGTGCCCTGTGCTGGCACTGAAACTGGGTCTGTGGGGACTGTGTGTGAGCCACAAGCAGACCTTTGCAGGCTTTGCTTTCCTTTAGTCTCTGTCAGCTTTACCCTCTTCCTTCTGCACTTTGCACACTCAGGCACAGATGTGATGCTCTCCAAGACACATTTCTCGCTCAGTTGGCACTGTAGTGCTGCTGGAGCCAGTCTGAGGATGTGGGAGTTGCAGCTCCTGAAGGGAGAGGTGGTGCCTTTTATCAGCTGTCTGGTACTGCTGGCTGCAGGATGTTAAGCAAGATGTTGTCTGTGTGGGTGACATATACCTTGTGCCTCAGAGCCCTGGGAACAAACAATGGGCAGTCCATGAAATGCTGGAGGTTGGAACTCATCCTTAGCTGCTGTAGGAGGAGCCCAGTCCTTAGGGACTCTCTGTCTCTGCTCACTTTTTGAGGAACACCATAGTGCTTTCTGCAGTGGTGTTTTGGGGTAAATAAACACCCTTTTTGTAAGCAAAATATTTACCAATGTTACTGGTTTTTTAGATAAGGGAATGTTATATGCTCAGCAGAAATTAGGATATCACAGGAAACAATGGATTCACTCTGACCATCCTTGCGTTATCCCATCAGAGAGGGTGTCAGTCCTCCAAGCAGAGACATGGTCTCTCTCAGCATTCCAGTGCCAGGGAAGGAGCCAACTCTGCTGGGCAGTGCCAGGGGCATGTTGACTTGTCACTCACCTGCGCAGGAGCAGCATCAGTGAGAGCAGTTTAAATTGTTACAAAGTCTGTGCAGGAAAGTCTAGGAGAAATCAAATCTGTTTATGCTGTCACTCCCACTTCAGCTCAGCTTGTTCTGAGGGGATGGGACTGAAAGGCTGTTCTGGCAGCAGAAAGGGAGGAGAAGAAACAAATGTAAACAGAAATAGGCTGCGTTGTCAATCTGTGTCTGGTGTCTTTGGTTATCCTGTTTTGAAGGTGAGTAAACACATCAAACTTTCACTGTGGGAGGAATCCCGGAGGAGGCTCAGCAGCTCTTGGGAATCAAGATATATTATGGATGCAAACCATTCTCAATCCATGTCTACAGGTAGAATGAAAAGGTGACTTTCTTAACACCTGAATTGTATTTCCTAGCCCAGGAAATCTTTGACTAAGCAGAAACATGGTAGGTTCTCTGCATCTGTATGTATTGTTTGAGATTTTAATTTCTGATCTTCTTTTGTGCACCTGCTGCAGTTACTTACCTCCAACACTCCTCTTTAGCAAGGAAAAGACAGGGGCTCTTTTAGGTCAGGCATCATTTCATCTGCTTGCTGCCTCTAAATTGGAATGAGGCAAAGTAAGGCCTAACTCTACTGATTATTAATTAGATCTCTCCTTATAGCAGAAGCCCAAAGTAGGTGATTTGGGTATATGTACATGATAGTCCAGTCCCCTAAATTTGTGTTTTTCTATAGTTATGATTGGTCTCTTGTCTCAGCGTCCTCTCTTGAAAGCTGAAGATCAAATCCTTTCCTCAGTGCTGTAGATCCATTTAAGGCTCTCTACAACATGTGAAATCCAAACTCAGTCCCATAAAACCCACCAAATGGATTAAATGACTTGGTATTTTGCCAGTGGATGGATGTGGTTGGTGGGTGGAACCAACACCTCACTTGATTTATGCACAGCATGATGTCCTCACTGAATACTGCAGGGCAAGGCAGCGTGTGCTTCTTGCTTTGTTTGGTGTCTTTACTCAGCACCTCATTTTGTTTCTGTCTAAATGACCTTTATCTTTCAATAGTGATGCTGTATTGCCCACTGATTGTGTTTCCAGAAGAATTCAGCTGACCTCAGTTGAGGTTTGTAGTCCTACTGCAGTAAGTTTCAAACTAGTTTGTAGCTGTCCCCAATCCAGCATCCCCAAGCTAGCAGTGATTTATTGCGTTCTCCCACTGAAACACAGTTGTGTGTGGAGCTGCACCCCACAGTTCTCCAGCTGTGTGACCCAGCCTGTGGGTTTTCTTGGAGAGCCTGAAAAAAGCCTGAATTCTTCTGTGCCTCTGGGATTTTTCAAATCCCAAAGACACGAACGAAGAACCTATTATCCATTGCTGTTACTCATGAGACTTGCAAAGAGTACATATTTTCCTGAAGGCTTTGGAATGCCCTACTTCTGTTTATTATGGCTTTGTGACCCAGCTGGTGCAGGTGTGAGCACCTGCCTCTGCCACGTGTCACGGACATGTCTGTGCTGCCACATCTCTGCCAGTTCAGTGCTTCACCAGCACTGCTCCAACAAGGAGTGAGCTGTCTGCTCTCCCAGCACCTGCTTGTGAAAGCTCAGCACATGGGCAGCATTGTCTAGTTCATGGTGTTCCTAGAAGCTCCCCAGTGCTCTTTTCATTTTCAAAAAAAGGATATTTTCATCCCAGCAGGATTACTGCCATCCCTGCATCAGGTTTTGCTGTTGAGTGAGTAAGTCTGTGTGTGCTCAATTATAATGAACTGCAGCCTCAGAGTATGGGCAGGGAAGGTTCAGAAAAATCACTGATGTCGTGGTTATCAACCTCTAGTTCATGTTTTTCAATGGCTGGTAAATGTAAAGTATTACAGAATATAGCAAAAAGCTTTCCTGCATGCTTCTTTACCTGCAGTTAACTGTTAAACATGTTTTAAGACCATTTGTTTTCCTTCTTGCCTGTCTCTAGAAATATGTAAAAAAGAAGCACACCTTAGCGTTACATTAGAGGAGAAGGTGCACTACTCCATCAGCTGCATGAGGGTAGGTTAGCTCAGTGCCTGGCATGCTTCTGCTCTAACTCTGTTTTTTCCCAGTGCTCAAGCTTTGGGCATACATGATTTATGGCCTAAGATTTAAGGATGCTTCCTGCAAAGGTCTCTTCTGGGAGGAAAGGAGTGTGCTAAAGACATAAAGTCATCATTTGCTAGACAGGATTTCAGGAAGAACTAAGTTGAGACTGTATGTAGCATTTCAGCCTCTCAGCGATGAAGTAGGATTGGAACACCACCGTCAGAGCAGCATCCAGCTCCAGCAGGCACCATGGCTGGGCACTGCAGTAAGCTGAAACCAAGGCTGGATTAAAAGCATCACACTAAACATAAGGTGACTTTGCTGACATGTATTTGCTGAAAAAAAAGGCAGTGTCTATCAGGCTGATGTCTGTGCCACCCTCGTGATGAGCTTCCCTTTACCAGCTGTCTCAGCTTGGAGACCAAACCACAAATACACCAGGAGGGACACAGATATGCTGGTGTGGGTGTCAGGAGGGAAAAGATGAGGAATGTGGATGAAGAAAAGTGCATGACTCTCCTGCTGGTACCAGCAGTACATGAGGGAGGGAGACAGCCAGACCACCTGGTCTTGTTCTCACAAGATCCCACTCTGGTAGCAGGGAACAGTGAGTGAGGTTGAGCTGACCTTGCAAATATTGTCCCAGACATGGTTACATATATATTAAAGGCCTTTCAGCTGGACTTCTGTGCCCCTGTACACAGCCAGCTGGCTGTGCAGGAGGGTCGATGCTGCTGCTGCAGGTTTCAGTCACTGTGCCCCTGCAGGGATGGAAGCAGCTGCATGTTGCATTCTGCCTTCCCAGGGACATGTTCCTGGCCTGGGAGTATGCAGGCACTGCTGCTGAGTTGTTTACACTGGGAAAACTATACCAAGCTGGTAGCTCAATAAACTGGTGCAAATCTGACCAACAGGTAGGAATGTTATTCTGCAAGACTTTTACAAGTGGTGAATTTGTGGAAACAAGTCAGAAGGGCATCATCTCCAGCAGAGATGATCTGTCCCGGGATACTGCTGGGTGCATTGACCATTAATGCACACCCAGACTGAACCCACTGAGGGAAGTGCATGGCTTTCCTTTAGTACCCACTTTTATTTTCATTTTCTGATTTTTTCACTTTTGTTCCATGCAAGCTGGAAACCAAACCCAGTTCAATAAACATATCTGTAGAGGGATAAAAGGTGTCCTCTGGCAGTTTGAAGCCCATGAGAACCGGTCACGGATCATGTTCGAATGTCAACCCTGTGGAAAGCACATGGCTCTCCAGCTGCTTCCATGTTAGCCTACTGACAGGCTGAGCTGGTTAGCAGGGCTGATTCACGGCCCAGCAATATAACCCAGTTGCACTTGTTTTTTATTTATAGAAATCACAGGCATTAATGTTCTGGCTACATCAAGTTACAAGAGCGGTGATGGAAGGAGAGTGACTGTTTCAAATTAGTCAGGGGCTAAGCAGACTTGCTGGAGACCACAGTGTTCAAATTAAAAGATTTGTGGCATTTGCTTGGGTATTAAATATTTATGTTCACTTTTAGGAAGATCCTGGGTGGTAAAATTTCCAGTAGAGGAACTTACATGTTAAAGTTGAACAGAAATTACTAAATCAGTGTCTCTCAAAGACAGCTGAGAAAATTATGCTTTAGGCCACATAAGTGGGATATCATGGAGAAAAGCAGCTGGAGTCAGAAAACCTCTTGCCTGTTTCATGTGGTACATGAGTGCAGTCAGAGCAGGGATCCTTAGCGGGTTTTGCTCAAACCTTATTCATATCCCAAATACTGTTTTAGTCACACATTGTAACATAGCAGTCCCATGGTGTCTTAATGTTTTTCTCCTTTTAGCTAGGTGGTAATTTAACTTTATAATTGCTGTGTCTCCATTTTAGTAGCGCTCAGAGGCTGCAGCCTAAGATCAAAATGTAAAGCACTGCCCTTCCATAGGATGAAGACAGTTGTTTCTGCAGTGATCTTACAGCAGGAAAGAGTAAGAGCTTGGTACAGCATCAACAGGAGTCTGGTTGGTCTTACCATTTTTGGCCATAAGTTCTGAAGGGCTGAGTAGCATCAACCTGAAGGTTTGCCAGATGAGCAGCATGTCACTTGAGACAGCTGACAGCAGCCTGGTCAGAGCAGCCTGGCACCTGCATTGGCATCACTGTCCATTATGTGGCAGGGAGGAAAGTGCTTGTGAGAGCTTCCAAATGCTCCTGAAATCAGACAGGTGAGCCTATCCTTCAAGTGCTCCATATTAGATGAGCCCATTGAGGTATTGGGAGACAAGAGCTGACCTTTGTTCCCTGTTATCCACTCCTGCCTTCTGGATATGTGTCATTTTATGTTTCATTCAGGAAAAAATCTCAGCACTTTAGACTCTTTGATCAGTAACTGTGATGGCATCTCTAGGTGAATATGTAGACACAAAGTCTACAGTGATTATCTCCTTATTTTCCTTGTAAAAGGTAATACAAGGGCCAGCATTTGTGAGGTTAGTACCTCTTTGCAGTCAAGACTTTAAATTCTTATCTTAAGTTTGATACCTAAGTAGGAACCCTGGAGACACAAGTAGATGCTACTGATACCGCTGGAACAGCAGAGATGCCATAAATAGGGCAGTAATTCTAGTAGAGTCCCTTTGCACAGCAGCATTTCTTGATCAGTTCCAGGCTTTGGAATGCACTGAGCAATAAGAAATCCTGGGCTGAGGGTTCAGGTGAGATTCAGATAGTTAATACGGTCCTGACTGAAAAAGTACTGTCAGGGTTTTTCTGCTTGTGTACTTCTTTTTCTGTGGCATGTATATATATATATTTTGGCCAGAATGACATTTATTTGCCCTCATTTGCAGAAGTTTTATTGCTTTGAAGTGTCAGCTTGAACTCTGTGGTAGGGGACAAAATAGCATGGCTACTTCATGAGATTTGTCCAGAATGGGTCCCAAGGCACTTTGCCAACAAATGAACTCCTGCAGTGAAAACCTGCTTAGTGATTCAATGTGGAAATTAAACCATTACATTGTTAGTCCCTCAGAAGATCCTAATCCCTATCTACTGTCCAGAGCTAATTTTCTCAACAATAATTTAACACGCAGCCCAGATAAACTGGGTACTTAGATTGAATACAAATGATATTTCAGTGACATAAATTATGGCCTTATGCTAAACATCACTATGGCAACTAATGACATCACCACAGGCTCCAACCAGCACAAACCCCAACTTTTGATGGTATCCATTTGTTGGTGCAGATCTTTTCAGGGCTTTTGGGGGTATGAATATTTAAGCACCACAGTGTTGTCAAGGGTTTGCTATGTATGTTTACTGTCATTTGAAACATTTATTCCCTTTGTGGTTAATGTTGTTCTCATGAAGGAAAGCTAATGAAAATTACTGTTTGTATTTGGTTAGTAACATTTGTTGATAACATATGGTCTGGGAATGCTTCAGCAAATAAGAGCTTTTTAATAGTAAACAGAGATATGGGTTCTATAAAGCAGATGCTGTCAAAATACACAGCGTAAGGTTGGATATTTTCTTACTTTTGCCTCTTACCCAAAGCAAGATTATCTCCCTACTTTCCCTCCTGGTGACAACACAGTTTTTTAAGAGGGAAAACATAACCTGTGACCTGAAACTGTGATTAGAAAATAAAGTTGCTTCTTGGTTCTTATGCTTAAGCAGTTATTAGGTAGTTGATGGCTCACATGAAAAAGATATATTATAGAGGACTTGACTGGACCTTTAGTGCTCTAGATAATTTATGCCAAACTTCTGCTCTCTGGCATTGGTGGCAGTTTGATTCATCATCATAAAAGACGAAACATGTGGAGCCCGTGGCACCAGGAGAGAAAACTTTAAAGCAAAGCTGACAAAGAAGCTGAGTTTGTTAATCAGCTCTGCACTGAACATGCTTATCTGCTGAGCTCGGTTGGACAAGATTTGCTCAGTGGAGAAAAAACATAAACTGATAGTTTTAGAGCACAGGAAGCAGTAAATTATTATTCTCTGATAACTTTGCAGTGCAAAACCTGCTTCTTGGTGTTTATCTTTGAGGAACATCTAATCATTGGACCACATCATCTGAGCCTTTTCAAGAGAACTGCCGTTGTTCAGCAGAGGATCTGGTTTGAGTACAGCATAAAATGAGAAAGTGTCATTAACAGAGTGAGGGCAAAGTGGTTAGTAAGGTACAGCATAATCTCTCATCTGACTTGCAGCATTCTGGGTTACAGTGTGTGCTGCACCACATCACTCACAAGTGTTGCTTATGACACTCTTGGTGGGGTCCCACATGGAACGTGTTCATGTTCTTTACACACTTGGGCAACTTGTAGTTGCAAAAGTTGGAGGTGTCCTCCAGAGACATGCATATCTGGAAGGCTTTCTCGCACCCTGTGGGTCATTCAGCCTCCACAGTGTTCCTTTCCAAGCCATAGAACGACTCATGGAGTACAAATAGTAGACAGTGGTCTCAGTTCATTGTGTATTTGGAGAGGTTGCATCTTCCTGGCCACTACCATCCCATCCACAGGGAGCTGGTGTCCTGCTCTGCAGTCCCAGCAAGCTAGGATTACTCCAGACATAATGGCTTGAACTTAAACTTGACCTGAGCTGAGACTTGGAGGAGGACCCAGGTTAAATTACAGTTTCTTCAAAAAAACAAACCTCGCTATCAACCTGAAAAGGGGAGGTTAATTGGCCAAGAGAAGAACAGAGGTGTCAGTGATTACAGACATCTGGGTGCAGATGTCTTCAATCCTCAACTTCTCTTGTGACTACACAGGCTGGCACTGCAGGAGATATATTGTTCTTTCTAAATAAGAAAGTTCTCTTAAATTTGTTTTCATGCTGCTCCCAAATGCTCTTTCTTTCCCCCCAAGAACCATCATGGGTTTTACAAACATCTGTCCCCCATTTCCCAGAGAAGATAATTAATGCCTTTGTCACTCAGACAACCCAACCACTTTAAGCTTGTGTCAGACAGGACATTTTGGATTAACCATTGCACACCCAAGCAGTGTTGCTGCTGACCTGCCAGCTGAGCTGAATACCTTTCTGTCCTTCTTTTCACAGCTGGGGCACCCAGGGAGACTTCACAACAACCCACGCACTTCCTGCAGTGAAGGTGAAGCTGTTCACAGAGAGCACAGGAGTGCTGGCTCTGGAGGACAAAGAGCTTGGGAGGGTAAGGAGATTTTAAGTTTAATAATGTTTCCTTCTGGCCCTGCTTTTCTAGAGAAATCTCTCCTGTACGGAAATATCTTTGAAGCACAACATGCTCTGCTTTTTTGCCAAGCTTCAGGAGGGGAGAAGAAAGCAAGCACTGCACTGCTGGAAAGGAGTGTATCTCGCATGCTGTCTTTGTTGTGAGTTTTAATGGCAGCATTTCAGCTGGCTGTGCCTGCTCTGAGCAAAGGCAGAGGATCTTGTGTGCAATATTGGCAGTCCGGAAAGCCTTAGAAGTTGCTTACGGAAATGGACATTCCTGAGGCAGAAAAGGGGATTATGCTGAAGCAAAAAGAGGGGATTTAAGTTTGGCAAGGGAGTGTTAAGCTGCTCTCATATCTGCTGAGCAGCCGGTGCACAGTTTGAGCTTTTGAAAGAACTGACTGCAGCACTCACTGCAAAATGCTCAGAACCCTGGGGATGGTGGCCAAACTGGTGGCTTCAGTGGGGCTGGACTGGGGACAGAAGCATGGGGCTTCACTGGTCCCATCAGTGGTGTTATAGCAAAGAGCTCAGGTTCCCAGGGTACTGGTCACAGAGCAAACCTTCCTACCCCATCTCTGCCCCTCACCTGTGCTGCCTAAACCAGTGTCCTGGGACTGGTGGCCCTTCATCACTGCAGCCCACAGCTCCAGAATGTCTGTGTATAGCGCTTTTCTGTGGCTTTGGGACACTTCAGTCATCTCCATAGATATTTTCCATCTGTATAATTTATGTTGTCTCCAGGCATAAGTGACAGCAAACTCTCTGTTATGCCTTCCTCATCTTCTCAGGCTGAGGGGTCAGCATGGTGAAGACCCAATAAAAATTGGTTCAGTGTAAGAGAGCTTGGCACCTCCTGTGTCATGGCTCAACATGACCCAAGTGTTCTCCAGGAGCAGCCTGGCCTCTGTCTGCCCATTTCTGCAGCACATCTTGCTGTCCACCCTGTCTACATGGCTATGGTCAAGAAATCCATGGCCAGGAAAGCTGCTGATCCTGTGGCAAGCCCAAGTACAGTATTTCCAATTATGGACTAACCTGTTGGGGTGTTTCTTGCTACTTCTATGGCTGCTTGTGTCTTGACTCAGGAGTCCATACAACATCTTGTCTAATTTACATGGGTTTATATTAGTTCTGTTTATACAAGGGCCACAGATTCTTCCAAGCAAAGCTACCCCTTCTTTTCTTCTCTCAATCTTCTTTTCTAAGAGAGTTACAGCCCCTTTGGACTTTCCTCATCCACACCTTAATCCTTCCTTTCTCTCTGTCTTCCTCCTTTTTTGACAAAGAGGATGACCCCAGTAGGCTGCAGTACTCCAACAGAAGACCTACCATTTTTTTTGCTGAACAGCATCATAATATTTTCAGGATTATTTTCAAAACCTCCTACTTCAAACAGCCTGGCACCCTGCCTTTATCCACTGTGGCATGCTGAGTAGAACTTTTGCCCCACCCAGCCTCAATGCCATTCAGGGATTTTCCCCTGAGTGGTTACGCTCAGTGCAGACCTGCTTGCTTTGTAAGTCTTGTTTCCACTGGCAGCCATGAGCCATGCTGACTTTGCTGGTCTGGGAAAGCAATTAGCTGTGCATGTTGTTCTGAAAAAGATGTCAGGCCCCAAAGCAACCCCTCTTGCCCTGAAATGTTGTTGAGCCAGCCCTACCAATATGCTTTAATTCCCAGTCCAGCAGGAGAACATCCCTCAGCTCTGAGTTTCTGCTGGCCAGAGGACATGGGCCAGCAGTGATGAGTGTAGGGAGCTGGCAGTGGTTCCCCCTGGCCCATGGCCACCAGCGCTTTCAGTCGGCCAAACTTCAAAGGGATGCTCAGTGTGCCCGGAGCGGTCGAGAGATGACGCGTGTCTGCTCAGGCTGCATCAAGATTTCTTCTTTAATGTAATAATGGAACCGGAACGTGTTAAGCCCCTGGTATAGCTGTTGGAGTGGGCAGGAACCTGTCTGCACAAAGGGAAGAGGGAAGCAGGTTTTATACACAAAACACCCCTGCTCAGCCACCCTTTGAGCAGTGGCTTTGTGCTCTGCCAGGCGGGTACAATGCCCACTTTCTATTGCGAGTGTTAAATTGGCAACCGGCCGCCACTTCTCAGCTCACCACTTTTATCCAAAAGAGAGCTGAAAAATGCTCCCAAGCCACACACTGCTGGATGGGCAGCTGAAGGCATGGGAATACATCCTGGCCCTATTGAAGCCAGTGGCAGGGCTCCCATGGATTTCAGCCATGCCAGTACTTCAGCTACTGAGAGCAAGGGGGTGAAGAGCTGTGAATTACAACACCACTGAGAAAAGTTTATGTGCCTTTGATGAAAAAGAGTTAGAAATCAAAGTAGAGAGCATCCCAAACACCCTGAGTGGCTGCTGCCTCACTAAGAGATGCAGTTTAACACAAGTGTACATACTTGCATGGCCTGCATTGTGGTGGGGTTCTTTGGATACTACCCAGTTTGGGTCCATCATGTTTCCAACACCCCCCACCCCATGTGGAGAACTCACTTCTCATCTTCAGGATTTGCTTAAATGTGGTTTTTTCCAAGAGTAATGCAGTACAGACTGGTGTTGCTCAGTTATCTGAGTGACTAATAACAGCTTCAGATTCCTGCCAGAGAAAGCAATTCAATAAAAGAAGTGATAAATAATGTGAATGAATAAGGGTGAAGTTGAGAATCTACTGATGTTTACCTCAGGCTTTATAGGAGGCGATAAAGTAAGTTTTAGAGTTATTCATCAGAGGGTAATAACATCAAGGATATTTTGGTGGAAAACAGACCCTAGGTTGTTGACTCAGCAGTAGAGTTGAAGAGCAGAGGAACACAAGGTTGTAGTCTGGGTAGGACTTTGGCAGAAGCATGGACTAAGCATGAACAAGGAATGAATGATGGCACCACATCATTTAACGAGGGTGAAGGTGCTATTTGTAAAACAATTTACTTGACTAATGGTTAATGGATTTAAAGGAGATTCATCTCACTACAGAACAGTGGAAACCTGAATGAATATGTGTCAGATAAAGTCACTGAGAGTGAAAGACCTCTGAGAGTGAAAGCATCAGAAGGACAATAGATGGAGGAGGGAGGAGATTGGGCCACCTCAAAGGACATATGGAAACACCAGAAGAAGATGGTCAGTGTGGTGTAGTTTCTGGGGGAGTACTCTGCCTCTTACTTTCTGAGAGAGGTGCTCTGTTTAGTAGTGGTAATGAATGAGTGAGAAAAGCACAGCTGTGATCAGGGAAGATTATTCGCCTCTTGGAGCCTTTCAGTTACTTTGAACCAAGCACTTGCACTGGTATTCATCTGCAGTCACTGGTGTACACCAGCTGGAGACCCTTCCATCATTTCCTCACTGCTTGAAATCGAAGCAAAGTCCTGCAGCCATTGATGTCATGATGTGAGATGCAAATTTTATCTGCTGTCACAGCACAGTCACACACCAGCCTAAGATGTTGCCTACTTTATCCAGTCATCATAGTAAACAAACGATCAAGCCAACTTTTCTCACAACTTGATAAAGGCAGTAGATGAACTACTGTAGGTAGAGCTTTCTGAGCCTTGAAACAGCACACCTCACATGGGAAGTGTGAGGGAGGCTGGAGGCTGTCCAAGTTGTACAAGTCTGTGGGTAATGGCAGTGGGCAGTCTCAGCAGAAAAACTTGTTGCTGGTTTGCTCAATCACATCAGTCCACCATCATGTCTAGACTGATTTATCTGGACTGTTGCAAGTTCATTTACCACAATCTTTCCTTGAGTGACAGGAGCTGATAATGAGGTTCTGTCTGCACAGCCCCATGAGCTGATAGAGGAGCCAAAGAATACATGACCTAATTCCAAAATAATAAGATGTACTTTAAAAAAGAAATAAAAAACTACCTTATGTGAATAGGCACATCCAGACTGACTTTTAGGGTAAAAGTAGCATATCTGATATGTTTCTGTTCCTCATTAAACCCCATTTGGTAATAATTTTTCCCTTCAGCATTGTTGGTTTTAATTCTTGCAGGTTGTTCTCCACCCTACTCCTAATAGTCCAAAGCAGTCAGAGTGGCACAAAATGACTGTCTCCAAAAACTGCCCGGACCAAGACCTGAAGATCAAGCTTGCTGTACGAATGGATAAGCCTCAAAACATGAAGCACTCTGGGTAAAGACTTGTCTCCATCTGAACTCTTTTTGTTTTGAGTGTGCATTAGGAAATTTCTCTTTTTTGAGATTCTGAAAAATAAAGAGTTTTTCTCAAGTTCACAAGAGGTGAAAAGGAAATATAAATATAAAAATGGCATTAGTTCAGTCATTTTTAGTGCACTTTCCATATTTTTAGCCTAGTCTTTTTTAATCCATATGGGCCAAACAGTTTAAATTTTAAACAGTATTCCTCAGAAAATTGCTAGTTATGCTTTTCCTGTGAGGAAATAATAAGTGAACTGCCTGACTTTTTTCTTGAGAATAATAATACAATTTTCTAAGTTATTCTGTTTCCCTGCATTGACTTGTCAGAACCAAAAGCACAGTGCACCTTCTGTTTGAAATAAACCCTAGTGTGATTTGCATTATTTGCACTGAGATACACAACAAAGCCAAATAGCAGTTGCCTGCAGTAGGACTAATAATCTGAAAGGTTAGAAGGGAGACCTCTCTCCTGCAGGAGTGGGTGTCAGAGGATCTGGGGCCAGAGAGAATTTGTAGCCTAAACATTCATCAAGAGTATGATGGATCTCTTCTGGCATAAGGAACCCATAGCATAATCAAAAATGAAGTGGTTTTCTATTTGTTGAGCCAGAAATAAAGTAATTATATTGATACATTAAACAGATTAATGTGAGTAATATCCCTGTGTTTATTATTAGCCCAGTGCTGCCACGAGTTTTGCCAGTGTCTGTATTACAGTGGCCACTTCATCATAGAGATTAAAAGCTTATTTTGACATTAATTTTTAAATTTAATTCTTTCTTTGTAGAAAACAGCAAATTCACTCCTCATGAGAAATTATCCTGTTTCCTTGAATAATCTGTAGCCAAGGGATTTATAGGAATTCAGCTGTTCAACAAAGTGTTTAGTCGGTTCAGTGGATACTGGGATCCTGGGTACTGAGTTTGATGCAGGAAGTGTCCCTCTATTTGGCAGCTCCCCTCAGCCAAATGGTTTTATGAAGGCATAAAGTAGCACTGGGGGTTTCTCTCCCATAATTCTTCCGTTGCAAGTGTATTCTTTGCCCATCTCACCATGTTGTGTCTCTTCTCTGGCATCAAAGTGTTTCAAATTCTGAGCAAGTTTGAATGACAAAGGGAAGGAGAGAATTAATACTGTGTAATGTTGAGACTTTGGAAGCTTTTTGTGTCACTTTCTTTACAGGTTATTTGTTCAGGCTAGAAATAAACACATTCATGAATGCTGGTGGGCTTGAAAATCCTGTAATTATTTCTGCTCATGCAATGACTTCATGTTCTAGGTGTAAAGAAAATACACTCAAGAGAACAACAGATAGTCACTTGTGTAATGCATTCACCTGTTCTCTTCTCCTAGGTATTTATGGGCCATTGGTAAAAATGTTTGGAAGAGATGGAAGAAACGATTCTTTGTCCTGGTCCAGGTAACAGATGTAACTAGAAGTGATCTTAAATCACACCATGAAATATTTAATTCTGTCCTCTGGCTATTTGCAGTGCCTTGTTATAGATGCTGAGCTGTGGTTCTTTGTAGGGTGTCTGTTAAGTCATTGGTTTTTTTTCTAAACACGTTCTCAAGGCTATCCCAGCTATGAGTTTTTAGATGCACCTGAATACTTGACGAAATGGTGAATCAATTTTAGTGAGGAATTAATGAGGCAAGCAGAAAGCTCAGTCTGTCTTGGCTAGAGGTTCTTGGGTGTAGATGCTTCCTTTTGAGCCTCCAGATTAAATTCAAATCTGCAGAAGTTTCATCACTGGCTGCATCAGAGTCAGCATATCATTCTTGGTGTTTATCTTGCCTGCACATTCATTACTGCTTCTCATTGTCTGCAGCTCTCATTGATCATTTTGCAATGTCTTCCTTTTTCCCTTTTCTTTTTTTTCACTTTCTGACCTCCCAGTTTCTGTAGACCTGTGTATTTGACAATGGTTAAGAATTTCAAGGAAATAGGCAAACGTCCTCTGTGACTTAAAAAGATCTGGTCAGTACTTGGTGTGTTAGATCTTCCCTCACCTTCCAAGGTGGCCACTGCATGGCCACAGAAGTGTGTGGCCCCAGTGTGAGTGATCCATCTCCACACCAACCTGAGAAAGCCACAGAGTCCTCTTGGGTCTATCTCTCTCTTTCACTCCTCTCTGGACTCCTCGAGGTATGTTGTCTCCAAGTATGGGAAATAAAAGCTTTGTACAGGGTCCTGTATGAAAGTAACACAGAGATGCTTCAATGGAATAACATGAGATCCAGTTGAGATCTTGTGCTAGCACAGATCTAAAGTGATCAAGTCAGAGGGTGAAATCCTGCTGCTGCTGAAGCAGATTGCAGGTCTGCTGAAGAGGAGCAGGGATTTCACCTCTGTGTAAGAACAGAGATGTTGTAAAGCAGGTGCACGAGGCTCCACAATTGGCGTGGAGCATGGTTGTGTGCTGGCTGTCCTGTGCTGGTAAGGGCAGGAGTCCAGGCAGTCCATCTTCACCTTGCACAGCTGGCCTCTCTGGTCCTAAATCACCTACTGTAAACTGGTTAGTTTCTTTGGGGTTAATTATTGCTCCGAGTTCAGCTGTCTCAGTAGGAAGCTCAATTGCATTCCTTCCCATTTCTCCATCACTGCCACTTCCATAGGACTAAACTGTGGGGCAGATGAGAAAATCCATCCTTGGGAAGTGAAAGGGATGACCTGTGTAAGTAGGAGGCTATTTGGAGAGAGATCAGTGGAGAACCTAGTCCAATAACCAGGTGTGATCAGCAGGGATAGTTTTAAGTGCATGTTTTGAACTCACATGGGGACAAAATGGCCACAGAGAGGGGGAAGTTAGCGTAGAGCAGCCACAGGAGATGCCTGTAACTGTCTTTCCTTTTGGGAACATTATGCACTGACCCTGATCTTCAGCAGGGATTGAAGGATTGCTTTTCTCTGTATGTTTCCTTTATTATGTTCTGAAATGAAGTTAAAACTGCAGTGGCAGACTGTGATCACCTGTAGAGCAACTGGTATTGTTTTTCCCTGAGAGACAATTGAGTTCTTTTAGACCAAGTTCTCAGTTCTTTTTTTTCCCTGTGAACAAGGATTCTCCAAAGCAGAGAATCATCTTTCCTAACACAGTTTCTCCCATAAATAATTCTATTGGTGCTCTTCTGTGCAAGGGTTTGCAGGTTTGAGCATGTATTCCTTTGTGTCTCTCAAAGACTCTTTCTTCTGGCCATTTGGTGTGGTTGCATTTGCTTCTCTAGTTTTCAGTTGCTATATATTCTTCAGCTTGCTGTGGAATTGAAGCTCTCAGAGTTATTCCATGTTTTCTCATGTTACTAGGTCTGTATTCGTCAGTTGGCATATCAGATCAGAATTTGGCCAGAAAAGCAATTCATTTGAATAAGATGAGCAGACTTTTGCCCCCAGAGAGTCTCTCTAGCCCACCTCAGAAATTCCAGCTGCCACTGCAGCTTCTCTGTTATGTTACCGTTTGCTCAACATTTGGTGCAATGTAAAGTGTTCTGCCGTACATCAAATATAAACAAGAAACACTCTCTATGCAGTCCCTCAGATGTAGTTTGAGCATATTGAACATGTCAGCAGGCAATAAAGATGGAATAAAAATACTTTGCTGTCCGTATGTTTGTCATTTGCTTTTCATGCAATGCAAAGGATGGGTGCTGATACGAACAGGGATTGGCAGTAAAGGTGTTGATGTCCAGGATGCTCTGAACTCTGCTAAACCACAGACAGAAAATAACGCCCACAGGAAGGTGAGCTGGCTCTGTCACATAGAGAACAGACAAGGAGCAGCCCCTGTTTTAGGAGCTCACTCATCCACACCAGGCTCCTGCCTGCACCAGAGCTGAGATATGGAGTCCAAAGCATAAAGTCCATTTGGGATATAGTGGTCTGGTCAGTCCATGGCACTGCTGGGAGGTCAAGATGTGTACATTTGGATAAGTAACTAAACATTTCATTTCTGATCCCTTGTCTCTCTTACCTGTAGCATCTTCTATTGCAGGTCTGTCTCCTCTCCTGTTGCTTGCAGAGTAACCCCCTCCTCCTGCTCTTGTGCCCTCTCCTCCCCTCTTTTCCCATTTCAGATGGACACAGCCTCGGTTCCTTCAGTGCTGTTGGGTGGTACCACTCTGCCTTTTGGTACCAGCAGCTAAGAAATTCATGATAATAAATACTCAAACTCTTCATAACCACTTAAACAAGGCACAAAGGTGCCAAACTGCATGGGCGGCACCAGGGAGGAAGGTGTTGATGGCAGTTTGTCTCTTTTGTGTCAGTGATGCCTCGCCGGCATGAACGGAGGCTTTGCCCGTATGGAGAGAAAGGAGCTATGCCTGGAGTGCTTCCACTGCTACTTGGCTTGTGTAAGCCCTAGAGAGAAGGGGAAAGGAGCAATAACTGCCTTGTAATTTGGGTGGAATAATCCCTCGCACCTTCTGTGTCTGTGTAACTGCAAGGGTTATACAGGAGTGATTTGTTTGGGTGTAGTGGGCTTGAGCAGTTCCTTTGTGCCATTTCTAGACCTGAGCCTTACCTCTCCAGCACCTGTCTTGCTGGGTGGACTTGGCTTAACCCCTTGGGGAAGGTTTACAGCCTGACACGGCTGGCAGAGCTGGTGTGTGTGCTCCTCCAGCACGGATCCATGCATTAAGAGGGGTTAGTTTTCTCTTCCGAATGAATTGCAGTCCTCTCTGCACACTGCCCACCCTTCTCGTAGACACCCTTTGAGATGAGCAGCAGAAGAGCAGAATACTGATTAGATGTAAATTACATGGCAGAGACTCGTTACTTGCCTAATTTTAAATCCTGAGATATGCAGTGTGAAAGTGATGGCAGAATATGGCCCTGAGCTTGGATGGAAATGGTCGGCAGCATCACAAGCAAGGAAAATGCTTCGTAAAGGCAACCATAATGCCAGTGGCAGTGGTAAGCAAAAGCAGTGGAGCTATTTAGGGCAAAGTTCTCTGTGACTGGTTAGGAAAGAAAATGTACATCCATCACAGATGTTGTAAGTGTTCCCTAAAGTTGCTGTATCAGCTGCCTGAGCACAGCATACAAATTTCAGCCAGTTTGCCAATTAGACCCTTGATCATGCAAAGGCTGGGATTTTTGATAGCTGACAGAGCTTGTATTAATTCTTTGCAAGGTCTAATGTGCTGTACTGGCAACAACACCATGGTTGGTTCTGGTGGGTTTGCTGGATTTGCAATAGGAAATTTTTTATAATGATTCTTAAGGGCAAGTGAATTAATTATACTGAGGTTTCAAACTGAATCTGTTCTTCTCTTGTCATAACCCCATTTCTGTGCTCTGGCAGCATATGGGAAGTAACACTCCATGGTACCTGGATGACATGTCTGCTGAGTAGCTTGAAGCAGTTTTCAGCTGATTGTGTCTGATGGTGTTTGCAGAATGTTCTTGGAACCAGATCAACTCTGCAGATTAAAACCAGTTGCAGTGTCTATGCCTGGATCTATTGTTCTAGTGACAGAGTCCCTAAACTCAGTATAATTTAGACTAACAGTGACAGTTCTGCTTTTAGCAAAAGTCAACTGACTTGGTATAAAATGAAATGAAGTAAGTGTTCAGTAACTCTGAATAATCACCAGAATTTGAAAATAATTCAGCAGAATTGCAGTGTTGTACCCCAGCAGTCCTAGAGCGTGGTCCTCAAGCCAAGGTAAATGATCCATTAGCTGGTCCCCATAATCATACTAAATCATGTTTTCTGTTAGACCCTTCCTGAGAATTAGGCATAGGTGGTGATTCTTGAGAAATCTTGAGTGTGATGATACATACAAAATGTCTGGAAACTGATGGTTAAACAGATGCCTCACCCTGTGACATCTGCCTGCAGTAGGTCCTGCGTGTCCTGTCCATACTCACGAGGGGCACCTTCCCACCACACAGCCCTGCCCCAGGAGACCACACACACCTCCTGCTTGAAGAAAGAAGTTGGGACAACTGCTATGTGCAATATTTTAGAGCTGAATGGATGTGCTGAGATGTGAAAACTGTTGTTTTCACTTTTTTTCTTTAAGCTGGATCATTTCCTCTGCTCATTTGTGTCAGGAAAGGGCTCGGGAGGTAACATACAGCTGTAACCAGAGGACGAGAGTCTCCCATCAAAGTGTAAAACTGTATTATAGCTGGCAGTATCTTCGCACGGTTTCTCTCCCTTGGGACAAAATGCATGCTGTTAATCTAGGAAAGGTCCATTTAAGAATTTAACCCAAGTAGGGCGGTGTTGTGTCAACAGTGAGAAAGGGGGAGGTGAATGACTGAGCTCAGAGTGTGAGGCATGACAATTAACAGGTTTGAGCAGGATCCTGGGGAAAGCAGTGCTCTCTAGAGCAGGAGTCTCTGTGGAGAAACAAGGATGAAGTCAGGACTGGTTAATGCATATCTACTGTATTTATTAATCAGTTGGATTATATAGCTGGTGACAGAATATGGTCAAGTGCCAAGAAAGTCAGATTTAATTTAGCAGCCTGGGAATAGTGAACTTTGGCATTTGTCTCCTGCTGTCTGCTTCCCCTTTCCTGAATTTCTTTGTCTTGTTCTCTTGTTCCCCCACTTTCTTTTCCTTATGTTCTTTTGTCTCAAATTATTTCTCAAAGCATTTTCCCTTTTTTTGTAATGAACCAGCCAGGGCTGCCTTGGATTAGTTCCCTTCTTTTAGTTTCTCTCAGTTCAGCTTCCTTAGATGCTCCTTTCCTGGCCCTCGTCGAGTCCCTGGATGAAATCCCAGCTGCTTTGAGAATTTGTCCCTCACTGGGCAGAGATTTTTCCTCTGTCTTCCTTCAGTTTCCTCTCTGTATCTGTGTTTTTTCCAATTACTCAAACCATTCATCTTGCTCGTCCCATCTGCTCGCTCGCTCTCATACTCAGCTATGGTTCAGTGTGAACTCAGCAGGCTGTAAGATTAATTTGTGCTATTAACTGTTTCACTTGTCTGGCCACTTCTGAGCTTCTACATAAAGCAGGCTCTGTAAAGCACAATATTTTAGAGGACTGATGAAAGACAACTGCAATCTCCACTTGACCCTACAGTGCTGTTCAGCACTGAAGCATGACATACCAAGCTTTCTAGAATTTCATTTTCTTGGGTTTTGCTTTACCATTGCTTTTAAATGGAAGGAACCACATTACACTGGTAGCCATAGCACCAGCTCCTCTCTGACCCCAAACAGTAAATGCTTTGGGCAGCAGGATAGGGCACTCAAGCTGGTCAGCCAGTCCTTGAAGTCAGTAGCTCAAGTTTTTGAGGTGAAGGCTCTCTGCTTGGCACAGCTGGCACCTCTTCCAGAGGCCTTGGATAGCCGCGGCCTCCTTCCTGCCTGATCCTAAGCTGCTCCTGCCAGCAGACTCTGTGGCATTCCTGAGCTTGGGATTAGCCCTTGAGCTGTGTGAGTAGAGAAAGAAACAGGAAGTGAACCCAGGTGATCCCTGGCTTACTGCACATTTTAGACCCACTGGTACATTTGTCTTGGAGGTCTCTTCTGCTAAGAGAGCAGAGGAGCTTCTTTCAAGGAAATCAAGTGTATGCTACCCAGGAGAGATCTCTGTCCTAGGATGGCTGTACCAGAGCCTGTGGTCTACATCTGTCTTCTGTAACCTTTAACATGAGAAATTCAAGCTCTGAACATTACTGCTGTGTTGGTATGGTTGGCTTATTGATAGGGATGAAGAGTATTTTCAGGGTCCAAATAGGAGTGGAATTACTTTTATATGAAGAAGCCCTGAAATTCAGACCTCATGTTCAGGGTCAGAGAAGCAGCAGCTGAACTACTGAATGCATTTTACCTGTTGCTATAGAACATAGAGGGGAAGCAAAAAACCATCAGTGGTGTTAATGTTTTCAATCAATGTCAGTGTACGTTAGCAGTGACTCATTTCAGGAATTGAATTTATCATGCTGTTTCTGAAGTTCAGGCTGTCTAACACAGAGAAATCAAATCCTTACCACTCAGATAAGATCTCCAGGAGTTTTGCATTAATAAAGCACATTCCAAAGTTTCTCCAGGAGGTGGCAGCAATATACCGCAAGTACGACTGAATGAACAGTGCAGGAGTCTGACTGTTGTACTGTGGGGCACTGGGTTATTTTTAGATTTCTTCGTGTTAATCTTTTTAGGTTTTGTGTTGCCGGTACCATGGTAGGCATGCAAAGTTCAGACCATGGAATATGCACTGGTGTGCTCCTGCTATTGGTCTGTTACTTGTCAATCTTTCGTCAGTGCTGGTAGTTTTAAGGAGGATGCAAGATGCTTAAAGCATCACTTTTAGTCTTACTCCCACAAACGTGTTAATGATACGGTTTATTCTTAGGTGGCTCTTGGAGCTGTTCCTGGAGGAAAGCACGGTGCAGGCAAGGCTGCTGGAGCAGGCTGGCAGTGAACAAGAAGCCCATAGAGGGCAGCAATAAACCAAGCACTGGCTGGGAGACTCTGTGCCAATAGACAGGTCTCCCGACTTAAATAAATGACAGTTTATTAGTGATAGATGTCACCAAAATAAGTGCTGCATGCGTCTTTGTGGCCGAGAGATTTGGCTGGAGTTTGAGGGCAAAACCCCCCAGCCCAGCCATGCTTCCATCTTTCAGGATGTCTCCCAACTTCCAAAAAATGACGAGCATGATTCATTGCCACCCACCAGAGTTTAAAAGTTTCCTCCAGAGGTCAAGAAAATGTCCAGACAAATAAAGTTACGTCAGGCATCCAGGATGTGACACAACCTTAACAAAGTCATTTGAAATCATTTGACAGTAAATTTCCCCGTGAGTTCCTAGCCTGGGGCACAGAGAATCCTCCTCTCTCCTCCTCCCTGGACGAGCCTCTCGCCGACCATCCAGATCGCAGCACGCCAAGTACGCGCGGGGTCTTGATGCGGCCTGATGGGCTCCTAAAGGCGATTCGGGAGCCTGGCAGAGCCCCTGCAGCTGAGTCGGCTTCGTCAAGAGCTTGACATTGAATGTATCGTGTCATGCAGATGGTACCTCAGAGGAGTGAGAGCTGCCATTTACAGCACTGATGACAATAACTGCCGAGATCAGTGGGATCTTAAGATTGCTTTAATATGACTGGCACCTAGCAATTTAGCTCACATTGCTTGTGACAGGGTGTCACTCTTGCACTTGTCTGGGGATGAATGATAGAGGGTTATAAACCGTGGAGCTTCCTCTTTTGGAGGAAATTAAACCATTGTATGTACTGATGTGGTGAATTAGATGCCTGCCACAGCAGAATGTGTTAAGAGAGTGATTTGCAGAAGCCTGGTCAAAAGTTTAGTGTGTCTCATATGGAGAATGACCACCAAAATTACCCCACTACCCTCAGCCCCCTGCAAACACACCATCAGCGTGCGGCTTTTGTAAGCACTTTGGATTGCCCTGCGGTGATCACTCGGTGCCATCTTAGCTTTGTGGTCTTCTTCAGGTTAGCCAATATACATTTGCCATGTGCAGCTACCGGGAGAAAAAAGCTGAACCTCAAGAGCTGCTGCAGCTCGACGGATACACTGTGGACTACACAGACCCACAGCCAGGTACGGCGCTGGCAGGACCCCACTGCGCCCGTGGGCGCTCAGCTCACCCCACGTGCAGTTCCCCAACAGGAGTCCTCTCTGTCTCTCTCTCTCCCTGCCTGTAGCTGAACTGTGATCAGCATTATTCTAAATATGTTTGTGTTTATACTGATCATTAGCTATGCATGACTTTACTATAAATAGACCTAAGGAACTGAGCTAAGAGTTGCACCAGAGGAGAGAAAGACTTATCTTTTCTGGGGAGCCTAAGTGAATTAGACATGTAAATCCCAATGAAATTTGATTGTGAACTGAATGCTCAAATTGAGTAGTGATTTTAACCTGTGCCTTCAGATTACATTCTCCAAATAAAAGGTTAGCAGCTATGACTGTCTTTATTGTAGAAAACATTTAGGGACCAAGAGAGCACTTTTGCCTGCTCCTTTCTCTCTCTGATGGATATCAGCACGTGGAAGGGGCAGGGACAGAAAGCCCTGGCACCTGGAGGTACCTGTTGAGTGGTGAGACCCTTCTTCAAGTGGAGGAGCACCACTTTAATTTCAGTGGGGCAACACATTGGACATGGTAACCCTCACCATACCCTGGATAAGGGTATCCCCAGAGGAGATGAAGAAAGACACAGGAGGTTGTTTGTCAAGACCTTTTTTACAGGTTAACTGGCATGTTAGGGAGAGGGGAAGATGTGTGCCAAATCAGAGCAAAGACATCACCCAAGCACCTTTTGTACAGTGTAAGCACTGATGCATTAAGTCTAATGGGGAACCTCCCACCATAGCCCCTCAAAACCCATTTTTAATTGGACTCCAGTGGTGCAACTCACATGGGACCTGCACAGATGGGGCTGTAGGTGAGAGAAGCAATTAATTCGAGTGTGTCAGAGCATGTTTTAGTAACTGGGGCACAGGATGGTAGGCTGTCTTTCAGGCAAGTTCGGTGCATGGGACAGGTCTGAGCTGGGAGCAGCATGGGGCTGGCTGAGGTGGGACCCCAGCAGCGATGGGGTGGGACGCTGGAAAGATCCCCTAGCTGGCCTCAGAGTCTGTGAAACTGTGTTGTCACTTCCTTTCCTGCCAGGTTTGGATGGTGGCAGAACGTTCTTCAACGCTGTGAAGGAAGGAGACACAGTGATTTTTGCAAGTGACGATGAGCAGGACCGTATCCTGTGGGTCCAGGCCATGTACCGAGCCACCGGCCAGTCTCACAAACCTGTGCCGCCTACCCAAGTGCAAAAGCTAAATGCTAAAGGAGGAAATGTACCCCAGATAGACGCCCCAATCTCTCAATTTTGTAAGTAAATAAGTTCTCCTAGAAGGCGGAAGTCTTTGATGGAAAGATTTTCTGCACTGATGTAAATCAATATTCATGCACATGTTTCTGATTTCAAAATGAAATGTTTTTCATTATCATTAAGCTGCTTTTTACATCAGTAGATCCAGGAGCAGTTAACCTGTATGTTTAGCACAACCAAACCCAAGAAACAAAATTCCTTGGGGAACTTGTCAGTGGGTATTTTAAAGTGCAATACTTGATGGAGGAGAAAGACTGGGATCTGAGAGGCTGAGACCCAGCTTGCTTTTCACAGACACGCGTTTTACCCCACACAATAAACTGCACACCCAGATCAGAGTGATTCATTAGCGCCATTAGCTGTCTATCAAATGCATCACGTGTTCAGAACTACAGGTGCAAATCTTGCAAGTATGAAATGCACACACAAAAAGAGGTCTCCTGTTGAATATTCAACTGTAGGAAAACATATGGTATTTTTAACAGGTTGCTTTGCAGGCCAGTTAGATGTGAATTTAAAGCAATCATCTTTTAAGTCGTAGCTGTGCTGCATGTCCTGTGCAGTTATACCCACTTTGCTTCATTTGAAATTTAGAGCAATTTCTTTTGTCTTGCAAATGTAATTTGATTATAAACGACACAAATGCCCCCTCGCTCATTTTTCTTGAAGGTCTCAATCACACGTCTGCAGCCCCTTTGTTATGTAACATACAGCAGTTCTTGCTACCTTCAGCAAAAATTAAGAATTAATCTCATTAATTATAAGTAAAGTAAGGAAAAATGGTAAATCTTAAAGAATTCTTCTAAATAAAGCAGATTTTAACATTTTAAAATAGTCTGTCTAAAGCAGTTATGGAATATATTGTGAAAAACTCAGAAAATCCATGCTTTTCTTGTCAATAGCATTTGACTATCTTTTATATTTGTTTGACTTCTTCATGTCAGTGTTTATAGAAAAAATAGTGCAAGACATACGGCTGTATGACCAGTGTTAACAGTAGAAAACCTCTGCTTGCTGCTTTTTATTTCTTGTACCCTCCACACGCCTGCATATTTTGGCCTCCCTTCTGCCTTGCATTGCTACTGCTCTGAGTGAGACACAGTGTGATGCTGCGTGGGTAACTTATAGTCAGTGTTTTCATTTCAGTCACCCTCATCTTCTTCATCTCAGTCAGGTCACTGACTCTGGGAGTGCAGGGTGTAAGGAACTCAGATTGGGAAAGAAAGGCACCTCTCAGAAAGCCAAAATGGGAGGTAGAATTGGCCTCCTGTAAGTGGAACGTTTACTGGCTGTAATTAGCCTCTAGGCCTGGCTGATTTTTGCTAACCTGAGATTGAATCTCAGAGGTTGTATGCCACTCCGCCCAGAATTTTTAATCAAAGAATTCTCATAAATAGCAGACACAGGTCCTTGTACTGCTGCTTTTTTACATGTTGAAAGCCTTGAAAGCATAGCAAGGGAAAGCAGCAGAGGGATGCAGCTTGTGGCTCCTCTTCTAACAAGAGATGCTGAAGGATGCTCTTAGCTGTGGGGTTGGTGCACAGAGGATACTGTTCTGCTCGTCCCAGCATGATTCCTGTGGAGTAAGATGAGAGCAGAGAACATGAAACTGGAGAAGCACCTTTCCCTCCAGTCTTCTCCCATCTCTGCAGACATCAAGCCTGGAGAATTTTTCTCCTGGGTAAATTCCTGATGTTTATAGAGTATTCACTTTGCCAGACTATTATGCAGACTCAGGTGAAGGGTTATATTCCCAAACATATTGTAGCAGCTGTAGCAAAATCTGCCAGGAGTTTGAGGAGGAAAAGGGAATGCCCAGAGCTGTAGAGGTTTATGCACAGCCAAGTGCTGTGGGTATGGGAAAGCTGAGCCCTTCTGCTTAGAGTACCTGGGGTGGAGAAGGGGCAGCTGGCTTGTCCTAGACCTTGACAGGGAGCAGGGCAGTCAGTGACTGAGCCCAGGAGTCCTCTCTCATCTACCCACAGCCCAGCACATCCATGGTTCTGCACTCTATCAGCCTGACTGTGCTCTGAGCTAGAGAAATGCCACAGGTTTGACCTTGTTTTTCCATCTCACTCGCCTGCCAGGAGGCAAAGATCCCTCATCCTTGCTTCTGGTGAAAACAGCCAAGATTTCACCCTCTGGTCCCTCCAGGGCATCCAAGGGGGTCAGGATCTGACCTCACTTGTTCTCATGCTAGTACCAGCTCCAAGTATGGATCAATTTGTTTTTTATAATGCCACAACCCTCTTTCCACCCACAATGTATTTTTGCAGAAGCTGGGCAGCTCCAAGCTCCCCTTTTTATTGCAAGAACTGGGAAACCCTCTTGGTTGTGTTGTGCCAAAGCCTGGAAGAGAGTAACTAGTCAGCTCATCAGTCCATCAGTTTGATGATGACTTGCTACTTCAACATCCTCTGGGCTAGCGTGTTTTGACCTAGGTCTTCCTTCCTCCTCCTCACTTGGATCTAGATCCCTCTGACAGGTTTTTGTGCACATCCTACAAGAGGATTACGGCAACATGCCGTAGTAAACCTTCATCTCAACAGTAAAAGGCTGCTCATTTTTCATATTTCAATGTCTGTACGTGGCAATGCTCTTTGCAAAAGTCATTGGGTGCAGCAGTTAAATAATCCGAAGCATGAGTGAGTCATACATGCCATGATGGCTTGTTGGGAGTCTTAAATGCACAAATACATATCTCAGCTCCTTCAGTCTTAAAATTCAAACATATCAAGTATTGCATTTTTAAAAGGGTCTTGGTTTGTTACTGGGTTTTTTTGGCTTGGGTGTTTTGGTTTGGGGTTTGATTTTCTTTTTTTTTTTGCCTGCAGAAAGGTAAGGACTTTTGTGAGACATTTTATTCTTGTACATTTATACCTGTCATTTTTTTTGTGCTTATTAGAGGCTATGGTGATTGAGGATGTGCAAAGAAGTAAATGTTAAGCCATTTGACGAGTAACTGTTGTTACAGCTTTCATGTCGTAGCAGTCCGAGACGGCTCATGCGAATGCATGCACATGCAGAGAAAATGCAGCCCTCCACGCCTGGGATGGAGCTGTCTGTCACACAGAAACTTGGGAAGGACATATCTTGCTCTTTGGGAAACTTGGGAGAAACAGTCAATTCACTTGGTTCCCCCCTCTTTCGACTTAGTAAATATAAAGTTTGAGCAGCACTTAAATTCTCATCCGCAGTTCGATGGCAGCACTTGACTTGGAAGCAAACAGACAGCTCCAAAACAGGGTGGAATTTATTTTATTTGCAATTTAAGTACTGGGAAGAAAAATAGATCCTGCTATTCATTAATTTTTGTATGACTCTACAATTCCTTTTATGTGGGTGAACAATACCTGTTAGAGTGAAAAGTTTTGCTTTTTTTGTTTTGCTACAGTTTCAAAGAAAAACTCCATTCATGCAAAGCTGTGCTTTTCTCCAGTGTTCGCATTATAAAAGAAAAAAACCCAAACTGTTCTTGTTTACTGTTGAAATCATGCACAGTATTATAGTCAATAATGCTGCCAATACATATTACACCTTTTGGCAATATTTAAGCTTCATAAAAGTGGTCACCTGTCTGAAAGCACCAATCTTTGTTCGTTGTGTGTTACTGATGCATCAAACACAATTCCCAAATGTGCTCAATGTTCTTTTATTTTTTCCTAAACCCTTTTCTTTTTAACATGAAAGATTGGTCTGTTCTTGTTTTACGTATTGCTTGTGGTTATATTTAATTTTTTAATGTCTGTTTATATTTAATAACTGTTAATCACACCATATATAAAAAGTTGGTTGTTTTGAGAAATTGTGATTATTTGTTCCCCCATAATAAGTAGTGAGGTTTATTGAGCTGCTTAAGAAATTTTGAGCTATAAGTGGTTTTCCTTTTAGTTGGTTTGATTTTCTTTTAAGTTTCTTTTTCATTCTTTGCTTGAACCCAGATATTTAGCTGCTAGGTTAGGGCTCCTGTCTGCTTTCCTGAGCCTTGTTGCTAGTCTTTATGTTATTCTGGTTTGTTCCTTCTTACCCTGCTAACTTCTAGCTGGACTCAAGGGTAAGTGCTTCCCTGTAGCTAGCACAGCTCAGATAATCAGACTAGATTATCTGACGTATGCAATGTGCTTTTTTTTTTTCTCTTAAATCTTTCTCATGTTTAGATATTGTAGTACAAACTTTCCATGTTATTTTCCTGAATTGAGGTTTGAAATGTAAGTTTCCATACTGAAATTGGGATGCATGTGATGTTTGCATAATTGCCTTCTCTCCCTGGCTTTCACATTGGCATCAAGTGATCCTCTTAGTAAAGCCAATCATTAACATTTCTATTTTTCATTCCAAGATGTAAATATTAATTAACATCACAATAAAACTGTAAATAATACCTTCTTTTGTTTCATGGAATTTACATCTAGTTGACTGCTTCCTGCCTGAAAACAGATCATTTTGCACTCTGACAATATCCTTTCTCTCCGTGCCGATGATTAGCTTGGTGCAGCGCACCGGAGTGCAGGGCTGGCCATGGACACCTCAGGGCGTAGAAAGGTAGGGCAGGAGACCCAAAGAGACCCAGAAAAGGTGCAGGACTCTAGAGGAGACCCCAAAAACCCCTCCACACATGCTCTGTGAAAACAAGCCTGAGTCATCAAGGTTTGTTATTTCCCTCTCCTGTAAAGTCGTTAGGGGATGATTTCAGCAGCAAGTGGCAGCTCTCTGGATCACCCTGGAGATGCTGACCCACTCAGACCTAAATGTATTTGTCATGGAGGGGTGCTGCTGTTTCCCCAAATCATCATAAATTAATGTTCTTTGCATGGGTCTCAGTCACCAATCAAAGCCATGCTTGTCAAAGCATAAGCCAGGGAAATTGCTATTTTACCTTTTCCCACTTGAATACCTACTCTGAAAAAGACAGAAGCCCAGCCTTGTACTGTAAAAGAGCTCCTCCTCAATCTTTATTCAGTTCTAAATACACCCCTTCATTGGTGTTAAAAGCTTCTTTCTAATACCTGGTGAGTGCCTGCTTTCCGTAGGAGAGAAGAGCATCAGTGGGTCATGAGAGCTGGCAAATATGTATCCAGAGTATCTGAATGCAATTACGAGAAGGAACAGGCGGTGTCATCCCTCCTGGCCATCAAATAAGACTCTTTTTTCCTTCTTCCTCCTTTTGTTCCTTTTTTTTTTTTTTTCCTATGTGTGAGTATGTGCGTGTGTGTGCGAATATCCCCCTGGGTATAGCAGGCAGAATTCCTTCTCAGCAGACACTTTCTTTTTTCTTTCTTTATTTTGTTTTCTAAATGTTTGGATTTCCAAAGAGGATTCTTATCAGACTTTACTGCAAAAAAACCCACAAAAGTTTAATTTGAATGAAATACAGATTTTTGCCACTTTGAAAGAAAGAAAGAAAGAGTGAATGAATGAATGAACTTGGGTTTGGCAACATTACATGTATTTGCACTACAATGCATTGCTATCCTATTAGATTATTAGTTTTGTGCTTTAATTGCTTTATTTTTTTTAGATAGTTAGAGATATCATGAGAACGCTGCTGTGTCTTCTGTATTGTCAACTTGCAGATGCTTCATTGCAGGAATGCAAAATTAAAATGTTAATTCAGTTCTCACATAACTTGCATGAATTTCAAACTAGCCTGTAAATCACTTTTACGTGCTTTAAGAAGCCTGGGACTCTACTTACAAAATACAAATTCATGGGTTTCTGCAGTCATCCAATTCAAAATATTTTTAAATAGTTTTAAAAATGCTGTGAAACAATGTTTTATATTATAAATAGCTGTTCTAAAACTGTGTTTTTAACTTGCCACACAAGGAATTATGTAAGTTCATGCTACAAATTCTTATTCATTTAACTAACAAGCATTAGATAACTTAGATTGCAATTCAGTGTCTGGTGATTTACAGGAACATTCATAATAATTTATTAAAATTGTAACTCAAGCAGAAAAGAATTTGTTTGCAGCAGGGAAAAAGCCATAAACCACAGGAATAAACAGCCAATTAAATTTAAAACTATCTTCTAACACAGAATAATATGAAAGGGAAAAGAAAGAGCTCTTGGCTCTGCAGCTGAGAGGCAAAGGTGAGGCTGCTGCAGCGGCCACAGCTCCGCGCGGGGAGGAGGTTTGGGGAGGAGGTTTGCAGAGCCCTGTGCACACACACACACACATCACTTCTCAGAGGTGGCAGTGCCATAGTGCACAGCAAGGAGGGGGCTTGGTAAGTCACCAGGCAGCACTGCAGCAACTCGCTCACAACCTGCCTGGAGATTTTCTGGTGCTGGGGTTTAGTTTTTCCCCTCCAGATCATCGGTGTTTGCTAGTGAAGTCTCTTGCTCCACATGGCCAGACAAAATGAGGTTTCCCGGCACTTCCCTGGGTGTTTCTGTAACAAGTCACAGTCTAAGCATGTCCATGAGCTCCCAATATAGTGGTGAGAGCAGGAGGGAACCCTGCTGCCCTCGGAGCAGGCGGTGGGTCGGTCGCGGTGGGCACACCCTCACCCACCACCACGGTGTGTTCCAGCACTGCTCAGGCTGGAAAACTTCTCCCACTTTGCCCGGCCAGGCCAGTGAGGAGTTTTCTAGAAATATCTGTAAATGAATAGCTGCCATCAATCATTGTCATTCCTTTATTTCATGTCTCCTGATGAGGTTGACTAGTGTCATTGTTTGTTACTGTCCAAACCACATCTTCATTCTTGTAATGTCAAGCAGATATGACAAGCACACATTTTCCAGATGAGTAAGATACAAAGTCACCTTTTAATTTACAGTTGTTTGATTTTTTTTGTTTGTTTGTTTGAATTTTATTGGTTTTTTTAATAAGCAAACGTATTGTAAAATTTAGTGGTTGTTCAGTTGCCTTTGGTACTAAAACAAAGTCACTCATGATCAAAAAGAAATAAATCTGGAGTAAGAAATTCTTACAATAAAATGGCTACCTAAAGCCTTTTATAACAAGAATTCTTTTATGGAGCTTGTCCCCCACTATTAACTTCACTGCTCTCAAAGCAAAATCTGCCAAATCTGTTGCTGGAGCAAAAGAAATGCAGAGGGCAGGGAAATACATTTTTAAAAAAGAATGAGAGATTTGACTGTTTTCTCTCTTCCTTTTTAAATAACAGTTAGATAAAGGGAAATACAGTCCTTAGAGGACCAAAGAGTGTGACAGTCCTTTGGTTTTCATTATTCTTGTTGTTGTTGAAATTTTTGTGTTCCCGGCACTGGCAGATTTTTAAGACACTGATTTCAAACACTTGTAGGGAGGGGGCTACAGGGGGTTAGTTAATGGAGTCAGCATAAAATACAAACTGGATAAAAATGAACAAAATAAACCTGGCAGCATTTTAAAAAGGCAGTAATGTAGGGGACCAAGTATGATATAAAAGGCCAGAGTCTGCAGTTTTCCAGAAGAAAGGCTCACGGAGCCTGTGCTGCCCATGTCCCTCCTCTGGCAGCCTCCCTCCCGAGACCACCATCGAACACCTTTCAGCTGCAGTTGTGTGCAGCTTGTCTAAATATGTAAGATAACTTTTGTGGGCCTGCAGCAGCATTTCGGCTGGGGTCCCGAACAAAGAAGCACCAGCGAGCTTGGCACGGCACCTTGGGAAGGGATTGCAAATTACTGGAGCATCATATAACTTTCTTTCTTTGGTTTCTCCTTCCTTTTTAGCTAGAATAACAGAGCTGGGTCAAAAAAGCAGCTGTATTTGACTGAAACAATTCATTTAAAGTACTTACAAATTGGCTGGACAGTTTGGGTGTGAATATTAGCCATTCTCATGTTGTACTTTGTTTAAAATCACATTCAAACTGTACAGGCCATTTTGAAAGAGGGTAGATTAGACATAAAACATATTTTAAATGCAGATGTTGGCATTATTTTAAATTGCAGATATTTATCTGAAGTGGAGTAATAATATATTTAGATCTTTTCTTTGTGTATTGCCTAGGAAGTTTAATTTTTTAGGTACAATTTGATTCCTAAGTTTTGTTTTTAAATGTGAGTCCACTGGAAAAATCAAAATGTGAAAATAAATTGCAAGGTGAATGCAGTGTTTATTTAGAATAATGAAGGGAAGGTGAGTTAAGTGTAGGATGGACCTCTTTAACCTGCTCCTAATTACTTTTAAGAATTTTGGCACACAGTGGCATCTGGCCCAGAGTTATATTCCATTTAAAAGAAATACGCACTTGTATTACCATTTTCCACAGGCATCTCCAGTTCACATCACACCAGCTGTGTCCCCTGGGTGGGCAACGTGCACCCACCCAGCGCTGCATCTCTGCTGATGCAAAGTGGTTTGGGCGTGCAAAAGCTGTGGTGCTGGGCTATGCAGGAGGAGCTGCAGCTGCTCATCCTCCTTCCCATGGCAGAAATCCACATTTTAAACCACTGACTGAGCAGAAGTCATGTGGATCATGCTTTTCTGGTCACTTGAGCTCACGCAGTGCCATGTCTGGTGTCTCTCTTTTCATGTGGTTGTTCCGAGGTGGAGAGATCTGGGGGAAATGGGCTTTCAAGCAGGCACCCAAAGGGATGCTCAGTAAGGTGTGGCTTCAAAGTGATTAATGAAAGTACAATTGCCACTGATTATGGTCAGTGGTGAAGGACATTTAATCACTGTGTCTGTTCTCATGCTTGGCAGGGAACTGTCTGTGCCCCTGCCTTGGGCAGAGAGATTGTAAAAATCCCAGCCAGACCCTCAGCTCGGTGGCAGCCAGCAGCACTTTGGTCGGCTCCCACCATCCGAAGGTCTGCTCTGTGCCCACCTTGCTCCCACAACGTAATGTTGTGAAAAGCTGATTAGTCTGGAGTAAAAAATATTAATTTCAAACATGCTTTCTAGCACATATGCTCAAAAAAGTTCACCAGCTAAAGGGCTAGAGGACTCTTCAAATTTCCAGCTGATTTACTCAGCTCTCAGAGCCTCGTTGGCTGAGCGGGAGGATTGACAGTGTATCAGGGCTCCTAATTGAAAAGTAATAAAATCTCTGAGCGAAGCTGGCAAATGAAGGCCTCCAGCCAATTTGTCAGCTTGCAGTCAACTCTGAGAAGCCGGGCAGAGCAGCAAGCCATTAAAAATAGTCTGATAATAGCTGTTAAAACATTTTGCGGGCACTATGGATGGAATCAAAAACAGCACAGACAAACTCTTTGGGAGTGAATGCAATCAAATCCATCTTGGCCGGAAGGGACAGAGATGAGGGGGCAGAAAGCTGTCAAAACAGACAGGAGTTGACCCATGCTGCAAGCCCCAGGGCTGGGTGGGCTACACATCCCAAGTCCAAGGATGCTGGAGAGGTGCCCTGGAGGTGATGCGCTCCCCAGGGCAGTTGTCCCTGTCCCCCGAGCCAGCCCTTGTGCTGCCACCTCACTTGGCACCATCAGCAGCTTCTTCTGTCCCTGTGCTGAATGCACAGAGCTGCCAGCAGAGGCAGAGGGGGCAATTTGGGACTGGGAAGGGAGGTGGGGTGGGGGGCAGCAGGACCCAGCACATAGAGTGAAACAGGGGAGCAGACCCTTAAAAATGAACCAGCTGTAGGAAAAACATCAGTGTTTATTCAGCAGGGTTTTAGTGAGGAAAATTGCCAGCTACTACTGAATTAAGTATTGCTAGCAGCTAATTGAAGTGTTATATGTTTTAATTTGTCTGATTTCTTTCCAGTGGGTGATGTTATTTATATAGTTTGTGTGTAGACAATGACAGACTATACAGAAAATGTATAGATTGCTTCCAATGATCAGTAATATTATGAGAGCACTGACACGACCGAGGTATTTAGAAAGACATGCCATCCTTCACAGCTAAATATTGAATAGTAGAACATATATCAAAGAACATTCTCACTCTCATTTAAAGCTCTTTTTATTTACTTGAATTTTTTTTAATGAAGGATTTTGGGAGTTCTTTTCTGGTAAGGAGGGATTTTGTTTTAAAACAAATACAGTTACCATATACTCCTATTGCAAAAACCTGCATTTTTGTGTCCTTTCAGCCACATTGTTTCAAGGCCACCCAGTACCCGTAGGAGGCTATAAACAGGGGAAGGATTTAAATCCTATTTTCTTTGTCAAGGATTTGGCAAGAACCCATATAGTAGGAAGCTGAGCACAGACAAAACCGAGTGAAAGGTGTCCTTTAATTCCCCAGCCACTGGTAGAACAAAACCTGCTCCCAGCAGGGTCCCGGCTGGCCGCACCCAGGCCGGTTTGGCAGCTTCATTTCAACTGCTGAATTTGGTGTATTTTTAGTTAACCATGTTGAGATTAATTAATTAGCCCCTAGGAGCTAGTGCCCGTAAACGTCACCCAAAGCAGAGAAGTGTGAATACGTTGAGGCTGTTAATTCACCCAAAAATGGCAGCTCGTAATCCAGGCAGAGGGAATTCAGTCTCTCCGTCGGGATGACTGGCAGCTCCGGCGCACTGTCGGGTTACTGCCTCTGTGACAACAAACTACATATCAATTTAACTTCTTAGCAATGCTTAAAAGAGCATCTTTTTATTTCACTGAGGTAGCATTTGAAGTTGCCATTAGGAAAAAAATTGCCGTGGGGAAGACAAACATTGGCATTTGGATAAAGAACAACGCAACTGGTCTGATACCTAGAAAACATAGCAAATGTAGAGGAAAATGCTACAGCTGTAACTTCATTAGAATGGCAGAATCTATTACAATTAACCACAACTATCTAAATAGGAGCTAATTTACTTATGTGAGCCAAAATTCTGTTAACTCACAGCCTATTGTAAGATACAGAGTGAATTCTTGGGTTTGTGTTCTGGTTTTAAGTACAGAATAATGCACTATAATGAGCAGTTGACAAGATGTTAATTCTAAAATCTTTTGCCTAAATGCAATAATATAGTCCATAACTGATGCAAGTTGACAATGGGAGGTGAAGTGTACTATGTAGCCTGCAAAGAGAAAACTCAATGGCAGTGGAGGGAAGAGGAGATATTTAGCTTTTGTGCTTCATACTGTATATTTTTTCTGTTGTATTTGTCAACTAAAATGTCTTATATCTCTCTAAATGGTGTCTTTCTCTATATGTATAAATGAACAGATGCAGATAGAGCTCAAAAGCATGGCATGGATGAATTTATCTCTTCCAATCCCTGTAACTTTGACCACGCTTCACTCTTTGAGATGGTTCAGCGCCTCACTTTGGACCACAGACTTAATGATTCCTATTCTTGTCTGGCAAGTATATTCTTTGGTCTCTAGTGATATAAACATCAAGCAGCAAAGTCAAAGCTAGTGCGAGTGGGGGCTAATCCCCCTGTTGCTGGAAGATTGACTTCTGTTTACACCAGGTTTGAATTTGGCCCAGAGGTATTTTCTTTTGAGAGGCTGCCTGCAGTGAATTGACTGCTGTTCTTCTCCAGTTGCACTGTCTTTATGGTTTCTGTTTGCAATGCTTAAAATGTTTCTTCCTGCAAAGACAAACTCCAGTGTGGGGATGTGAGGTAGAGAGCAGTGTTTTGCAGCCTCCTGCACTGCCTTCCAGAGTCTTCTGGATGAAAGAACAGGGGAGAGATGATGGTCTGACACCACCTCCCATATCAGTGGAGTCCCACCACGAATAACTGTGGCCCACCTTTATGTCTGTTTATTAGCAGGGATCCCAAGCAGGTAACAGATGGTACTGTGTGGAAGACTGCAGTGATGCTGCAGTCTGTCCTTGCTCACATAGCCGCATGCCCATCCTGAGTACTCCTATGGGAAGCAGTTGCAGCTCTCAGCCCACTGTAGGATAGTGGCACGGAGATGCTCCAGGACAGCTTGTAGCCTTTGTCTGGAGGGCAGCGCTTGAGGGCTCTTGGGTACTCTAAGGGTTTAAATGACAAATAACCTATAACAATACAACTTGAGCAATTAATTTTTAGGGATTTTCAGTGAGGAGGGTGAAGAGGCTCTTGGTTTTTGAGAAAACAACCAAATAAGTCCTTTCTAGAGGGGTCTGAAAAGGAGGACCTGCCCTGAACATGGCATGGGACAGATCCTGACCTGCTGCCCTCCTAGAGTTGCACAGAACCCTTCATACTGGGATGTCATGGTGGGCTCCTTCAGCAGAAGGAATACCCCGTGCCAAGAGCCTTCATCTTTGCCAGCTCTGCAGTCTTGGAGCTAGGACTCTCAAGTGCTTTGCTGTTAAAAGAGCACCCTGAGAACACAGCAGTTGGCAATGAGACTGTCAGTCTCAAATCCTGCCCCTCACATCCCCCTCCACCATGGTGCTTCTCTCACTACCCTGCCTCTTGCACCAGATGCAAGGACCAATCTCCTCTGAAGAGCTGAGAATCAGTAAATGCCATTAGTGGTAGTGAGTTGTCACCTTCCTGAGGAGAGGCAAGGCTAGGAGGAATGGTTGTGGACATCCCTTGAGGTAAGGACGGGATGGGGGAAGGCTGCACTTTACCCGTAGATACCCAAGGGGTACAAGTAGGCTTGGGGGGAGCATTGTCAGACCTGCAGCAGGTTCCTCACCAGTTCCATCGAGGTCTTTGCTCTGGCAGGCAGTGACTTTGGCATGCAGCTTCTGCTCCCCACGCATGGCTGATCCTAGGAAGACCATCCCCATCCATGCATGTCTGAGAGGTTGGCTTGCCGCTCGTTTGTCTCTGTGCAATCTCAGGCCTGGTGAGAGAGCTGTGGCCGTTGAATTAAACTCATGGAGAGGTGCGAGGCCATCACTGAAAGCAATTAACAATGTTTTTCTTCAAGAAACCCACCAGCTGCAGTTCTGCTTGCTATGGAGATGTTTAGGCCCTTGCTAGAAGCTGCTGGAGTGGTGGAGCTCCCCTCAGCACCAAGACTCATGCCTCTTCGGAGTGGATCATCACCAATTAACCAATTAATTTGATCTTCTTTCAAATCACCCATTGCAGTGTTGTAAGGAAGAGAATAATGGCCTGTGTTCACCTATGCTTGGATTTCATGTGCTTCGTTACTTGCTTTACCGTGGTTTTGTCCTGATTGTGGTGTAGAAAAAAACCAGACTGACCTCAAAATTCGAGTTTAATTGCAAAGAGCTCCCATTGTTCTTACTGTGTCTTTGGGATGTTGGTGATAGCCCTGCGTTGACTTGGCTGGAGGAACTGTGAGCCCGTGGTAAGCCTGCTCTGTCCACTCTGTGTGCCACTGGACAGTTCTTATTCTCCCTACAGGACATTCCATGCAAGGTTCCACAGAGTTTTGCCTCGTCACACCTCTTCTTTTTTCAAACGTGGATGTGGAGGGGCCAGGAAAGACCTAACCCAGACACAGCATTCACCCTGACACAGAGGATAACTCAGCATCACTTCCTTTCTGTGGAACCAGGTTAAACAACGCAATTTGTGAGCCCACTCACGGGCTGAGCCAGGCATCCCTAGGAAAACAAACAGCCTGGCTGACTCATCTGAGCCACAGCAGAAGTGATGTTTACTGGCAGGGAGCTCAGTGCTGGGGAAGGGGAAGAGCTTCTGCAGAGCTTACTGAGGGCTCCTGCCCATAGTTCGCAAACTGGTAGCACAGTCACGCTCAGGGCTCTTCCTGAACTTTTGGGAAGAGTATTCAGCTGTTTCAGCTTAGTATGGACCACCAACAACAACAACAACCCCCCCCCCCACCATGTGGGTCTTCCCTTCACTTCCTTTCACTTGGAAGTGTGTGTTGTTTCTGAGACTGCCCGTCAGCTTTTCCCAAGACTTCCCAACCCACTGCCAGCATCCAGCTCATACAGTCGTGTCTGTGCTGGAACTGTATTGACCATGATGTGTCAGCATCCATGGAATTCACATTATACAGCACACCATGTACTGGGGGAAGGTCTTCAGAGTGCCCTGCCTAGCCAAGATGATGGGAAGGAGACAGGTTAAGAAATCTACAAGGCAGGCCCCGAGGATTTAGTTTTCTTGGACTTCCTGTGGTAAAAGGGAAAATTCAACTACTGAAATGTGAACATTTTCCCTCAAAAATTCTGTTATTCTCAAAATTTGCATTTGCCCTTAGAAAGCTGGCCCGTGTTTCACCTTCCCTGACCAATCCTTGCTTTTCCCAGGTCCAAAGGTCCCATGGCACTCCCTGCTGCTCCCATATTGGAGCAGTTCAGCTTGTTGAACATATTTGATCTCCCTGTGCTCTGTGCCCTTTCTCCATTGTCAGCTCCAGGTTTCCACATTCCATCGGAGACATCTGTGAGACCATGCTGAGCTACCCCTCTTTGCACTGGGGACTGACACCCCATGTGTCATTGCTGTCAGCTGCATTTGCCAGCCTGGCTGGGTGCTGACTGGTTGGGCTAGGCAAGTCTTCATCAAGAACTAGGATCTGCCTGAAGATGTGGAAGATCTGTCTGAATACCACCTTTCGTCAAACCTTAGGAGTTTTTCTGGGGCTATGCTGAGCAGCATTTACTGCTCTTTTGGAGCCTCATTCGGCAGCAGGTATTTTATTTCCTACGTCTGCCTGCAAAGGAAGACTGCCTGATTGTCCTGGACTCTGGATCTCTCCACCCACTGGCTGCTGCCCAAAGTCTTGTGAGGTCTGAGGCTCATCACTGAACCTCTGAGCTTCTGCTCACACTTCCCCTCATTGCGACATGGCAGAAATCCTGAGTGTTTGCCCCTGTTCCTTATCTCATTCTGAGTACCAACACCCAGTTCAGGGGAGCAATTGTGGGGTGCTCTGGATCACTGAGTCCAGCCTCTGTTTCCTTCACCTCAAACTCTGGGTTTGATACTTGACTCGAGTGAAATCAGTGCCATCCTTCTCGTCGATGTCAGTAGGACCAAGATTTCACCTCCTAAGGAGAAATGAGTCCTTTGTATGTATTAGGTGAATGTAACAATTTCAGCTGCACTTCTATCCCCATAACCAAACACAGACATCTTTCTATTGCAGAGCAATCATGACATTTCTGTATTTTTACCATGCTTGATAGCCAAAGACTTATGTGAAGAGAGACAAGGTGAAGAGATCATCCAAGAATGTAACAAACAGGCAGCGTGAAGAACTCCAGATCAAGCATAACACCACCAACGAAAAAGCAGACAAAAATACCATTAAAAGTGGTGAAGGCAAATATACCCCTCCCAAAAAATAGCCTTCCAGAGAGTCGTCCCATCTGCATTGTTCTGTGTCTTCATTTTGAAATGTGCACTTCTAGTGATCCCAGCACTGTAGCTATTCCCTATATCTATCATTTTCCCCTCATTATTTTAATTCTTTTCTCAATCTGTTTTGGAGTTGGCCCAATAAGGATGAGCAAATCCTTTTCTATGTCTTTGAGCTCTTAATTGATATTTCTTCAACTCTTTTCAAAGCAGCTATTTTGGCATCTAGAAAAGATTTGGTGTCATCTGAGTGGTAGAAAATATATTTTAATCTTTCACAGCAGTGTTGTTTCTAAGATGTAGCATTTGGGGTAACAGATGGGGTGGCAAAGAAGTTGCCTATAGGGGCAGTGCTCTGCCTCAACTACTCTCCCGCCCGCTGCAGGAACTTTTCAATTAAACGATGAAAGATTTTGCAGCTTGATGCATTCCAGAGCTGCGTCTTAGCAATTGTTTAGCGCCCAAATTTCCATGTAAATATTGACGGTTTTGCAGCATTTCGAAAAGCAATCTATGAGATTATTCTAGTTCTCATTAGTGCCTTTCCCGAAGGCAGAGGCACATTCCGCTTCGGCTGTCCCAGGACGTTCACCGGAGCCGTCCCCTCATGGGGAAGGGCATCCTCCGGGGAAGTCTGGACACTGCACCACAAGCTGTGTATCACCAGGCCCTCAGAACTGACAGACAGAAATAGGCTGAGGTTTCTACATGCGTAAAGAAACCCAGCTCTTGAGCAGAGCTCCTCTTGCTTCAGTGATGAGGAGGTGGGCAGTGTCAGAGCGTGTTGCCCGTGGTACAAAATAAGGACAACAGGAAACGTCCCTTTCTGATACTGCAGAGCTGCCTTTCTTCGTCTTGCAGGATGTTTCTACCTGCCAGATGCAAGTGAAGTCATTGTTCAGCATAATCCTCCATCCTCTTCCCCCAGATCAGTCTTCTTGCTCCTGGCCAAATGTACAATCCCATCCCTGAAATGAGATTACTGTTTCACACTGTTTAAATAACCAAACCTTTGTCATCTTTTAAAGGTGTCTTTTTTTGGTTGTTTTTTTTTTTTTGCTAGGCACTGACATGAACTGGCCTAACTTTTCAGCATTTAAATGACATTTCCCTTTAATTGTAGCATAATATGTTTTTGTTAACAGTTGCACTGAGTATGGGCTGTGTTTGAGTGATGATGTACAGACTGTATTGTTTGAGTGACCTCTCTCCTTTTTCCTTAACATAGCCTTAGGTTTGTATTTCTTTTATTAGAGCAGTTGACCACTACACCTCCAAATCTGATAGCCTTTGTATTTAATAACTTATATTTAAAATCAAGTCTCTCTATTTCTAAACAGGGCTGGTTTAGTCCTGGCCAGGTCTTTGTGCTAGATGAGTATTGTGCACGTAATGGAGTGAGAGGCTGTCACAGACATCTCTGCTACCTCAGAGATTTGCTAGAGCGCGCAGAAAACGGAGCTATGATTGACCCCACCTTACTTCACTACAGCTTTGCCTTTTGTGCATCACATGTTCATGGCAACAGGTAAGGAATTCTTCATGGCTAGCCAGCAAGGGATGGCTTTGTCAAATATAGGTTTCCTTGGATAATGCACAACAATCCCCAATTTGTTTTCACAGTGGATGTTTGGCAGCAGCACTTCTAGCGGCATAGTCGGTTTGTTTGTTTGTTTCATTGCTTGTTTAATGTAAGCAGCAAAAAATGCACATAGAGGATCCAGAAATGAAGGGTTTTAACTTTCATGCCCAGGCACCTGCTAGATGCAGTTCTGGACAAGATAAAGTTGAAGTACATGTGACTGTCACAAATTGAAAGAATACAAGTAAATGATACACTGTGCTGATTTAATTGTTGCGAGAGAGGATCTGACAAGTCACAGCAGTGAAATTTTCAGCAGTATCAAACTTCAGTGTTCAAAAGGGCTTTAAGCCCTTGGGCACCCATGTCTCATTTAAAGTCCACGTGACATCAGTTCAAAAATTGCTTGGACATAACTGAAGATTTTATCTTCCTCTGTTACAAAGCAGTTTCAGTTTCAGAAGAAGCCAGTTTCTTTCTCTCAAATGTGACAAACCTTTGATGGGAGGAAATGGAGCTGTGCTTTGTCTCTCTCTGTTTATTTTATTGACAGCTGTAGCACCTATCACAACTTCTTTTTCTGCTTTTTTCCTTTGAGTTGTATTATGAACTTTGAGATATTGCTCTGTATCCTGCATATCCTGCTGAAGAAAGGAGTGTTATAAAATAATTACATGTTTTCATAAATGCTCTGGTAAATACCACCCCAAATTATGACAAGCATTGCCCAGGTTTCACATTGCAAGGCTGCCATTTGCTTTTGCAGTTACTTTCATACATCTTGTCATGGAAACCAAGTTTTTGCTTCCTTAGTTTCTTTTTTAGTTCTGACTTTCCTTTGCTCATTTGTTCTTTCTTTACCAATTGTGATATTATTTCAGTTGTTTCCTTTCAGCTTAATTTCCTTTTGTTTTATCTTGAGTTTTTCATGCTTTCTTCTTGTTTCTTTCATTTTTTCTGCTGGCCTTGCCCCCCACATTTCAATCACTCCCCCAAGCCAACTCATGGCAGAATTACTTGGTGGGTCACAGCCAAGTGCAGACGGTGAGGGGGCCAAAGCGTCTCATGCCCCTGCCGCTGAAACGGAGACAAAAAAGGATTCCAAAAAGGAGTCCAAAAAAAAGAAAGAGCCCAAATCCCAGCCGAATCCAGAGCCAAAAAGGTAAGCAAAAGTGTACAGTGCACAGGAGTGTGTTGCAGAGGGCACTGGGCTCCTCAGTCACTGAGCACACTGGGCAGTTTGCATCCCCGCCACTCAGGGAGGCCCACTGTGGCTCTGGCACTTGGGTTATATGCTCTCCTGGGAGCTGGATGGAATTTGGGCACCCAAGTCCCTTAAAGGGTCAGGACTTTGATTTGTTTAGGTGTGTATTTAGGAGATAGCTCACATGGCACGTAGGAGATGGGACTGGGCAGCGAAACTGGCTGCCCCATTGCCCTTTGTCCTAGGTAGGACTTAACCTTGGCTGATGTGGGAATAAGGACCTGGCTCAAATCCCATTTGGCCTGTAACAGAGAAGAGGTCAAATGCTAGTCACAGCTCCCCCATGGACCTCTGCACAGGATTCAGCACAGCCAGAGCTGAAGCTTTGTCTTCATCAGGGTTGGTGGTAGGAGGTATGCGGCAGTACTGGCCGAGGTGGCAACCTGCCATTTCCTCCCCATTGGGCTGGAGAGTTTGGGGCTCAGGAAAATGTTTTACATTAAAACTAATGTGGTGTGTAGACCTCAGTCCTGTGCTGTAAAGCTGTGCAGGGCTGTGTGTGGCTGCTGCACCTTGCCAGGCACTGTTGGGCACTGCCAGAGGGACAGCTCAGCCATGGATAGGCTATTCCAGTCACTCATTTAAAATATTTCAAGAAAGGAATGAGGTGTCTTCCTGTGACTTAGCTGTCTTTAGCTGATGGTTGACTTCACATCAGAAGGTTGAAGGTTCGTATTCCTTCTTGGTCACCACCGTGTCTCTGTTGTGTGGGGATTTCAGGAGGCTCTGTGCGGGAGCTGCAAGGCCGCAGCATTGCCCATTCCCAGCAAGGGCGGGCTCTGGGTAACACCCGGCAGTTTGGTTCAGAGGCTGCAGGGAGTAGTGTCTGGCTTTTGCTCTCAGAAGGTCACGAAAATGGACCACAGGGGGTCTGAGAGAAAACACAACTCTGTATCTTTCGTGTCTACTGAAAGAAGTCTTAATATTTGAGCAGAAGAGTCACAATTTCTTATCAGAAAGCTCTTAAGGCCGCATGCATCGTGCATTCATGAGCTGGCTGGCAGAGAGTGATGGAGAGCCAGTACTTACCCATGCAGTCCTTACTGGCAGTTGCGATGTGGGCAAAGCCGCATTCGCTTTAGCTGTGTCCCTTCCTCCCAGCTGCTGTGTCGAAGCATTGCTCGTGGTCTTACGGCTGGCCCTGCTCTCCCCAGGAAACATATAGCTCATGGCAGAGCTGAAAACTTTCTGTGCAAAATTTGTCAAAGTGGCACACCTGCCCCAAGACCCAGCATAACATTCAACAGAACATCTTGAAGCGGCCATGCATCACATTGTTGTTGGGGTGCACAGTGGTTTGGGAAAGACTGAATTATGAGACACTTTTCTGTTTAAGAAAGTCTTCTTTTTCTGTTGAAACTGGATAAGTGTTGATTTTCTTTCAAAAAAAAAAGTTCCTTCACTTGTAGGCAGTAAAAACCCTGACCGGGTGGTTTAGCTTTCCCCAGGATGAGGTTGGCTGTCAGTCAGAATATGCCACCCAGTAATGAAGGTCGAGCAGGGAGATAATTTCATGTGGCTATCAATCTCCTGTATTAGCAGCAGACAGTGATGGAGCTGAGGTGGGCTGTCTGTTTGTATCGTGTTTGCATAAGGTCAGGCAGCGAGATAACAGTCGCTCGCAGTCAGCGGGGAAGTGCGGGCAGGCTGCGGTGCAGGCGCCGAGGACAGCCTGAAGGTCAAGGCTGACAGGATGACAGGCGTCAGCGCGGGGATGACGCCTCCTCGCCTGTCCGGCTCCTGCCTCAGCGGCACGGCCGCTGCACCGCAGCCGGAATGGGAGCAGGACGGCTGCTGGTGGAAAAGCACCTCCAGCTTGGAGCTGACCCTGCAGCCGCAGCAGGTGAAATGGTCAAAACAGGATTTTGGAGACGTTTTGTAGCCCTGTTGCTTTATATGTCAGGGTTTGGTCTCCTGTCTCCTTTGGGCTCGTGTTGCTTATTCAGACCCCTGACATGATCTCTCCATACCAAGGCTGTAAATCACTGCTGTTTGCATGACAGTCCCCTTAATATTTTGTTTTAATTTCACCTTTTTGCCAAGTGAAAATGGAGTTAAATGTAAATTACTTGTCCTAAGTTTCACCTCCTGCAGACACCTGACTCTGCAAGGTCAGGCTGTCAGGAAGGCAGGGATCAACAAGAGGAGTATCCACGTGGTTTGCTGTTCCCCAGGTACTTGCTCTTCACTAAGACTGAGGAACTTGACACTTTTTAACTGTTGTGATCACTAGTGAGTTGGTAATGGAGTCTTGTCCACTGGGTATCGCTGGATGCCTTTTGTAAGGTCTTACCATTGAGAAAGATGATGTGATTTCTGTTATATTTAGGTAAGTGACAGGCAAGAAAGGTACGGTGTTATCCAAGTATCAAAAAAACATACCTTGTGTATTTGTTGATGTTTCTGCATTTGGTACCACCACTATAGTACTGAGGTTTTTGCTTTCCTTTATCAGCAGTTCTCAAAAACTAGTGAAGGCAAGAGCAGGAGTGGTTTTGAGAAGACATTGTGATTTGGGGTAAAATTACAAGAGGTTTTACATGGCCACCAAGATCTTTCCCTGCCTTCTCTTGCCATGTTTTCTCTGTCTTCATGTCATAGGGCTATGACAATACTGTCAGCATATTGCATATTGACACACAGAGAACTGATGTGTTAGAGGAGCTTCACTGCTTCCCTGTCTGCACATGGAAGACATTGCAGAGTAGGAAGTTGAGCTCAGCTTGTTTAGGTCCAAAAGTAGTGCCTAAACCTTGAGCAGTGGTTCCTGCCTTTTGCAGTGACTTTCAGGAGTGGCTTTGGTTTCACTTGTGCTTATTTTTTGGTTTAGGCATATAATAATACTATTTTTAAACTTTAAAGTTGGTACCATAAAAGACTCTTTTTGTGCTTCTTAATCCCAAACTTTTAAAAATAAGACTTAAATATTGATCATGTGCATGCTAAGTATTAGCAGGCATTGAGCTTATTAAAATCAGGATGTTGGACTGAATCCCCTCCAGTCAAATAAGAACTGAACACCATAACTGTCTGCAAGTTGTTCAATGACTACTTACCCAAGGTCCAAGCAGCTACAAGTCTCTCTGTTAATTAATTTGGTATATTAATTACTTCCCTATTTTTCTGTAAACTGTATTTTATGGCCTCAAGCTTGTTTTCAAGAAGTAGCTCTTTCATTAGCTAGTGTTACCATTAGCTTTCCTTTGTGTTTTTACAGCAGAAATAATGCGATTGTCATAAACTTTGAGGCAGTGAAAACTCTACATGACATACCTGTAATTTTTTCCATTGTATTCTAATTGCGTATCTAGCTGTTTTTACATAAAGGCAGGATTTCTACATAGCTAGTTAAAACAAAAGAAATCCAGGATTGCTTTGGTCCCTTAAGTAGTAAATACATGAACACTTTATCATGGTACCTTTGTATCCTTCCCTAGTACCCTGTGTTGAGTTCCCACGCCTCATTCAGACACACTGCCCTGGCTGCAGCGAGGCAGGTTGAAGCTGGCAGGGTGTAATGCCATACCCTTTCCTTGGGTGCCAGTTCTGTGTCCCATCCAGCCCAGTGATAAGTCTGTGTTGACACAGCACATGCTACGACTGTCTGTCAGGTGGGCTCTGGCGCCTGTGCTGAAGGGTGGTGGGTTGCCAGCCACCAGCAGATCACCAGCTCCACAGCTGACGTGATTCATTACAATGGGTGTAGGATGGCAGGGCTCAGAAACCATCCGGTGCAGCCGCGGTGCGTCAGGGGTGCCGATCGCACATGGGAGGCGATGAGCCGTGACTTGGCTCGGTGCTGCGGCGTGGAGGAGAGCCTGAGCAAAATGAAGGCAGGAGTTGGGAGATGAAATGGCTCCCATGCTCAGCAGCATCTCACGAGCAGCTGAACAAAGGCCTCCCAACTGACATTTCCTGCACTGTGTGAATCCCCAAAGAAAGGGGAGTTGGGGAAAACCGATGTTTGCTTGATACACTTTTTTCCTATGGGTCTAGGCAGGTGGGGTCTTTCAAGCCGATTTGCTGGGGGAGAGGTGGGAGACAGCAGGGAGGCAGCTGTGATCCTGCCCACATCCCCAGAGCTCAGCCCTGTGCAACCGGTGGGACTCCGCACAGGCAAGTCTTCCTGCAAGGGATCCTGTGAAAGCCTATCCTGACACATGCCGTCCAAGGCACTAATCATCGATGTTTACTGTATAGCTCATATGTGCTGCACCTGGCAACCAGCAAGGGAGCTGAAGGCAGCACGTGTTTTATATTTGAGTTGTTACTTAAAAAATCAAATTATTTGCATCAGTTTTTGACATTGTTTTTTTTCCCTTGGCTCTGCATGCCAGGGCTCACAGTGCGTGCAAAGATCTGTTTGCTACGTGTAAGCAATATTTTCCCCAGTAAAAAAAAAAAGTGTAGACAAGTTAAACATAAAAGGTGTAAAAGATGATATGTCTTTTCATTTCGAAGCCGCCATGGTATTTCATAGAGGCTTATGTCAAAGAGATTAACGTGCTGGAGCTATACTGTGTATTTATAATTGCATACAAATGCATGCTATTGCTTCATATATTAGTCTTTGTTAAAAAATCATTTTGATATATTTGTTTTAGCAGCATAACTAGCCCTGGGGGCACTGGGTATAATTAGAAAAGGGCATGGGGGGAGGTGGGACTTGTAGAATAAAGCAGTGGCCTTAGGATCACAGGTCCTAATTATAATTTATAATTAACCCTGGAATTTGCACAAACCATCTAAGCTAAACGAGGACTATAATTTTTGCTGTTTAAATTGCAACCCTTTTTTTTTAATTTCACCACCTGCTTTGTTGATGTTGTTGTTTTCGTGGCTTAAAACTTAAAAACATGGGGGGATTAGGAAAGTGGCATTTAAAACTTTTCATATGAAATATTTACAGTGGGAATTTACTAGTTTAGAGCCAACACAGTGAATCTGCAGCAGAAGGAGTGATCTGAAACTTGTTTACTTATAATTAAAAATCTCGTTAGTTATTTTTCTTGCCTTTTTTGCCCTTCTGCTTCCCTCTCTGCCCACAACTTCTGCCGTACACCTCAAGTATCCATGAGTAGGAGCTATAGAGAATTGGATGGAATTGTGTCTCCACACATATGGAGACATTAATGTTGTTCATCAGCCTGAATTCATAGACCCAAACCCATTTTGTCCCAAATGTGTTTGTATATACCATGTCCACCAAAAACTTTTTTTTCACCCTTTTCCTCTCCTCTCACTTCTCATCACTGCTTCGGAGCAACAGGGATGTGGTTATGGATTGTGTGTGAGAACACCAGTTCCTGCAGCTGCATTTTTGCTGGCCTTGCTGCAGAGATGCTGTTCACTGGAGGAGTCAGTGCTTCTGTCCACGAGATCGAATAGCAAATAACAAAGTAGAGCTGGAAACCTTTGCTGAAAACAAAATTGCAAATAAGCCTCACAGCGAGCTGGTGTGACTTGAGCTTCTCTTGGGGATTTTTTTTCAGCCCCATCAACCATGTACTGGAATTGTATCTAGCACAGAAGTGAATCTTAAATTATACCACTGCTAAGCTATATACCCTTTGTGTTCTTGCAAAAAGGAAAATAAATATGTTCCCTCAGAAAGATTACATTTTCAAAGTATATTTGACTTGAATATTTAATTAGGTTTCAAAATTATCGAGCTAATAAATTAAGTGCAAGGCTTTGGGTAGTGTTTTTCCAGTTCTATCTATATCCTGCATTTGTCACTAATTAATGAGTTCCTAATGCTTCAGCTTCTGGGAAGATGAGCAACAAAGATTAACATAACTAGTAAATCTGAAGATGTGCAGCTGGGTTATAGTATTTGAAATTTGACAAAAACATCGGAAGTATTATTATTTGTGACATGGCTCAAGATGGGGGATTGTGAGGAAAGCAAAGATGACAGAACTGGTGCTAACCACTGTGACAACAACTTGAAAAGCAGCCGACATGACATCTTTCCTATCATGCTGCCGAAAATGTCAACTTTGTGAAGGACAGTGAGAAAATGGTTTGCCGAAAATTTGAAAGGTAGATTCAAGAGATGCTCATCATGTCAGATGCAATATAGTCCACAGCTGGGTGAGAAAGGGAGTCCTTGCCATGGTGATGGCTCTCGCTTGGCAGGCCCTTCCAGACATCCGCGCTGCTCCAAAAATGGCTACAGCTGACCTGTAGATTGTCTGAAGTTTGCATGATACGTGAGAGCAGCGTGTGTTTACACTGCACAGCGCACCCAGCACAGAGGGAGCGGTGGCCAGAGCTACTGTGTTTGTGTCCTTCTGGCTCACACAGATCCCAAGGATGGCAAAGCCAAGGGGTTAAACCTCCATGGTCTGTGCGCAGCTCAGTGGTTCGGTTGGCATCACTTGGGGTGTTGTGACTTGGGCAAGAGACACATTGGCCAGAGGCTTTCTCTCCAGAGCCCACCCTTCATCTTTGTGTGGGTCAGTGATGCTTTCAGAGACACCACTGCCAGCTGGGACGCAGCTGATGCTGTCACCTCAGCCCGTCCTGGGTGTCCACCATGAGTCGTTACATGGTGAGCACTTTGAATACAGTGAGAAGCTGAGATTCATGTGAAAGGGCTGCGACCCAATCTGAGCCGTCAGATCCTGCCATTAAATCTCACCAGTTGAGGTTATTGACCCAGCAAAGGGTAACACAATTTTCAGACCCTTTCCAGTCCCTCAACAAATCACTGTGAGAGCAGGCAGCCTTTCCTCCCTCATTTGTCAGCACTGAGACAATTAACCCAGTGACACTCTGAGCTGTTATCGGTACAGGGGGAGGACCGAATGCCAAAAGTCAGACAAGGGCTTCAACTCTGCCCCTTAATGTACGGCATTTATTGCAGTCTGCCTTGAATTATCTCTTCTCGGCTTGGGTGCAAACCAGGCACTGTGAGGTGCACAGCATCACAAAAGGCATGGACATCTCTGTCTGAAGCTTAAATATTTTATGGAACTTTGGAATAAATTATATTAAGTATGTTAAGACATTAATTTTTGCTTGATGTCTAATTTGGTTTTTTTGTGCCTTGCTCATTTCTTCAAAATAACTAGTACTAATTAGGTACTAATGAGTCCAGATCCATACTTCCAAAATTGTTTATGAAATGTGTTCCCCAGCTGAGACATTTTATCCAAGTTTCAGCCTAAATCTTTTTTCCTATTTTTTTCTTTAATACACAACTGAATTTGGCAAATAATCAAATAAAAATTCTGATTAAATGCTGTTTAACTTTAAATACATGCCCTGGTATTCAAGTCTTTTTCTGTGTCCATGTTGCAAGTTTTATTTAATGTATATTTAGCTTTAAAATTTTGCAGTAAATATCATGTACGGTTAGCAAGTTCTTCTTTCCAAATGTTTTAATGGTTTATTCACCTGTGTTGGAATATCAGAGTTCATATTTATGATACTAAGAGCTTATGAAATGCAGGGTCAAGGAGAAGTGATTGCACAGATTTTATATCTTTTAAATTTTTATGGGTTTTTTTTTAAGTTTAGGGCCTTTGATTCTTTAAGAAGAAAATAAAGCCAACCAATTAACCCCTGACAGGAGGTTCATTAGAAGCTTTGTAATCCCTTGCCAAGTCTTTTGTAAAGCCAAACCAGTCTAGTACTGCGGATTTATGCAGCTTAAGCTGAACACTGGAGGAGGCCTTTAAGTAAGAACATTTGTTCAATTTTAAGACATCTTATATTACCTGAAGAGTGCCTGTGCCAGCAGAGTTGCCCAGGAGTACACAAATCCGTAGACTTTGCTCTCCAGCAATGGGAAGCAGTGCCGATGATTGTCTCTCTGGCAATGGATGGATTAGACTCGCTCTCTCCTCTTGCCTGGGATGCTGCTGCACGGCGGATTTTGCTGTGTGGGTGTGGGGGAGAAGGAGGGAATTGCTGCTCTCGGCTCTTGGGTGGGTTGGCATCAGCAGAGGTACAGGGTGGAAGAGTGCAGGGACCACTGCATCATCCAGCCCCAGGAGAGCCTCGGCAGGGACTGCCTGCACACTGTGCTCTGTGTAAGATGAGAAACACCCAAGGCAGGAGGACCTGGGTGTCTCTCAACACACTCCTGTGCACTCCTCAAATACAGGAGTGTCATATAGTCTGAGAAAATCTGCAGTAAATTGTATAATGTCTTGGGTTTTATAAATCAAATTACCGAAAAGGCATTGCATTTTCAGTGTAAAATGCATGTCACTCGCTGGGCACATTTCAGCAGAATATATTGAAGATGGTTCACTTCAAGAAATCACCATAACGGGGTGATTCAGCCGTTAGGAAGGAGTACAGAATTTTATGTTCTGTTTATGTATGTTGTTGATATTCTTTTATACTGTGAATTGTGTTAAATTAGCAGTTGAATTTTTCTGCAGAAATTCAGTCCCTATTTTGCCAGCGATGGGCCCAATCCTGCAGCAAAAGCTGGCATCGCACTCCCTACATATACCTGTATTTAGGGGGAAATCTCCTTTTTCCGACTTCTTTAATAAGGAAAATGAGGGGGAAGGCGGGATTCCACAGCTAGATTATCACTGTGAGAGAGGATACTTATTTATTTGTTTATTTTTGATGCCTCAGCAGCAGTACTGCTGCAGCCACCCCTGTCTCGGCATGACACATCCTCTGTCCCAGGTCTCATAGTTGGTGAGGTCCCTTTTGGAAAGGGTGGTATGCTGGGGGGTTGAGGTACCAGGGTGCCAAGGTGGAGCCTGACTCACTGTGTCATTTCTCCTCCAGGCCTGATGGGATAGGAACTGTGACCGTGGATGAGAAAGAGCGTTTTGAAGAGATCAAGGAGCGGCTTCGTGTGCTTCTGGAGAATCAGATCACACATTTTAGGTAAAGGCAGAGAGCCCAGGCTGGATGCGAGAGGACTGATTTCCTCCCAGCTCCCTCCTATAAGCAGCAAAGCCAAAAGGCAGGTTTTGAATGCATACTGGAATTTTGCATAAGTGACACAGACCTACACAGGGCAGTGAAGCATGTTTATAGCTGGAGTGTGATTTTAAATATATATCCTTTAAAGGATATCTTAAACCATCTTGCTCTCATAGGCACAGTAAAGCTGTGGATTTTTTCTAAAATATAACAACAAAAAAATCCCTTATCCTCTTCTATCTCTGTTCCTCTCTGCTCAGTTATTACCCATTTATTTTTCCTTTTCCCTAATATTGATGGGCACGGCTTTCTGCAGGGCTGTCTCAGTGTGGAAAGGATGGATACTGCCCCATAAAAAGGGATAAATGGCTCCCAGCACACCGTTGGGCAGGTTGTGCACATTCACACACAGATGGCTGATGTGTGTTACCTACAGCCTGGTGCATCACCAGGTCTCCAGCTGGAAGTAAATGTCCTTTCCAGTGAAGTTTTTTTCCTCCATTTTACAAGAAGATGATATTTGACTCTCTCCTAGGAGACATAAAAACTCTCCAGGTGGCACCCAGATTTAAGAAACTGCAAAAACTACCAGCTTATTACTAACCCATATTCTGTTTTGCTGCCTTAGAAAGTTACCCCCTAGAAAGACTGCTCATTCCAGGCAGAGGGACCAGGAAATTGCTTGTGCATATTTAGGAAAGCATCTTTATAGCTCAGGAAAGGCTTGTTCACATGCACCTGGTCTGATGTTGACATGATGTGTTTTTTCCAGGTACTGCTTTCCTTTTGGCCGTCCAGAGGGTGCACTGAAAGCCACTCTGTCGCTACTGGAAAGGGTAAGCACAAAAAATAGCAGAGAGTCATTAGAATTGCCTGTATTCATGTATCTGCCAATCTAGAAGAGCTTGAGGAGGAGTTGGCTTTGCACAGGACATGTAATTCAACATTGAAGTGTGGGGGTTTAGGTGTCTGTCCTGCTTCAGCTCAGACACAGGTGTAGCCTGGCCACTAAAGACAGCACAGCCCATGTCTGTGTTGATACGTGAGGGTGGAGGATCTCCCTGGAAAGGATCCACACCACAGGTCCTTGTCAGCAATGTCTGGCTGCTGCCCAGTGAAATTCCCATATTGAGGCAGATTTGTTCCCCCTGGATCTATGAAACCTGCTTGGCATCATCCTCCCCATCCCTATTCCAGCCTTGCTGCTGCTCCGACATTTTTCACACCTCTGCTTACCCGCAGTATGGCCAAGCCCCGACCCAAACCCAAGTCAGTCAACACAGCCTGAGAAAGGCAAAACATTGCCTGGCACTGGGCAAGCTGTGATAGATCTTAATGTCATGCCCTAAAAAATCATCAACAGAAATGTACAAGCATGCCATAGAGTGTGGATACAGAAGGGAAATAATACAGCAGGGGTAGGTCCCATGTCTTAGGCTGGCCAAGGTGACCTTGTAGTGGGTCCTGCGTATTGTACACATGCCCCGAGAGCCACACAGCACTAGTATAGGGATGGATGGATGTGCTGGGCTTGTAGAAAAGCAGTTCCCTGTGCCTGATGCCACAACAAATCAGATTTTCTTGTGTCAAGGTTCTGATGAAAGACATAGTTACTCCGGTCCCTCAAGAGGAGGTAAAAACAGTCATCCGTAAATGCTTGGAGCAAGCAGCTCTAGTCAATTATACTCGACTATCAGAGTATGCCAAAATTGAAGGTAAGGCTCTTTCTTTGTGAAATTATGATTTTTCTTTTATTTCTAGGCAACAACTGTGGCTGGGAGCTATTTAAAAGAAGCTCATTTGCTATTTATTCTCTTGTCAATAAAACTGTTGTGATTCAGAATAATTTTTGTGGTGTTGGCTTCAGAAGCAGTTAAGAATGGAAGCTTTGCAAAACGTTTCTTTTTCTGGAAAGGAGAAAGGAAACAGTTAAAAAGAACTGTAGCTTTTTCTCTGTGATTGTTAGTGCATTTGGCCAGTGGTGTAGTATTCAGACTCACATCGTGGTTTTTAAAAACAAGTTGAGAAATACTTGGGATGTCATCTTTGCAGCTGAAGGTATAGTGCAGCTAATTGCTTGTGACAGTTCAGGAAGCAAATGAAAAATAAAAAGCTGAAAAACTGTTTAATGTATGTTTAATCATTTGTAGCCAATTTAAAATGTCTTTTTTTCTGGGAGTGTTTCATTGTCTTTGCAGTTTGCTTAACAGTCATTGATCAGTGATCCCATACTTGCATCAGATTTCTTTCTTGTCACTCTAAATCTGGCATAGCTGATATTATTGACCTTTTAAGTTATGGGAGAATAATAACCAGTGACCAGAGACACATGTAGCCATCAAAAAGACATTTTAAAGTTTGCTGGAGGATATGTGTTACTGAAGCTCTACGATACAGTCATTCTTTACATGTTATCAGTTTATGTTGGTACCCTGTTGGCTGCTATTCCCAACTTCAGACTCCCACTCAACTTTTCCCAAGTTCCCAGTTGCTTAAACCTGTGTGGTCCAGATGAATGGTATGTTCTGCTCCAGACTCTGGGTTTCTGTCATGTGTGATGTGAAGCTTTCCCTCAGCCAAGATTGTTGTATGCCTATAGGACAATATTGAGAGGAGAAAAAAACCCTAAAACTCCCTCTGATTTGTTCTTAGTTCTTGTTTACATGAAAAATTGGGTTGTCATTATATGGCAAATTGTCCAGGTTCTGTACATGACATGTCCTCTCTTTTTCCATTTTTTTTCTGTCTGATGATGCAAATTGTGTACCAGTGGTAATGAATTCATTGTTATGCATCCAGTGAGAAACACTTAAGAATTGGGCACTAAAAGGATGTTTATCAACTCTTGACTTGGTAATGAGTGACAAAAATAGAGAAGGAATGAAGGTTTCATAAGCAGTGTATTATCAGGCAATTTATCGAAGTACTCAACTTCATAGGATATTTTAATTGGTGTATTCTGTAAAATGCAATGTTTAAATATACTTGGCAAGGATGGAGTACTGAGAATCAAAAGCAGCTTTTCTGTTGATGGATGCTTCTGCCCAGGGCTGGGTCCCTTAGGTTCTCTGTGTAAATATCACTAACTCGTTGGTAAGATTTGCTCTCTTCTTTCAGATAAATCTATGCAAAAACAAACTTTATGATCTGTAAGTAAAAATGCATTCATTTCCAAAGTAGAACAGTTAGTGTGTACTTTTCCTTTTGTGCCTCAATTCTTCTTGGTTATGTTAATTATCTGCCCTCTTTTTTGCACTGTGACTTTTAGGTCTGGGAATACTTTGAAGCAACAAACCTATGTTTTTTCCAGCTGCCTTTTCAGAGAAATAGTTCATTCCACACTATCTGCTCTCTTCTGCTTTTCTCCTCCTTTATCTGTGATTGGCCACAGCCACTTTTTGATGCTGTTTCTGCAAAAGTGGTTGTAACACCAATTTCTAAGCATGCTGGGATTGTTAATTTGAACAACCCAACATCCGCCGACTGCATGCATCAGGTTTTCTGTCATGAGCATAGTCCACTGTATGTTCAAATGCTTCCTTGGAAGAGCAAATGCCAAGTTTACCTTGGTGAGACACGTTCCTGCACACTGTGCATGGCTTTGAAATCTTGCCTTTGAAAGCTGACACTTGAATAGCCACATGTTTAAGGGACTTTTGTCAGAGATGCAGAACCAAATCAGTGGCAGCAGTGCTTGAGGCTATGCTTATGAAGAAATACCTGTGAAAGCCTTAGATACTGAAGGCTGAAATCCTTAGTATCTTGGAGCCTGAAACCAATGAAAATCTATTTCCCTCTATTCATGACGTTTGGATCATTATATTCTTGCAAATGGTTCAGACCAAACCTCTAGAGTCATGGTCACAGCCTCTCTTGTGACTCATGGGCATGCTGAATGGTTAATCCAGAAGATCTTAAATTTTAACCCTCCTTTTATTTCTTTTTTTTTCCTTTTCTTTTTTTTATCCTGTGTGTATCCCAAAATACTCTATGGCTACTTTCCTTTTAACCTGATATGAAGTTTTCCTCTGACCTATAGCCTATAACCTCTTTTCCTCTGACCTAAGCCTCTTGCATGCCCAAATCCTCTTTTATAGGGAAAAAGAGAGAAATGTATGAGCATCCTGTCTTCTGCTTGGCCTCTCAAGTGATGGATTTAACCATTCGTGAGTACCTACCACCCTCCTCTCCATGCTGTCCTCGCTCTCTCTGTTCTCATTACCTCAAGAAAGTCCAGATCCAAACCAACTCACTCTCCTTGCTTCAAGTCTTTTAGCATTGGCTTGTCTGTTGCTTCTGTCTGTGAAACCCAGTGTGAGAAGTCCAGTCACTTTTTATCAGCCTAAACCAGGTTAGACAATTAACCCATCTGTTTGTGACAAACTCAGACCGTCTCTAAGTTTTTTCAGTTCTTTATGTCCGTGACCTGAATGCATTTTTACTTTGCTTCTGTGTAACCCCAATTTGTAAAGTGCTTGTCACTGGTACACAATCAAAAGGTAGCAGCTACATCGTGGAAAGTGAGCTAGAGGTCAGATAAAGGACACTTGGAAAAAGCCATCCCTTTGCCTGCGTATAAGATCTTTACCCAATCCTGTGTTTAAGATCATTTAAGGCTGTCCTTTCTCTGTACATCAGATCTTAATGTCTCCTGTCTGTTAGCTCTGGAGCAGAAGAATGCACTTTACTTGCTCTCCTCCTCGATTTTTTTACTTACTCCTTTGCACTGAGCTCTGGAGGGGACATCCCGACCTTGCTGTCACTCGGAGATCCCCACTGTGTCCTCAGAGCTCGCCCTCTCTGGTTTTCTATTTGTGCAGCGTTTTCTCTCACCTCCGTGAAAGGAGCTTCCTTTGGTAACCCCACGCTTGGGGGGTGGGGGGTGAGAAGGGACGACTTTTCTTCTTTTCAAATGTCATATATCACGCATAACTGGGGGGCTGTGCGGTCCACTTGCTCATTAATCCTGCATATCTGTTCTTGTTTCTCTCTTTTCTCTCCTTGTTGCTTTCTCTCTTTCATATAGAGAATCAAAAGGATGCAGGTGAACAATTGTATATGCATTATAAATTGTTAGGACTGTTGAGTTATATTTATTTTGTTTTCTATTTTCATAGCTCCTTAAGATATGTACTCCTTCAGGCTGAAAATGGAGATGCATTGATACTTAAGGAGTTAATTTGTGCTGTCTACATAATCTCCTTTTCCTCCTTCCATAGAATAGTGTGTAGATTAGAAATACCCTATAGAGATGTAGTATCTTCTTAGGAGACAGCTGTAGAGGAGAATCTAGTCTTTGTAAAGAGAAAGTTTCTTGCTTTTCAAAAGAACTGCAGCTCATTTTGGGTGAAAAAATGTTGGTGATTTGGCCATTAATTTTCCACACCTAACAAGCACATTTATAATTAAACTAACGTTCATTTTTAGTTTCCATACCTTCTGTTTTATGCCCTGATGGGAGGACTGGGTTTTTCTTTATTTCTTTTTTTTTTTTTGTTAGTGTGTAACAAACGATCCAGTGGGACAAAAGTTGTGTTTGTCTCTTGTTTATAACCTGTGGTGACATGTAACAAGGCAAAGGCTCATCTCAAGTGCCCATCTCTGTAGAAGGGCTGGTGGAGCTCTGCAGCCCCTGTTCTCGTTTCTGTTGTATCCCAGAGTCCTGGTTCCAAAGTCCTTGAAACCTGAACTGTTCATTTCTTTTTGTGAGTAGATTGTTCTGTTTTGTGGAAAAAAAAGATAATTAAGGATCAGGTTGATTCCATCTCTGTTTGCAAAAGGAAGTGGCTTCAGAAGAGCCGTACAAGAAGCTGGGACAGGTTTTGGCTTCCTCAGACCTCCTCAGCTCAAATTTGGCCCATAATCTATTGCATGACAATATAATTAATTGTGAATAGCAATCAATATTTAGAAAATGGAAAATAATTTTTACTTACAGCTGTGAAAGGTGCAAATAAACAAAGAGCAAATAGAACAATCCCAATTATTACTGTTAACTGCAGTGATTAAAGCAAGCACAGGCTGTTGTGCATTAAGCACAATAAGCACACCAAGCATCATTCTTGCTGCAGTGGTCCATCACATGCCTGCAGTTTAGAAATTTATAAGGACATTCCCACAGCCCAGTTCGTTTAAAAATAAACCTGCTTCTTCTCTATGCTTGGAGCAAGTGGCAGGGCACAGGGAGTTTTGACTACGCTGCTTTGTGCCCACAAATTTCCCCTTGTCTTAAATGAAAAATTTTCAGGCAAGGTCAGCAGGACTCAACTTGAAACCAGTTCCTCAGCTTAAGTGGAGTCAAAAGTCACTGGGGTTTGGCCTGACTTTTTATTTATTTCGCCAGAAGCAAGAATAAAAATAAGATAGTGAAAACGATTTTCTCTGAAACACACAATGTCCTTTCTCCTGAGAAGTGTGTAGTCTCTTGCCATGCTTTAAAATGCTGAAATAAAACATTAAACAGGAAACTATGGTAAAAGAATTAAACATTAGTTGCTTGCTTTAATTAGGGATCAGACAAAACTAGTAACACTCAGATTAATAAGTGTAACCTTTTAATAAGTGTTGGTCTGTTTATTTTTATGTCAGAAATGCACAACTCCTTTGGAAAATAATAACTTCTCCATCCCTATGCATGGGGTTTGTGAAATGTGCTGCACTGTGTTGGAGTGCTGTGGCACCAAGGAATCCCATGAACACAAGTGCAACCTTGCACTGCTGGAGTTGGGTGCAGGCAGCTCTAAAGATGGTGCCAGCCAAGGTGATAGTTGTCAGTTTGACAATTGGTTGGCTTGATGTAAGACTGGGTGGGTTTTTTTTAGTTTTCAGACAGGGTATTTCTCATATTGCAGTTTGGGTCTGATATCTGTAACGAGAGGCTTCTCGTGATAGTGCTGAGTGGGTGCAAAGGTTGAGAGACAAATACAGGTCTTGCTTCGGTGCTTAGTACTGGGCTGACAGAGTGGTGGGACATCTGGAAAGTAACTGGAGAGCACGAGGACCCACTGAACTCCTATTGCACTGTCACTGAGGCAAATCACCTACTCTTGGGCTATCCAAACATGTCAGGTTTTTCCTTGTCTGGCAGCCACCCCATCCCCTAGCAGAGAAGCAGGGTTCCCGAGGCACCACATCATGCCATGCTGCATCACTGGTGAGCACTGTCCTCCCTGGACAGACTGGCAGGGAAGCCTGACTTCCCTTGACAACACTCCTGGTAGTGATGCCAGGGTGGGTGTGAAGCTGAAGGCCAGTTGGTGTGGGGGTCAGTGCTGCCCACGGGGCACTGAGGGGCAGCTGCAGTGGCTGTGCAGAGGCAGACATCTCCCAGGTGCCTGCCTCAGGCTGGGCACAGTGTGCGCCCGCAGCAGAGGGGCTGAGCACGGCAGCTTGGACTGCGCCAGCCTCGGCTGGCACCAGCCATGGAGCATCTTGCACGTACACTCTCCCCAGCAGGCATGGAAGGCGTCCTTCACCGAGGAAGTGGGAGCAGGAGAGGTTGGTTTTAGACTAGAGCGATACAGCAGGTTGTTAAGAAGCAGTGGTATTTTTCAAGGCGCTCGTACTGGCCCTTGTCACAGTCCCATGCTCACTTTACGTCACTCGCCTTCCCTATTTCTGGATCTCAGCCTGGGAAGCTCTGTGCACATATCCATAACTCTCAGCTGAGGAGCTGAGCTGCCTGACAATTAATCAGGTCCAAGACAAGGAGAGGTCCAGTGTGATTTGTCAGCCCAGCACTTGCTGGGCAATCCTTCCATCATTTGTGATAAACCATGAAGCTTAAAAAGAAAATAAAATTGTATTCCTCAAGTAAATATGGATGCAAAATGTATGCAAACATCCATCTTTTTATGTGAGAGTGTAGGCTGAAGTCATTAATAAATCCTACACTTTCATTCAGACATGACAACCTGTATCCGTGTGCTGCTGAAATGCTGCTTTATTTGTTTCATTCCTTGAAGTGGCATTCAGTTGTATTTAATGAAGAAACATTATGCAGCTTCTGAGATTTCCTCTTGCCCTTTCAAAAGCAGTGTTTAAAGCAGTACAAAGTTATTACAAGAGCTTCAGAAATCTGAACATCTACATTCTGACATTATCTTTCTACAAGTCTCTCACTAACTGTGGAACAACTTGCTGCCTGGGGCATGAGACACAATTCAGATAGGCACAATGATCAAAAAAATCAGGAGATAGTTCTCTTTTCCACTATGTTGAGTTTTTGAGGTGAATTGGAGTCTCTTTCTGAGTTGAAAAAAAAAACATTTCTGATTTTTTTTCTTGCCTTTAAGATACATCTTATTTTGAAAACAAAATTATCAGCACTGAAATCCCTTTCAGATACACACAAATTCATTTTAGGAATGTAATAAAAGGCTGCTTTGCTTAGTCCTTCAGTTAAGTCCATTATTCTTTACAATTGTCTTGATAACAGCAACTTTTTGTATAATTTTGATGATTGGCTTGCAAATGAATACATAACACTTAGATACTAAGGCCTTTTGCAGAGGCCATATCTTTTTAATTATTCCAAGGAAATCATTTAATCAGTGGCTACACTTTTAAAAAATACAGAAAGTCAATAATACTTTTCTCCTATTGCAAGTGTAATTCTCACTGTTGGAGAAGAATTAGTAACCCATGTAGCAGAAATCATGGTACTGAGTGAGAAACATGTAGTTTGAAAATCTTCCAGTCTGTAAAGTCACACACAATGAATTGTGTGCAATATCCATACCCAAAGTAGAACAGATTTATCAATGTACCTGTTATACTCATTGCAGGCTGAAGCTTATTGCAAGCACAAACCTAGAATTTGCCAAGTAATTTGAGCTTCTGCAAGTATTTTATTTGCCAGTATCACACAGAAGTGTAAAAACCTTTGGCAGAAGTTTGTCCAGGAAAGCACTTTGTCAGTTTGTTAGTAAGGAAGAAGCTGCTCTTGCCTCTGATTTCAGCGATGAAGGTGTTTAAATCTTACCCATCTGACACACATGAGCAGCAAATACAAGAGCATTTCTGATACTAAAGTGGCTATGATGAGGGATCAGAGAGGAAAAGGACAGAGGAAGAAGAAAAGCCAAAGTGAAACAAAACCTACCACACATGCTGCCACTCAGACTAGCAAGTGCCAGAAAAGCCATCCAGCCTTACACATCTTCCTTGCTCTGAGCAGGAGCTGATCCCACCCCTGAAAGGAACCTCATGTGCCATCTCAGGGACCTGGACCTAGAGAAGCACATAAACTCCAGTGCCTCATAGGCATGGCAGTCATAGCCCCATTTCTATTTCAATTTCCAGAGAACATTAATCCTTTTCCTTAGCCAGACCTTAATCTTTCAAATGTTCTTGCAATTAAGAAACAACAAAGAATAGCATGGGTTGAGGCTCACAGGCTGCTCAGTTCCCCCTTGGAACAGCAAGAACTCTTCTCCTTTTGTTCCAGGTGGTTTTGCAGCCATAGTGCAAGAGCCTTGAATTTGGGTCTGAAAAATTGGAAGTGAACAAAAGAGATGAATATTTGTGCAGATTGGACCAGACCAGAATTATATTAAGAGTTTTCTCCTTAACCTACTGCAGTGCCTTGTGGAAGCTTGTTTCCAAGAGCGGGTGGTGGCAGGGAGATGCCAGGAGCAGAGGAAGGTGCTGGGGGGGGGGTCTCTCATAGAAGTGAGAGCCACCCTGGGGCACTGCTGACAACTGCACAGCGGGAGCCTCCTCCAAGCTGTTCTGTACGCTCTGCACTAGCGACTCGTGAAGATGCTGCTGCATCTCTTGGTTTTGCCTCCTCCTCTTTCTCTGTTAATGACTTTTCCCTAGGCCAGAAAGCACTTGCACTAGTCAGGTCCATTCAGCACTCTGGAGTCTGGGTGTCCATTAAGTCTGAGATCTGTTTTTGGATGGGGAGCTGTTGGAGATGCAGGGGCTTAACTGAGATTTGAGAATGCTTGAGGTTTGCAGAGCTGAGGTGTGCAATGGGATGCAATTTTAGGCTGTGTTTTTAGTCTCCCCTTGGTGCTCTTAGGAGGACCTCTCTGTCCTTGGCACCCCCACCTTTGACACCCAACAGACTCCCCTGGGTAGTGAGGAGCTCCCACCCCACAACTGTCACATGCAGGTGGGAGGAGATGTGCAATCCCCTCTCCCCACCATCCCTTCCCATCCAGGGACCTTGGCACAACCTGCTCTCCATAGTGACGGGCAGTAAAATATTATTCCTACATCTACATGTCAAACTCAGGAGCCATCAGTGAGTAGCCAAATTGAATTCTTGCTTATGTTTTAAATTAGAGTGAAAGTCATTAGGCCAATGCCCCAGAAGAAGTTATTTTTGTCACTTGAGGCTGAGAAGTTTGTTTCTGGGGACAAAGCCACCCTTGGTAAACACTGAGCAAAGATCAGGATTACTCCAGAGATGAATGAATAGATTTGCTTTTCCTGTTATAAGAAAACAAGGAAAAGGAAAAAAGCCAGAAACCAGTAGCTTGAATCTGAGAGTCTGAATTAATCATTACACAGCTTCAAAGACTAAAAATACATGTGTGTGTGTGTGTGTGTGTGTGCACGTGCACATTGTATGTGTGTTTATGTATGTGTGTGTGTGTATATATCCCCATGTATGGAGAGGGGCACCAACCTAACTCACACTCCTTAATGGTTTACTCAAATATTCTTTATTATACTTTGATAAGTGTTATAATTCTGTGAGAAGTAAAAGCAATCAGAAATCTCCGTTGCACAAGCCAACCCATTTTTTTTATCCCCTCTGGAAAATGCAAGCGAAATGGCAAGGACTTTTGGCAATAGAATGTCCAGATAAATATGCCAGATTCCTTGCAAATGGCATGATTAAAAATAGTCACAATGCTGCTAAAAACTGTTATTAAAAGGAATAGAAACTATTGTGTTAATATATTCACGGTATATAATTTATTCTCTGGGTGTATGTAAAAGGAAAGGCTATTTTCTTTGAATTTTTCCTATGCTGATATTGTAAACTATATGACAGATGGGTCAAGTCCTGATTGCAGTATTCTAACATTTGGAATAGCAAGTAACATATTTGATAGAGCTGGCAAGTTTTTATATATGATTCAACCCAGAATATAAAAGCCACTAGAATTCCAAGTTGAAAATAATTAAATGAGCTGGAAACGATCAGGAACCACACATTTTTAAGTGACAGATTTTTTTACATGTTTAAATTGCACAAGAATATTTTATAGCTCCCTTTAACCAACAGTGACGTTTAATTCTAAAATGTGTAATTGATATTTGCAAAGCAATTAATTCCTGTGGCTCATTATTCTATTGCTAAATGTACCTAAGCATTGGAGTGTTGACTTCAAGTCATCTTTTTTAGTCCACCTTTCCTGAATTCCAGAGTTTTAACTGAATTAACCCATTCCAGTTGCCTTGTGTGACTGCATGAAGTGCAGTTTCATATTTACATTGAATTTTTAGCTTTCTGATTGCACGGCATCATAGGATGTTCAAATCTGCTGACTTCTAGAATATGTGTTGTCAAATGGTATGTCATTACCGTGCAATACTTCAAATACCAATAAGCAAAAACCCAGCAGCTTATCCATTTGTATTTGATCATTTCTGCTTATGTTCCTTTCGAAGTTTCCATCTTTTTGTCACTGTTTATGAAGTCATTTGTCTCTTTACTTTTGGCGTCTCTCTCTGTCATGCACAAGCAGCCCGTCCGCCCAAGCCTAAGCCACCGGCTGGGCCACCGTCATCTCCTCAAACGCAGACTAACATGATAAATCATATGCTCAAAGGCATGGCCAAACAGCCGCCAAGTACTGTAATAGTCTTCCTTTCTTTTATTCAGTGGTTCTCTAGTCTAGCAGTCGCTTGTGTAGCAGTAGAAAGCGAGTTCTCATGTGCAGCTTTACACAAGATACCTAGTGCGATGTGGTAGGCTTTAGAGATTTAGAGGTAGCATTTATTTCAAAATGTCCACATTTTTTTGTCTAGCAATGTCTGACATATGCAACATTTTCAAATATCAACGTCAGCACAAAATAACATTGTTGTTGCATAACATTTTGCATGAAAACTATAAATATGTATGAGCTTTACATGATGTTGGATGAAATGTTTGATAAGTATATCGTATACGTTTCATGTAACTGTCAGTGCTCCAGCTATCTTAGCAGAATATTCTGATGTATAGTAACTTAACCAGGGAAATATTTAAAATAAGAAGGAAAAAAATTAAGATTGACATCTGCTGGCTGCCAAAGTTGTATAAGCATCAATATTTTCTTTAAAGACAGCATCTCTGAGCAGTTGTTCTTATTAACACTTTTGTCTTTTAGTTATATTTGAGAGCAGATCAGTGTTGCAAATGAGAATGGGTCTGATGCTGCTCTGATCAATGGAAAACCTTCCCCTTGGCTTCAGAGGTACAGAAACAATCAGATCTTACTAAAGGACCTGTCTTTGATCTCCTTTTGCAAAAGAAAACAGTTTCTACTTCTTGTAGCTGATGAGGTGCTGGATTGGTTAGAACAAAGATTGAGGAGTTAATCAGAAGCTCTGCAATTTCAGTATTTGCCCAATAAATTATATTAAGAGGAACCTGGATTTTTTCTTTTTTTTGTTTCCAGTGATACAAGAAATAAAAGGAAAACTGGAGAAGAAACCCCCAGGGACCCTATCTGTGACATAAACCTGCAAAAGTGTAGAGTTCATTTGAATGGTGCTTTACCACTGCTCAGCCAAGCTGAGCACCTGCAATGCCAGATGCAGCTGATCAGGTTGCTGAGCTGCTCTGAGAAACAGCCCCTGTACCCCTTGTTTGACAGCCCAAATGTGACTGTCCTGAAACATGGCTTTCCTTTTCACGGGAAATGTGTTAACTGTAAACAGGTATTCAGGGAAAACTGTGAGCCAGCAAGATTTTGAGGGGTAGAATGAAGTCCTGGAAGCTCCCTGAGCCTTCAGCAAGGCAGGGATTTCTCCCTGGGTTAGCTGTCCAAGCAAAGCGGGGCCACCTTGTGCAATCACAAGTTTCTGTCCCGTCAGTAAAGAAGAACTAAACACTAGAAAAAAGTACAGAGTGTGTGGAAGGCTGGAGAGAGATGCCCAGTCAGCACCCAGCCTGTCAGTAGGACCCAGGCTGCCAGCTTAGCCAGGATCTTTTGGAAACCCCAGGGTGGTTCCCAGTAATGGCACTTCAGTGTATGCACTGCTAGCATTTCACTGTGCTAGGGACATACAGCCTGCTCTAGTGCTAATTACAGATGGAATTGGCTGTTTGGTTTTTTGCTGCTTCACCCATTTATGAATTCCCTGGGTTTGATATTACAGAGAGGCCAGTGCAGAGGTATGAACTGGCTGTGTAGTGCAATGCTCCTCTTTGCCCTCACTGCACTAGAGAGCCAGGACTGGGACCTGGTTGTTAACTGGCGAGAGGTGTCTGTGGTCAATATGGTGACATGGATCCCCAGGGAGCAGGTCTCCCACTCCACTTGTCCTCCAGACAACCATTGCAGGGAGATTTCCCACACCCCAGGGCATTGAGCTGCGGGACCAGCTCACAGAATCCTCCTCGGCCACGCTCAGCCGGCTCTGCAGAAGCTGTCATTCAAGGAAAATGGGATTGTTTTATTTTTATCTGTCTTATTTCTAGTGAATACTCTTAGGTGTTCCATATTGTTAGTGCCTCAGATTTTTAGTGTATTATTATTAATATAAATTACTTAGAAGAATATAATTTTATTATTTTTTAAAGTTTTCCAAAAATGTTGCAAAATAACTCAGCATAGCTAAACACCAAGCTCCAGGATTTAAACTCTTTGGTTTGTTTGCGGGGTTTTTGTTGTAAAGTTGCATCTCTTTTCCCATATAAATCTTATCTCTGAATGTGGGTTTTACCACTTTCCACTCCCTCCAGCATGCATAACTCCTGACCCTTCTGGAGATAAATCCTGGAGCAAGGCAGACCTGCAATTTTTGCTCTAAGTAGCAGGTGACATTTAAATTGCTCAAGTGACAGATTTGTTTGAATTGATCTTCTTAAGGGAAATTTAAAATAATACAGACATGATTCCTATCATAGCATCATCTACGTTGAAGGATGCATATTTTTCATATATTAGTGGCCAGATGCTGTCTTTAGGGAATGTGATGTTCTTATTGGAGCTAATAAAGTATCACCATAAAGCAAAACAACTCTGACAGTATTGTGAAATTTAGAGCTGGAGCACTGTATTTACATAGTAAAATAACGAATGTGGCTTTCTGGTTTGCTCAGTACTAATTATATAAGCATTTAACATATGCATGAAAAGATCTTTAAAGCTGTAGAATATTACGGGATTTTTATTTTTTTAACCTCTAAAATAACTAACTGTACGTCTAGCTTTTCACCCTGCTTCCCTTTTAACTTGAGTTCTTGTACTACAGAAAATGTAGGCCGGTTAGTCACACCAGCTAAAAAGTTAGAAGATACAATACGTCTGGCAGAGCTGGTAATTGAAGTCCTACAGCAAAACGAAGAGCACCATGCGGAGGTGAGCAGCGGCGCCCGGCGAGGTCGTGTCCCCCAGGTCTTCAGCAGGCTCCTCTGGGAGCCTTGTATATCTGTGTGATGTCTTCCCAACTGGTGATGGGTTCGCTTCTTTAAAAGCCAAAAGTGTTCTTGAACAACGGTGCTCGAGTACGATGAAGGCAAAGTACAGTTCAGGGGGAGTGTGTTTTTAGATGGGGGAAGGGGGCTAAAGGAAGAATTAATTAAATTGTGCTCTCCTCGATGTCAGTCTGCAGCCTTTCCAACATCGTCAGCAGGAGCTGAATCTGGCCAAATATATTCACCACCAGCTACATACAAGAACAAGCCTGTCCACTTTCCATAAAGGTCGTATTTCCAGATAATGACCTGTGTGTGTGCCTCCAGCCAGCAAGAGCAGGGCCCTGCAGCAAGTCCTGCTGTCCAGAGGGGAGCAAGGAAAACCATAACAAAACAGAACAACTCTCCTTTCTGTCCCTTTCTGAGCATTCAGGTTTCTCTGGGCCCCTACAGTACATTATTAACTCACCTGGTTTTGCATTGACCTTTTCTGTCTTAGCTTATTGGGAATAGCTCAGTTACTAGTCATGAAGGTTAGGATGAATTATGCTCAGTTACTTGGGTTATCTAAGGCCTAATACCACTCTTAACTCTTCAAAGCACTTTAATGAAAAGATTTGTGTTTTAAAACCACTGAAACTGTGTCATAGTCAAACATAGACCAGAAAATCATGAGGCTTGATCCTGGAAACACTTGATCCCACAGGCAGCTGGCATGGCTGGCTGTAGTCCCGCTCTCAGCACGTCGGGACATTTCTGCCCGAGCAGGTGATGTTGCATACCCATGTAAGTATTTGCAGGATTGAGCCCTGAGTTCGCTCTAAGTCTGGTGCTCTTGAATGCGTATTGAGAAGTTAATAATTTTAAAATTCAGAGGGTGCAGTTATTGTTTATGACTGTAGGTATTGTACCACTCATTCACTATTTTCTCTTTTCCTCCCCATTGATATATATCTATATCTATATATACTCACTATATTTTGCATTAAGAGCATTTGATAAATAATTTCACAGTCACCTAAAAATCATTCTGGTGTGTATTAAATTTGCAGTATAATTTTACTTATTGATAATACACAACAATCCACAAAACCCAACTAATGCCTGATTGCATATTTAAATTTCCTCCCTGTTTTTCTACTGTTCATTCAATCTTGGATGATCCTGGCAGGGGAAAGAGGTATGTGACTAAACCGAATGAAACGAGTCACTCCTGTCATATTTCGTGCATGCCCTCTCAGTGCCATGTTTCCTACTGGGATTTTACCCGGGTTGCCCTCGCTTCCGTAACTTTGACCGAGGAATGTAACAGCAACTTTGAGTCGGCTGCTTGCAGAGCTGGTAGCCTGACACAGGAGTAAATGTGGCATAGCAGTCCGGTCCATGCATGCAGCAGTGGGTCTATTTTTCAAGCGCTGCAGTTACATCCCAACACAACCCTACCTGCCTGGACTCGCTCCTCAGCCTGTTGTTACCTGTCGTTTGCATTCACCCAACCTCTAGTACACTGTGGTGGAGATGGACTAAGTACTACACGAGTGCCTAGAATGGTAGTGGTCTTCCTCTGGTTTTGTCTGTATGTGCCTTGTACTGGATATACAGTATTTATATGTAGAGAGAGAATATATGGGGTGAAGAGTGAAATAAACCTCATTTTTACAGAATCAAGAGGTGCTTGAGAGCACTGCACTTGTGCACAAACTGTTTTATTCCACTCCTCACCAGCACAGGCTGGATGTACAACCAGTTGGGAAGGACCTGTTTTTTAAAACACAGGTTATTTTCAAAAGAGTAGAATTCTAAAGGAAGTGGTTACAGGACCAGTTGTGCTCAGCCAGCCACGCTGCCAAGATCACCAGGAGGAAGGCTCAGAACTGTTCTCCAGCATCTTTTGTGTCACAAGGTTTTGATTAGAGACAGAAGGTTAATGCCAACACAGATAGGAGGCATCTCGGTCCCTTGTTCTGAACGGTGACCTGGAAGGGTGAAATCCATCTCTCTTCAGAGCCTGGCACACAGTTGGTGCATTATTGAATCCCTGTCCTGAGGGTGGCTGTGGCATTTCAGCAGTGCACAGGCAGTTGGCCAGCTCTCTGCACACTTTGAATTGCACCCAAGGAAGAGAGAGAAGAGACTGGGTGATGTATCACTCTTTTTTATTATGTGTTGTAGCTATGTTATGCTGTCACAGTGCAATGAAAATTGCTGAGGCATTGCACTTTTTTTTTCTTTTTTTTTCCTCCCAAATAATTCCAGGTGACTTGTTTTTTTGACATAGGGAGAAGGTCTGACCTACAAGGCACAACTCTTTGGTCTACATTGAATATTCAGCAGATAATTAAGTTGCACTGCTTACTGAAGAAATGCCTTATTTTACTGAAAAACAGCACTTAAAATGTGCCACATTTTCCCTGTGTGGACATCCAGGCAGATTCCCTAATGAGAACACAGAAAATAATACTCAGAGCATGGAAAATGATCAAAAATCTTTCTGAGTACTGTGCCTCATCAGTTGGGTTTGCCTTAATAAAGAAGCAACCCAGTACAGGGAGAAATGCAGCAGAACCCGTGTGCCTACGTCTGTAATCTGGGAGAGGGAGGTCTCTGTCATTGTGTCATCTCTCCCATCAGATGTCTCCTAGCTCCCTTTCCCTTCCTCTGGATGACTGATGACAAATGCCAGAGACAATGCCATTCACCTATTTTTAAACTTGAGATTTCTCTCTCTATGTATATGTATGTGTATATGTATATATGTATCTTAACTCCTTGAGGTCATACATATATACATGTGTATCCATGTGTAAAATATACAATAATAGGTATGTTTGGCTAGAAGCACACTTTTTTTTCTCCTTTACATTGTGATTAAACAAAGCAGGTAAGTAGATGGTAAATAAATGAAATGTTACCATCTTGAAGAAGGTTTTCTAAGTATGGTGTTACCACTCCCACTGCAGGAAGGTCCTGCTCACTGAAACTAGAAAGGAGGTTGAGGATCCTGACATAAGTTGGAGACTTACAGAGCTGAAATTTTACTTTTACAGCAAAAGGGGAAACTGTTACTGGTTTGGGCATTTTTTTTTCACCAATGATCTCATGCTTTTCTTCATAATTTCTTTTTTTTAAATAGATTTTTTTTCTCTTTTCATGGAAGCAGGTTTTTATTGCAGGACTGTGAAGTGTTTATTTTAAGATTTGTAACAGCAAATATTCTTTGGCCACCTCTCTTTTCCTTCCCCCCAAAATCCCAGTTGCTGTTGGTCCTTCATAGCACTCACTCATTGCCCAGGGGACAGGACAGGATACTGGAAGGCAGAGAAACCACATCAGAGCAAGGAAAGCCCCAACACCCTCCTTGAAAACCACAGCCAAGCTTTGAGAACCCTCTGCAGCCTCACTGCTCAATACAACTCCTTTCCCAGCCGCTTGGGGAAGAAGGCTGGAGCAGGCATCAGGACAAGATTTGTGTCTTCATGTTTTCAGTGCCTATGTGGTCTCACAGTGGTTTGATGCCTCCTGATGTAGCACTCGCAGGCATCCAGCTGTGTGCTTGGTTGGACACCAGCACCACACTTGGGAGAAGGGCTGAAGAACACTGCCCACCGTGCTCAGCCCTGTGAGCTCCTTCACCTTGGTTTCAGCTTTTCCAGAGTGAAATTGCCCAGGGCCACTGAGCCTGCTGAGCACCCCCAGGCAGGAATTGCTGCAGCAGTGCTGAGCAGCTTCATCCATGGGCTGGGGACAGTTTGCAGGCAGAGGAGTCTGCTGTGGCCACCTTGTGCCCATGCCATGACCACAGGGAAACTCACCTGCTGGTGTTGCCGCCCCAGGCACAGGCAAACAGTGAAGCCATACCTTCATGGTACAGCACACCTTGTCCACATCATCACCCCCATCAAAGGGTCCAGCACTAAGTTTGGCATTTAGGTGGTTGTTTTGGTTATTTTACATCTTGGATATGCTCTGGGAGCAGAATGCTGAGTGTAATGCTCAACCTGTCCATGTCTTCACATCAATTTATATCAACTCATGGAACAATGGCAGTGCAGTTTCAGTTTGCTTTATATTTTGGGAGTACAAAGGAGTGGAAATAGTCCTGAAGACTCCCTGTCAGTATCATTAGTGGCTGAGAAGTCAAGACAAAATAGGAAGAATTAGAGGGGTCTATGGCAGTAATCTGGTTTCGGTGCACTACTCCCTCCCCATGGCCAACTGAACCAGCAACCGGAGTTGTGCTGTGCACATCAGTGCAGTTCTTCATCACTGAATCAAACTGAACCCTGAGAGAGTGAAAATGCATCCTGCTTATTCATGTCTGCTAAAATCTGCAAAAAATGCCCCTCCCTGACTGGCAAATCCTCTTTAAACTGATTCCTCAAATCCCAATCTCTTCCGTTTCACCTCCGCTCTTGTGCCTATGCTGGAAGTTTCTTTTTCTCGCAAAGTGCCACAAAGCTGTTCCTTAGATCCTTGAAGTCACTGAGTAATTTCCTATCTCTTCAAAATGACAGCACATGGTCCTATCTACAGCACTTCCCATATTGCATGTTCCCAGCCAGAAGTGACTACTGAACACGCATGCATGCATTCGCAGCATTCACATCTGAGCCATGTATGATGTGAATGTCACCTCAGAGAGCCCGCACAGCCAATCTTAAGGACCCATGTGCATGAGTATGAGTTACTTCACTGATATTTTTTGGTTTTCAAATTTAGACATTTTTCTCCTGCCTCTGTGAAAATACAGGCTTGCCATAGATATGTTTTGTTTTGTTTTGTTTTGTTTTTTTACCTTGGCATGTTGATTAGTAGAGCTTTGTAATGAGTTTCTAATCAGTAGCATCATGAAGGTGGTAGTGTGTTTCTATGGGCGTGCATAGCTAACCATGTAAAATGAACAGTGCTGTAATAACTTTTAATAATAAACTAACAGTGCTGGTGATGTTTGTAATATCTTTAAAGGAGAGTGTGAGTGATTTAGGAAAGATTTTAATGTCTCGGGCTTTTTGTTTTTCAAGACAAATAGAAGTAGTGAATCCAAGTAAAATTTAACCTGTTGAAAAAGAGCAGAAAACTCACAAGCACAGTGAAGAAACTCCCAAATTTCTCTGCTTTAGAATAAGACTTACTTTATTTTTTCTGATAATTAGCATCATGAAAGATGAATGAAGTCATTTATTGTAAATTGAACAGATGATACATTCTCTACCACATTATAGCTGCATGCCTTTACGGTGGAGCTCTGAACAGATCCTCTACAAGAATCCTTTGTATTAGAATAGCAGTGCCCAATTCTGTGATCAGCACTGCCTGTGCAGGGTAGCGCTCCAAGCACTGTTCTCTTTACAATAAAGGTAGTTTCCATGGGGCGCCTTTTTTTTTTTCTGGAGATAAGTGGCCTAACACCTTTCCCTGTGCTTTATTAGAACTAATACACTTCTTTATTATCTTTTTCTACCAACTCTGAAGGCCTTTGCTTGGTGGTCAGACCTAATGGTTGAGCATGCGGAGACGTTCCTGTCACTGTTTGCAGTGGATATGGATGCTGCGTTAGAGGTGCAACCCCCAGACTCCTGGGACAGCTTTCCGCTCTTTCAGCTCCTAAACGATTCCCTCCGTAGTGACTGTATGTATTGTGTTTTTATCATTTCCTTTTCAGTGGGCAGTTCAGGTTACTGATAACACTTTCAGCCTCTCCGTACTGCACAGAGAACTGAGATGGGTAGAGATTTACAGTACATACTTTTTCAGCATCAGCTTGATTTTGTACCATTACCAGTAGAAAAAAGCACACAGACACTCCTTAAGTCAAATGCCCCAGTCGAAGGTGAGAAGTTGAACTTTTATTTTGCTTCTTCTTCTCAAGTCTCTTGGTAGTGGATGCCTGATAAGCAGGGAATTAGGTACTCTATCTCATTGTCTTTAAATGTGTGTATCGTTTTATGTGTGTGTATTGCATTTCTTTAGCATGAAGTAAACCACTCCCTGCTTTAGGATTTTATTGAAGGGAGGAAAATATTACAGTAAATGAAATCAGGAGTATGTCAGAAGAAGAGTGCTTTGTGAAATTAGACTCTTCTCCAAAGCACGTGGGCCTTCAAAACTCTGTGAGGATTTGGCGCTCTCCCAGGGGATCCAACCACTCCCTGGGGAGCTGGTGGCAAAACTGGCATTGCCTTCAGCCCAGACCAAGGCCCCAGTTAGTTTTCTAAGACCTCATGGAAAAAAGCCAAGGACTCATCCTCTGAGAGTAAGTTCCAGCATCAGGGTAGTGAGTAAAGAAATTGTTTTCCCACCTGCTAAAGCCATAATGTTTGCCATGCTGTATTTATTACACCTGTTTTATTCACAGGAACTAATAATTTGTAAGCTTGACATTAATGGAAAAGAAGATTCATTGTCTGTTTATGTTTGGAGCAAGAAGCCATTCCTGCTGTCTGTGTCATGATGCCAGCCCCTGTTAATGTTCTTGAAGTTTTCCTGTTCTCTGACAAATTCATTGTGTAATGAAGTGCCATGCTGTGGTTTGTTACAGAGGTTTTAGTAACAGTAGTGTCTTACTATACTTTTATTTATCTATTCTAGATAATTTGTGCAATGGAAAATTCCACAAACACCTCCAAGACCTGTTTGCTCCACTTGTTGTTAGATATGTCGATCTGATGGAGTCCTCAATTGCACAGTCAATTCACAGGGGCTTTGAGCGGGAGTCATGGGAGCCAGTAAAGTAAGGAAACCTCCTTTGATACAATCGGAATTTGGGTGCAAATGGATGGAGATTCATACAGGGATGAATTAGCAAACATTAGACTGGACATGCAGAACTAGTGCTTTAGATTTTCTGGTTTAATGGTAAAAATAGAAGGCCTGATCTCTTCAGGATTTTCAGGCTAATGAGGGAAATGGTATTGGCTTTTTGAAATGCATTGCTGCCTCAGTTTGAACTGTGTGCCTTTGGACAGGGAAGCATGAAAATGGGAAAACCTTCTTAGCTGGCATGGCTTTTTGGATCCCATTCTAAAAGGCCTTTTCCAATGCTGCTTTTGAACTCAAGTAACTCCTTTTCAGAACAAAAAAACCTCACTTCACTGTGTTCAGTCCAGCCCTATAACCTGTGTGAGTCATTATTGTACTTATTCTTCCCAATACTCATTTTTTCCACCGCCCCTATGCAGGGATAGTGCAGTGTGTGCCTCTCGCATCAGCCCCATGGCTGGTGGCTGTGCTTGTCCCTGTGTCCAGGGCAGTTCTGCCTGTCCCAGCTGCCTTGCCTGCAGGATTGGATGCGCAAAAAACAAAGCGAAACACAGGCGAGATGGTTCAAGCAGACTCATTTCTTACATTTGGAAAGCTGGGAGTTCACCAGCAAGAAATTGGGAGCCTGAGGAAAAACCCAAATTGAACTCAAGAGCTGGCAAATGATAAAAATGTGACATGTGCTTTGGATTACTGTTGTTATTTCACAGGTTTTGAAGCATTGCTGAACCCTGTCATGCTTGCTCTACAAAGCCAAGTCAGATCCTACAAAGGAAAATAACTGACTTTTCCTTCTAATAAAGGTATTAAAATAGAAGGATTGACCCTTTGCAAGCAACCTAAGTCTGGCAGTGCCTCAGACCAGGAACTGAGACCAAGTGACCTCTGCAGAGACTCTTTGGGTTTTTTTGTGATTCTCTAGGCGAAGTGAGGTGGCACTGCACTCTCAGAGGTTGCTGCATAAAAGAACGTGTGGTCTTTCAGGGCTTTTCACACCAAATATGTTCCGTTTACAAGGAAAAGAGATTTTGTTCAGCAGCCAGCCTCCCATATGCAACCTGGAGTCTGAGCACCCAGGTTTTTTCCTTTCTTTCTTGTGCATCCTCAGCATCCGTAAGGATTCTGCCTGCCAAATTTCAGACTTTTTCTTGACACCTGATCATCCCCTCTGTTTTGAGTGGGGTTAAGTGGCTGGCATTCAGGAGCCTCTCTCACTTTCCATTTGCTGTCTTTGGTCTGCAGGCTAACAGGATTAAAAATCCTAAAAAATCTTGTTTCAAATAAGCAGATGTGACCCAGAAAACATACAAGAAATAGATCTTTCGAGTAGGAGAATGCCATTTTTACAGCCACTCCTTCAAGCAGAATTGCACTTGAAGTTAGCATTAACTTCAGTTTCAGAGCTCTGCCTTAGTAAAGAATGTGTTTGTATTTCCCTGTCTGTTATGAAACGGAGGCAGTTAACTCTGTGTGCCCATCCACCTCGGTCAAGCACTCAATAAACAATTCGTTCTGCTTTTTTTTGTTTAATCAGAAGGTGTCATCATTTAGTGTTTAAGTACTTTAGGGGCTTAACTATAGATGTCCATAAGCACTTGAGTGCGGTACTAGCCTGTCAAAATGCTTTGTCCCTGGGTATGCCATCCTATATTTCCAAATTAGCTTTGATAGTTATAAAGTATCTTTTCTTAGTTCTCCTGTGATGGTTCTTCCCTTCTGGAGTTCCAGTTAGAGAGTGCTTTGAGCATTTCCAAGCAAAAGCCCAGGATTGACTCTTTCTCTTACAGACTTGAGTATTTAAAAGACTTCTTCCATCAGGAAAGTGGGTGCTTTCCACAAGAAGCTTCTGTCCATCTGGTGTAAAGATGCACTATGGTTTTTTTTTCACGAGTTGATATTTTGTTCTTGTGTCTCGCACACAAAAGTGCGAGTTCCAAATGCTGGCTCAACGTGATGTGACCCGGTGAAGGAAGGCACCAGTGAGTGCCAGAGGGTGGCACTTACAGTGCAAAGGAAGAGAGTGTCATTCCTAGGATCTTATGACACTTTTGATGTGCTGTTCAGATCTAAATGTTAAGGCGTCTTCATCTTTTGCCTCCTGGGCAGACCACCTGCTCCTCTTTGTCTGATCGACAGGGAACTTGCAGAGGAACTCAGGTTAGAGACTACTTTGTTTGATTTGCCCTCCTGTATCTACTGTCTTCTCCCCCCACACGTCCGTACTGCAGCACAGTTGAATTTCTGGCAATAGATTCTTAAATAGTTTGGACCAGCCAATTCGCACCCAGATTGTGACCTTCTAGTTCCACCTCTCCATCAAAGCTTTTTGGAAATTGGGAACACTGCAGTATGTTCTTCCATAGCTTTCCTCTACTTTGAAGAAAGACCTTCAGGGTGGCCAGCAAAGGCAGATGAGCATGGCTGTCCATTCTACCAAGCTTGTTGTTGTCCTGCTTTGGATCTCTACAGCGAGTTATGAGAAGGAAATCTGATTATCTCCTGTTAACCAAGAAATTATTCCACAGCACAAAGTCTTTTGAAAGGGTTTCTCTGTGCTCATGCTTGCAATCAAGGCTGAAATACGTAGCCCTCCATAACCTGACCAGATGGCAGTTTGCAAGCATGTATTTCTTCTATTTTCATTGCTGAGTACTCTGCACCTTATGCTCCGAGGAGTTAGGTACAGAAATCACTAACAGTGAGAGAGATACTGTTAAGTATTGAAAAGATGGGGAGGAAAAGCATGGATGTAATGTGCTCATGAGGGCTATGTAATCTGCCTCTGCAGAGCTGCTGAATTTGCAGGGGGTCCGTGCCCTATAGCTAGAGCAGCTGGTGTGCTCATATGAATCCACGCAGAGAAATGTGGAACACTTGTCCTTCGCACAGTCATCCAAGTATGCAGGATACAGAGTAGGTCTGTTCTCTGGTGAGTTGAGAGGTCTTGGAAAAGTAGGGTTTGCAATGAGGTTTTTTTCATTCTAGCTTCTGAGAGAACACTGATTTATCTTGCAGCCAACAGACACGTATGTGTGTGTGTGTGTCTCTGTGCGTGTGTCTGTGTTGAAGGATCTTTTTGAGAAAATGCTAAAGCCGGTGCAATGACAACCAGTTTCAATGGCTTGACTAAGATGTTACTCATTGACCCAGGGCTGCCTCTACCACACTGTAGTCCTGGTTTTAGCATCTTTTAATTGCTCACTAACCCTTTGAAAACTATTTATAAATGTATCATTAATATAAATGTCAGAACTTGAACAATATGATTATACTAATTGCTTCATAAGGTTGTACAACTACAAAATGCCAGTGGAAAATGTTTCCCCTTAAAAGAAGCACCGTTGTAGTGAAAGTGAGTATTTTTGTTACTATTCTGGGTGTCAGTCACAGGAAGAGCACAGATTTGACTGCCTACTTCACTATCAAGCTCTTTGCTTCACATCAAGGCTTTTGTGAAAAGATTTGCTCTTGAGCATTTGCTCAGCCTCATCAGTGAGGTTTTAAGTGTTTATAGGGATGGAAGAGACAGGCGTTTGTGCCTTCCATCACTGAATCATTTCAGGCATCCCATAGGAACTGACCATTTAAGTATGGCCAAGGGTCTTGTTTAGTTCTATTCTGAACTCAGGAGACAGCTCAATAAAAATACTGTGATTTTTTTCTGCCCTGCTTTCATTACCAGGGCAGCTCTACAGGAGCAGCCCCGGTGCAATTGGACGTGTTCTGTGTGATCGGTGCAGCAGAACAGTGTGAGCATTGGGATGTTGTCCAGGGGGATGTTGCCAGCCTGTTTGCACTGAGAATTTCCCAGCAGACAGTACAGGTGAAAGCCATTTTCGCAGCTAACAGACACAAACGGGGCTGAAGCAGAAGAAGCCAAGAAAACAAGCGGTGCAGCTCCAGAGCGTGCGTCTTTTATCAAACATATCAGGATCCAGTCCTGAAGCTGAGTCGTCTTAAATCAGACAGCCCTCATCTTGTTGATGCAAATGCCCACATTCCCTGCCTGATGGCTGAGGTTATATTTAGCCATCTATATTAAATAGGCATGGATGGCTTCTAGAAACGGTTTCTCATCTTGGACCTGCAGTTTTATGGTCTGAGCAACTGTAGACTCTATGGAACATTTGTTGGTAATATTAATAATTTTTTACAGGTCTAACTACAACTGTTAGGCAGATACTTAGATCGGTTGAACCTGCTAAATTGTGCATGTCAATTCAGGAGAATATTTTTTAAATTAGTTAGTGTATGTTAACATAATATACTCCATTATTTTGCTGTTTTGTTTTGTTTTAGGAGTACTAACTTATTCTTGCAACATATTCTTGCATCAGCAAAATAATGTGTTGTATAAAAGAAATATGTTTCCATGTGAATATAGTATACTGTTTACTCTAGAAGTCATATTTTATTAATACAGTGTTTTTATTAATATAACACTGTCACTTCTTGAATTTTAATATTAAAACCAAAGGTCCTCTGATTTATGTATTTACCATCTGGCTAAGTTATTTAAGTTGCTTTTCCTTATACATTTATATGTTGTCCACCTCTTGCTATTTCTTTATTTATTCCATATCAGTATCTAACCACATGCACTGCCAGTTCTGAAAATTTAACACTCTCTCAATCACTATGGAGTCTGTGTCCCATTCAATAGTCATATCATCTTAACAGCAGATACAGTATGAATGGAAACAATGGACAATTTTGTGACAGTAGAGAATCTTCTGTCTGCTTACTGCTTGACAAAGAGAACAAGCAAGATAGCAGGAAGTTAAATCTCCTAACAATCATATAAACAAAACAAAATAAGAACGTAGTTGTGGTTTTTTCACTAGAAGAATACTTTGATTTGTTATTTTTCTCCCCAACAAGGGATTTTATACACAAAGGGAGAATAAGAATGAAGTGTATTCCCTAAGAGTCACCACCAATGACAAGCTGAGCTCTTGCAGAGATGTGGTTCACCTCATCTGTGGCATTAGGAAACATTTACTCAGTACAGCCAGCTTGATTCCATTACTTTGGGGTTTGATACATAAAACTTGCAGTAAGAAAATGTGGCTTAGGGTAGTTGCTAAGATTTCAATATGCCTTGAAAAACACAGTGTATAGTTTGATAGTTTTTTAACAGTCCAGATAACACTGCCTGTACACTAACTAATTTAATCCAGGGGAATGGGAGAGACCTCCAAAGGTGGCATATCCTGACGCAGTCACTGAGAGCAGGAAAGTTTGGATGCTGAAGCCGTGCCCATGTACATCAACAGAAAAACTTTCAGTAGCTTCAGCACTGCAGGGTAAAGCTGAAATCCTGAAGTCCTGTTTCCATTTTTACTGATCCCAAATAACAATTCAGTGAAAATGGTGTCAAAGTATCTGGTTTGTTGCTCACCTGGGACTGTGTACCTGGTGGTGTAGCAGTGGGCCATAGAGCATTACTGGGTGGAGGGAGAAACAAGGCATTCCTCTGAAACTGGCCTCTCTTCTGTGAGCCAGGAAACACGGGAGCTGGGTAATTTAGTCCTATCTTTTGCTGATTCCCAAATCCCATAACGTTTTTATTTTGCATATAAAATATAACTGTGATGAGATACCCATTAAAACAAAATCAGACCAATTATAAGATCTGGAGACCTAGCATACCGATATCTGTCAGGATAGACTCCAAACTTTGAGCATGTGGTGCTGTCACCCACACATTGTCTCAGGAGAGAAGTTGCATTAAATTAATACACTCACCCAAATTTTAGAAGCCCTCTGTTTGCAAAACAGTTGCACATCTGAAGATATTGATTGAAGCCATGATGCCCAAGTACACACACTTCATAAATTAACCTTTGGATGTCTTAACCCCCTCATGGCCCACTTCCAGCCAAGAAATAGTCACATACCAGTCCTGAATTTATTTATGAAGTGCAGTTTATTCACAGGGCACACATGAGGGCTGGACAAGCTGCGGGACCCATTTTCTCCACACCCAGGCACGCAAGGGAGGATCAGGGCATGGTCTTCACTGAGGAAGAACTTTGTAGTTCACTGTTTCCTCAGTCCAGATTAGCCCTTCTTTTTTATTTGTAGGGTCTAAGACAAACAGATTTTGCAGAGAAATCCTGACTCCACTGAATTTAGTGGCAAGAAAAACTCTTATGGCTGGAATTTCAAACTCCCTGTTCATTATTTCAAATCCCAATTCCTTAGCTCTTTCATTCAGCCTGAGTGTGTAAGAACTAAGACCCTTACTTAGAGGAGAGATTTTTTGGAAGAAAGGCTGCTCTCAGCACTTTGAAATGGTATCAGGACTTGAAGGTGAAGTTACTTTCATGGGTGTTTGAGTATTCTGTTAATTTGCTAGTTTGTGATTCTTCTTTTCATTCTGGTTTGGTTTGGGTTTTTTTAAAGAATTTGGTTTTTATTGCAGCCTGCAAACCCAGTACACTTAAGCTTCCATACTCATGCTTCTTTCTGAAATGTTTTGCTTTAGTTTTTTAACTGTCCTTGTGCTGTGAACTTTGCAGATTCGTTTCTTAGTGTCACATGCTTCTGCTACATCGGCATTGTCACTGTTATGGTATTTTTTCTTTCTGTCTGTTTCTTCCACAGGAGTTTAACAAGTAATCTGCCCAATGTGAATCTACCAAATGTGAATCTCCCTAAAGTACCAAATCTACCAGTTAACATCCCACAACTAGGCATCCCACAAATGCCTAGCTTTTCTGCACCGTCATGGATGGCTGCTATTTATGATTCTGAGTGTGTATTCAGTTCAAATTAGATCTCATTTAAATTTAAAGTAATCTTGGCATGGATATGTATTGTTTGTTTCTGTGCATTGCATAAAACTTTAAAGAGGGATACAGTTAATTAGACGTTTTCTGAATGAGACACGAGTGAATTTCTGGCATGTGTATTTTGAGGGCTTTTTTGTATAAACCTTGAAAATTTGTCTCAACTCCCACTGAGAGTTTGAGCAAGTATCTTGCTTTACAAAACAGCTGTCAACATTGGGCCATGGTCTGAACAATGTACAAACCGCAGAACTTACAATGTGACATTATGTGTCTCAGCAAAGAGTTTTGTCCAGAAGAGAAGATGAACCAAATTTAATACCAGTCAACCAATTTCTGTGGACCAGATGTAGATCTAAAACTGGATTTTATTAAATGCAAACTGCATTTCCCAGGTAATTTTTGTCTTGATTTTGATGAAGTAATCTAAGAAAGAGGAGCACCCTGCAACAATTTGTATTCATGTTGGGGGAGGCCCCAGAAAGCAATTAAAGCTCCATAGCCATTATTGCTGCATGAATAATGCCATGACCAACTAAAGAATGATATTTCAGTGTGAGCTTTAGATTGTGGCTTAGAAAATTGGGCACAGTGTCAAAGCAGTCAGTCTGTAGGAGCTTTTCGCTCTGTGCTCCCACCTCCCTGTCCGAGTGTCCCAGGGTGCATGTGTGGAGCTCAGGGGAAACATACCACAAATCCTCAGCACAGATCAGACAAGTTCTCTTCTTATAGCAGATTTCCTTTAGAAGTCCCATCACCAAGCAGTGTGAAGGGTGGTACACAGTGGGCTCAACCCAGATCTCACCATTTGGGTAGCTCATCTCCCAGGATGTCCTTGCATGGAAACAGATCTTGTCAATTCTCCTTCTAAATTCCCAGAGGATTGTTTAGGGTCGGCATAGAGTGCTCTCAGCCAGCACTGTGGTGCTTTTTCTCTACACTCTCACATAAAAGGTAAAACTGAAGAACTCCCCAAAACTTCCCCCCTCACAGTTCCTGAAACACCCTTGATTACATCTACACCTGGAGTCCACCAGAACGTCTCTGTCATCAGCCTGGCACAGGTGGGATTGCAGAGCACTGGTAACAAATCAAAGCAAAACAAACATTGATGTGAGACTTTTTAAATACATTTTAAAAGCTTTTAAAACATTAGGAAGGTTGTTTATGTTTCAAAGCCATACAACTCATATTCATGCTAAGATAGCTATATTAAAGGCTAGCTTAGGCAGTTGTCTGTAAAGAGTACTTAAAAGTTTTAATCTTTCTCTGTGCATGCTTTGTGGTATTGCCCTTGAAAAGATAAGAATCAAGTAATGACAGAAAATTGGATAATTCCTCTGAAAATGCTTGAGCATCAATGGTATATTGCAAGCTGCCTGCATGATTAGAGTAATTGTGGTGCTCAGAGGCAAAATATGAACAGTGCATTTTGGAAATGAATATACTATATTGTTGACTTGGATGGAGCCCTAATCAAAAGTGAGAAAAAGACTGAGAATAATACTTCTAAAATTTTGAAACCAAGTGAATGTCATATTACTGTAGTAAATACCAATTACTGTATTTGTACACATTTAATCACTTAAAATGTAAATTCATTCAGTTCCAAAACTGGGTTTAGAATGTTAAAACTGATTTACACCTAAGCACAGGTTTGAACCAGGCATAACTCTAAACTGATGGTAGACAAACATGTGAGACTTGTACAAACTGATCCCCTGGCTAAAACAAATGCCTGATTCTTTATCTTTTCATCTCCCTGGTTTCCTTTTACTCACCCTTCCCCTCCATCAAGGACATGTTACCTGTTGCTTAGTGTCAGATATGTTTCTCCTACAACCGAGATGATTCTTTAACTCGCTGACTGTTAGCCCAGAACCCCTCAGGACCCCTCTGGCATGTTGGGACTACAGTTCTTACCTGGCAGTAGTCCTGTTTGCATTAGCTCTGAGCTCCTCCAGCATTAACTCAATGCAGCTGGCATCTGTCACAATAGAAACACCCTCCCTCACCTGTTTCTATAGATGATGTCAGCACAAGTGGTAATGCATGGTGTGTTAAATATCTTATAAATTACTGTGTTAGCATTAGTGGTATGCGAGGAGGGGGTTGAAACTCTTGAAGCTCCTTTGGTAATTGCTCTGGAGAGAAAAAAAAAAGAAAGTGAGGGAGAAGGAGAGAGGGAGAGAAAAGGGTTATGGATGCATAAATTTCTCTTCACAAACAAAGTGCAATCCAGTTCTGTATTTTTATTCTGTAAGTGAAGGTTTGAGATATAATTATACTGTGAAAAGAGCTGGTGTAGCTACACACTGCAGGACCAAAGACTTCCATCTGGGTAGGGGTATGGGTATAAGGATATATGCTTGGAAGAGAAATTCAGAGTTTTGTGGCTGACCAAAAGTGTTGCAAAATAAATTTTAAAATATGGAAATTTGTTGTCCGGTAATTGCCTTTTCAAGAAACAAGTGCAGCAGTAAATCCTGCCAAAACTCGTGGATATGAGCTGCCTAGTGCCCTTAGCTCAGTTTACTTACCCCAATTTTTTTTCAGCTGTTCAAGAGATAAAGTGTGTCCTCGCTCACCACTTGTTAGCACTGTCCCTTACCTGGAAACGGGGCCTCTGTGGGGGGACAAGGCAAACTCAAGATATAATTCGGAGGGAGGAGAATTGCATGGAATCCTAAATCTTAATAACTGCATACAGTCTAGTATGACAGTTATTATTGATCAAGGATTTTCTCCCACAATTTCTGGCCTTAATTCTTAATAATCACATACGTTAATGTGGTTATTAACTAAGGCTGATTTTTACCATACACACGTTCTTCCCGTTAATGTGTGTAACTCATAATGTTGTCTTACTCATCTGGTCTGGAAAGTTTTGTGGGTGATGACAGCAAGGTAGTTTAGGCAACTGTATGGTAAAATTCAAAATCCTGATGGTGGAGATGGCCAGCGTTGTCCTGTGTATGAAACTACTGTCTGCCCTACACTTGTTGCAGGAATGGTCTCCACATCAGGTTGCAAAGATCCTGATGCCACTTCTGACTTCTGCTCTCATTTTGCCCTGCCAGCAATGGATCAGGCACCTCAGAAGATATGTTCTGGAAACTTGATGCCCTACAGACCTTCATTCGGGATCTGCACTGGCCTGAGGAGGAGTTCGGAAAACACTTAGAGCAGCGCTTGAAGCTTATGGCGAGTGACATGATCGAGTCCTGTGTGAAAAGGTACGTGCCATGAGCAAGCCAGTCATGTTTCTCACAGCAGCTCACAGGATGCAGTGGGGTTTTATGTCTTAGTGTCAATGAAATTTCACTTCAACCATCATTTATTAGTGACCCCAGCTCAGCTCTGCCTAGCAGAGATGCGGTGGAAAGCCTATTCCACCCTAAAAAGTGGAATTCACCCCATTGCTGTGAATTGTGAACTCTCTCTGTTGAGACTCTGGAGGGTACCTATTCACAATAATGCAATAAATCAGATATTCTTTCACGTGTTTTACATAGTTCCTTATTTGCAATGCCACACATATGTCAAGTCTTTGTAAATACAGTTTGGTTTGACAGTGTTGAGGGCTGAAGGCATAGCCCTAAGAAAGATCCCAGCATTCACCTGAAAAACACAGATCCATGTCAAAAAAACAAAACCAAAAAAAGATCAGAAAAAGGGGGTAGTGTGTATCTTGGGATATCTGCTGTTGATTGAGAAAAGCTATTTTATAATCAGCCACATTACAGGAGAGTCACCTGCAGATCTTCCAAAACAGAGTTTTCTTAAAAAGGCTTTTAGACACACTGGCAGCTGTCACTTTGAAAGCAAAATATTGAGGTTAAATTTCCAGCTTCTCCACAGCAATTTATGCCCATTGGCATCAGAGGTCATAAGGCAAGAGGAAAGAATGAACTATATATTTCCTTGTGCAAAAATTCATAGACAAAGAGATCAACTAGAGGAAAAATGGGTGCCAAATACAGCTGGTACACGCTAGTATTAGCTGCAATGTGTGATGTGGCTGTTCTGTACCACAGTTTCCTGGCCACTTCGTGAGTGTGAGTGTGGCATTTATTCTCCATACGTTCCTCACAGCCTGGGTGTGCAGTGTCACCATAGGGGGAGGCACATTCAGTCCTCAAGATGCAGGCAGGAAGGCAGACAACTCAAGGCTTGCTCTCTCACCATCCTGGAATAAACCCAGTGCATTTTAAGTGCAATGAGATGATGTCTTTAACATTGAGCAAGTCCCCCTTTATTGCAGCAGCTCATCTTTGGTCCTGTGACTGGCACAAACGCTGAGTTTCAGTGGTCCTCCAGTTACCAGACTGTCCTTTAGGAGCAAACCCAGTGCTGGAGCTCTGCTCCCTGCTCTGTCCCAGCACCACCAGCAAAACCCTTACCTTCCCTTTTGTTTTAGGGGGGGGATCCTTGTTGGGTTTTTTATTTTTAATTGGAACCAAGGCACTTACTTCCAGTTGTAGCTGCAATGATCTGTAGAAATCAGATCAGGTTAGCTCAGCTGAGATAACTGGGAAAATAAGTAAATTTCCAGGTACATCTGAAGAACGGCTTGAGTGCCTGGAAGTTGGTTTTTTTTCTAATTGCCTCAACCTTTCTTCAAATGTGTTGCCCCTCTATAAAAACCTGACCCAGCTTGTACTGGTATGACTATAAATAATGGTTCTGAGCATAAGTAAGTAGGAACATGCTCCTTTCTGCGAGGAGATGGAAAATCCCAAGTCTCCTTGGGTCCTTTCAGTAATTATCAAGATTCTAGTCCCCGAGTCCAGGCTAAATCTGGCACTGGTAATTAAATCAGTTCAAATGCCACTGCTGATGTAAACCAATATGCTGCCTTCCCTATTTATATCACCTGCAAACAGGGCCTGGCTAAGGTTTCTTTAGCGATTTCAGTTTGACACAACATTTTTCTTCGCGTCTGTCTCTGAACTGTTGAATCCATGGAGGAACTACACCGCCTTCCACACTAGGTTGTATTTCGGGGCTGTCAGGAAAGCAGCCCTTGCAAGGATGGCCTGTTAACTAATAAATCCAGGCAGAAGGACCTATGTACCAGCTCAGATCTGATCCCAAGAACAGGAGCTTCACATTTGTAAATGAGTTTTCATTTGCATGACCCTTGGGGGATTGTTCAAGTTCAGAGTTATTCCTGAGCTGCAGCTGATATTATTTGTTATTTCTAAATTGAAGCTCCTATGTTAATTTGTTGGCAGATTCTGTCTGATGTGATAATTGTTCTGTGTAAGGTTAGATTACTGAAGTACCTCTGGAATATGCAGAGGGGCTCCAAAGAAAGGCAAGACAATGCCCACCACACTGCAGAGCATTTCACAAATGCCATGGTATTTAAAATATGACACAGGATCAAATTCTGTAGTCTTTGGCCCAATGAAGCTCTTGGTGTAACTGCCAGATTTGTGCTCAGTGAACCCTCAGGAGAGCAGTGAGGTGTGGGCTCATGCGATGTGTGTGTGTGCTCATATTTATAAGGCAATTATGAACTTATAAGACAATTAGGAACTTAACAAATACGATCATGGAGACCTAAAAATGCAATGGTCTGGCAATGTCCTTCCAGTCAAGCAATGAAGGAGTTTCTGGTTTTTGTAGCTGATATCAGGGAGCAGTAGGAGCTCCCTTTAGTGTGGCAGACTGTGGTTATAAACCAGCTAATGCAACCAGATTGTAGGTGTATATTGACACTGCTGGTTGTAACATCATCACACTTTCTATCAAGCATGAGAAAGTCATAGTTTCCCTGAAATTGTTGCATACTTTACAAATAGTATATATTCTGGAAAGTGAGTTTCTTTTTAAACTGGAAAATAATTTTTAGTACAAGCACATTTGTACCAATTGCACTATGGCACTCCCAGCAGCATTCAGATTTCTGGCTCCTCAAACTCTTCTCAGAATTGTTTCACATTATTATTATTATTGGCTTCAGTATGTTTAAAAGCAACTGAAACATCTTTTTATACTTTCTTCCACAGAACAAGGATTGCATTTGAAGTAAAACTGCAGAAAACCAGCCGATCAACAGATTTCCGAGTCCCTCAGTCAATATGCACCATGTTTAATGTCATGGTGGATGCCAAAGCTCAGTCAACAAAGCTTTGCAGTATGGAAATGGGCCAAGAGGTAAAAATGCAGGTTCTTCCTTTCACAGCTTGTTAAGGCGATGTCATGAAATTTCCTATCTCCTGTTGTGCTCGTTTCAGAGACGTTGTATCGGTTGTGGATTTAGTCTTCCATAGAGAGTGTGCAGATGAATGTGCAGGGGGTTGCTCTCAAATCTAATGAATAGAAACATTCGGAATCCTTATCACTTAGGAGTGGCTTTTTGCAAGGACTGTGGTATGCATATGGTATCTCTCAAGCTTGGTTGATGCATGATGACCATATATGTTGAGTCATTAACTGCACCTTGGAGCCAGGTGTTGGCAACACACTTTCTGTGTATGACTATTTTCTGTAGACAAACATAAGGAAAACGGAAGTGCCAAGTTGTTGCTGTGATGCTTGTAAGGGAAAACTAAACCCAACCAAAATAAAGAAATAACTTACAAAAGTAGATTGAAATTCTAGCTGCTTTGACTTCCATTTTAGTATTGGCTACAGTCAGCACATGATTGATCATTCTGGATTTCCAGGTTCTTAATGACTCAAGTTTCCAAACAACAAATCTGTTTTAATGAATTGCTGATTTTTATTTTCTTCTGAAGCCATAGTTGCAGGTTGAAGTTTCTGTGAATTGATTTATGAACTAGAAAGACATGGCAAATTGTAGTAGATTTAATGCATCACAATGATAATTTTGCTGCAGAGGCTTCAAGCCAAATTAAATATTCATATACCTGTCTAGAATAAATTCACAAATACTGTTTGGCTCTCCTATCCTGCTGCTTGTCAGCATTTCCTAGATATGCCTTTTCACTACAGCTTTCCATGGTCAGATTTTGCAGTGAATCATTGTAAGTTGTTCCTGTGGTTTTTTTAGTTGTTCACCTCATTTTGTTCCTCTGAAAGGGCTTGCTCCAAAGGCCATTGGATGCAGCAGGGTTCCTTGCCCTGATGTCCGTGGTGTTTGGATCAGATCCAGCTGTTCTTTTGATTTTTCTCATACATATTTCAGTTATAGCATTTTATTTGTGACCGTCACCCTGCAAGAGATTTCATACTGCCCATCATCAGGTTCTTCCCTTGTCCTCCAGGTCAGCTGGGGCAGATCTTGAGTGGGCTTTTGTTGTCCAAGCCTGGACATGAACTTGTCTACCATTTTCTGTAGCATATTCATAACCATTTATCTCCCTAAATCCCTCAGTCTGCAGCTGCAGCAGCATCTACCCTGGCAGTGTCCTGTCAGCTGGGAAGGTCCACGTTTGTGATGCTCCCCATTACAAACCAGCATCAAGGCCTGATATTAGCACAGTCCCTAGGGGCAGGGAGATTTTGGAGATCAAGCAGACTTTGATATCATGACAGAAGCAGCTCATTGCATTCATAAGACTGTTGGGTTCAGGTTAAGTATTCAGATGGCACGAAACTGGTGACGTCAGCTGTGCCTGGGTATCATGTGACCAGGCACTCACTGCTTCTTTCCACACTGACTTGTGGTGCTCCCCGCTTGCCACAGTTCTCACCAAATTCTGAGCATCAGTCACAATGCACGTTCAGCCTGACTCAGGCTGCAGGTGAGAGTGCAGCAGTGGCCGTGTGGTTGTTGCTTGGCTGTTCTGGACAGCAGTGGAGATTCCACAGCAAATCTGCCTGTGCCACTTCCAGAAGGTGTTTGGTTCAGCAGCTCGGAGGCAGACAAACTCCTGAGGCAAGCAGCAGTTGCTGGGGCACGAGGTTTTTGGCAGATAGTTGAACTAACAGACCTATAAAGCAGATGTAAATTATCAGTGCTTAAGTTACTGTTTAGGGCTTCGGTATTTTATACACCCTCCCTTTTTGTTTTCTTTTTTTTTTTTAATATTACTACCTCCCCCTTCATTCGCTCGTACCACTCTGTGTTTTAGCTACCTCCATCTCTTCTTGAAGCTGTTTAAACCTGTGTGCTGAGAGATGGGCAGGCTGAGGAGCATAAAAGTTCAGATCCCAGGTCATTACAGCCCGGGAGGTGAGGACAAAATGCCACCCTGCCTTTTTCAGTCCCCAGTGGAAATGATGAGACAGTCAGATAGGCAGCAGAGGGATGGGAACTGGGGTTTCCAGCTTGCATCTCCCTTTGTAATTTGGGGAGCTGGGTCTGTGCCTGAGTCCCTCTGTCCTCCTATCTCTGGTGTGTGGCAGCCGAACAGCTTGGCAAGGGCTGCTGACAACTCCACCAGGGAGGGAGGGAGGGAGGGACAGACAAACTCGCTGACAGGACCATCCATCAATGCCACAGCCATCACGTGGCTCCTCTAGTCCATGGTCCCTGTGCAGACACTTCAACAGCAGCAAAAAGGGTTCACATTGCCCACCACAGTGTTCAGGCAGGGCTGTTTGCTCAGACCTAACTGGAGAAGACATTTTTATTAGAAACAAACCACTGATTTTTCTGACAGTTCAAGCTGTACGTGGGCAGAGTCTCTCTCAATACCTTACTTGACCTCACTCTGCAGTTTTCCTCCCACCCCAAAGGCCTTCCCTTTCACACTATCTTCAGCCACACTCACTTTAGCAGATACTTGAATGCATTTTGCAAGCATTACCCTGTGAAACAAACACCCATCATTTCATTCCATTTCCTTGTCTCTAAAGGCAGCTGTTAAAACATTTGGTAAACATACTTTACCATCTTAAATATTTATTTTTCCTCTGAATTTTTAATACATCTAAGGGGATAAATGTATGTATTAAATGTTTCTCAGTTGGTCTAGTATGTTTCTATTTAATATCTAAGGTCAGATGGTCCTTAGAGAAATACAACGTACACACAATCTGTTACATGACAAGGCAAGATACTCATCACATAAAGTCAAGTTGAATCATTGTAGTGCACTGATTATGGATTGTAATAATTGAGCTAATAGAAAGCTGTGATGAACTTGGTCGAGAACAGGGTCTATGCTGGGTAAAGCAAACCAGCTCTGCGATCTTTAACCTTGAGCATTTTCATAAGGAATATGGAAGGAGCTGTTTAGAATCGCTGGTTTATGAGCCAGGCATCTGTAAGCAGCACCAGGCACTCACTTTCCAAAGCGCTGCCTTCTCTGACCCTGTCCTGGACAAGACTCACCTTCCCAAGGTGGAGCTGGGCTGTGACATGGGGGCACATGCCTGTGGCTGCCCGGGGCAGGACCCTGAGCCTCACAGGCCCTCTCCTGCATGGTCACTGGCCCTGGCACCACCCTGGGGATTGCGGCTGCAATGAGAATGAGCACTCAGAGTCCTGCAACACAGCCTTGGTGCATGCACAGGCTCCTCTCCTTCTCTCAGAGCGGCAGGTTTATTCCATGGAGGCTTTTATTTGCTTTTTTAAATAAGCTTTTAATTGAACATGCATCAGTGCATTTCACAGTGGATTGCTCTGCCCATAGCTAGCCATGTTTGAGTTCAAACTCATGACTTACTTGATGAAAGCAGTTAGCTAAATGCTTGGTTGCAAGGTCTTACATACACAGAAAATGCAGTTGCAGAAGGAAAATGTTGTGGGGGTGACACCCCAATATACACACAACCCCTTCTCCATCTCCTTTAGAAAGTCCTGGCTGTGTCTGCCAAGGACATCACCATCTTCTACCTGTACCCAGCTGTTTCAGGTCTCTGTCACCTCACAGCTGCATTTGAGCTGTGCTGGGAACAGCCAGGTCAATCTGGGAGCTGATAAAGGCTAGCTCTGCATTAAACAGATTAATCATAACTGTGATATATGTCTTGACCTGCAAAGCAGGACATGGGAATGGGAACTGCCAATGCAAAAATCACCTGCTTGTTTGTGTATGTTTTCCCCCTACATGGGCCCAGCAGATCGCAGCCTGTGGCGTGGTGGTGCCAGCTTGTCCTCCTGCCCAGGCGAGGCTCTGAGTGGCCCCAGCCAGGCCTTGGACTGGGACGTGCTATGCCATGTGGCCCTGCCCTGCCCACCCTGCCCCTGCCGCAGGGACCCCCCAGCACAGTCATCTCGGTGAGGGGGGTATAGCTGCCCCGATGCTGAACCTGCCTGTCGACAGCCGGGTCCCTTCCTCTTGGGAGCAAAATAAAACTGTAAGGGAGTGCCAGCAGTTAGCTACAATCTGGTCCCTTCCCACTGTTTTATTGCCTGCAAATCCTACAGGTAGCGATCTCTGGTATTTCAGCGAAAGGAGGTTTTGATCACATTTCATTTTCCATTGCTTATTGTTTCTGTGCATGATGCTGCTGTTCTCATACGTCTCTTTTTTTAAAAGATTTTGGTTTATTTATTGTTTATCTTCATATGTTCTTTTTCCTGTCTTTTGCACTTTCCTCTTTATTTCTGTCCCCAATCATCTGAAAAGTTTGCAAAAGAGTGGGTAAGTGTGTCCTACTTTTATTTTCTTTTTCCCCGAATTCCTGTATTAATGTTACTGCCATAGGAAAAAATCTCCAAACTGCAGAGCAGTTCAGAGAGTACCCATGAGATACTGAGACCAGCAGCTAGCATTTGTAAAGCCCTCGCAGTCTTCCTTCCCAAAGTCTGATTAGTATTTAAAGCAGATTTGTCTCTTTCAATGTGATTTGATGTTAACATTTTAAAACAATATTAATGCCAAGTGGTAATGAATATAGTGACTAGCACCAGTGCTTGAAATGTTTGACTGAAAAATCAAATGTTTTGTGTTGGAAAGCAGTCATAATCAGTATTTTCTCAGTCCATTGAAAATAAGAATATACTGTATGTTTTCACTAATTAAATCTTGTATTGGAAACAGGTCTTTTCTAAATTAGTAGAAGACTGTATTTTAGTACCTATTCTAGCCATATTGCAGCTGATTGCATCAGAGCTCCCAAGCTAAGCAAGGTTTGGCATGTGCAGAAATTGGGTTGAAGACTCAGAAGCGCTGATGCTGCAGGCACAGGCATTGGTCAGCCGGTGCTGAGCTACTGCCACGGGATCTGCCAGCGCCCGGGGCTCGGGGGTGCACTGCCTGCTGGCTTTTGCATGGGACAGAAAGGCTCATCATGGTTTGTGGGGTGGCTTTTAACTCTATCTTAGGGTCACTGAGCAAAGTGTTTAAGCAAGTGCTTCATTTGAGCCATGTGCCTGCTGAACCCAGTGTAGCACAGGTTCAGCTGCTTTGCTGCAGCAGGTGGGGAGGGTGCAACACCATTCCTGGTGGTTGAGGCCACTGCAAGCTCCCCTGGAGCAGCATGTCCTCCCCTCTCCCTGCTGAGGGCTGGGTGGTTTGTGGTGCCCTGGGGACGGGCTGCCCATTTCCCTCCAGCAGCAGGTATATCTCATTGTCCAGTGCGATCCAATGTGCCAGATGGACAGGATGATGCCCACAGAAGTGGAGAAAAGGGACTTCAGGATCTCCAGGAGCACCGGGTACTGGCACTCACAGGGATGGCAGAGCCTCCCCTCTGGCATCCACTTGTGGCTGCCGGAGCTGTGGGTGCACCGAAGAGGGCAGGGTTTTGCCCATGCTTCACAAACTGATGTAGGATTCTTCTACAAGTGTCAGTAATCACTGGTCACTGCAGTGGGGCCCAGGGTAATGAGTTGCATAATTCTTTGATTTAATACTGCAGTAGTATTGTGGCTTACCAAGGGAAGAGGCTGACAAGTGTAGAGCTGTTGGCTGTGATCAGTGCTAATATTTTCCTCCCCCTCTCCTTTTATTTTTCTTTAGCACCAGTACCATTCAAAAATAGATGAACTAATTGAGGAAACCGTCAAAGAAATGATAACACTCCTAGTGGCAAAGGTAACCTTCGGCTCCAGGTGAAGTGATTCACTGTTAACATTGCATTTTTAATATGTGCGTTTTCCATTAAAATGTGACACATTAAGATGTTGAATTGGCTTCTTGTTTCTCACAGGCAAGATCATACATCTCCCAGTCCTTTCATGGTGACTCTTTGATGATTGGGAACTGCATGAGATGTAATGCGCTGCTAGCAGGATTGCCATACTGGGCCAGAAGTGGTTTTAAGGAATGGGTGTTATGTTAATGGGGCAGCACCCCATGGTCAGCATCACCCCACAGCACTGGGGGTAGCTGCAGTCAGGGGCTGGCACTGCTAAATGCTGCTGCAGAGCTGTTGGGGTGGCACACAGAGGTGGCCACCACTCCTACGCATGAGGTTATGCGGACAAAATAGCTCATCTTGTGCAAAATCACCATATGCTCTCCTAAGAAATTAATTTAGAGGTGACAGTAGTGGGAAATACAATCCAAAATGTCAGGTTTAATTGTTTGGAAATTGTTTTTCATCAGAGTCAGCTCCTCTAGCTCAGCTGCCAGCATTCCCCTTGGGTGGTTGTGTAGGTCTGATGTACTGTGCTAACACTGAAGAGGAATTGGTGCATAGGGAGAAAGATGGTGGGGTGTGTTTTCCTCTAGTTTCAAACTTTCTGAGAACAAGTCATCCCTATTATACAGTGGAGACCTTTAAACATAATCCACCAACATATGCCAGTTTGATTCTTCTGCAAGAATACCCAGCGAGCTGCGTGTTTGACACTGCATACTGGGAGCAAGAACCACCGCCTTCCCCACCCAGACAGGCTCTGCTGGCTTCCCCCACACTACACTCACCTCCTGTCCCCAGCATCACCCAGGGCACCAAGGAGTGATTCCCCCCCCACAAAAAGGTGCATCACCAGCACCCAAAAGGCAGCACTCCTTTCTCCCCACTCCCCAGCCTGCTGTGCTCAGGGACAGGTGGTCAGTTCCACTGTCAGTGCTGGGAGCTCCACTGGCTTCTTTGAAGCTGATGCTGATTATAACACCTGTATTCGATTATTAAAAATAATTACAGTATTTTTGTCTTTGTAGTTTGTCACCATTTTGGAAGGAGTCTTGGCCAAACTGTCTAGATACGATGAAGGAACTTTGTTTTCTTCTTTCCTGTCATTTACTGTAAGTACAGACTGTAGTTTCCTTTTTTTTTTTGAGTTGTAATCTGCTCTCGCAGGACTAAATCAGCTACATAGTAATTCTGCCATTCTGTGATGTTTGATCACTGTAACACTCACATTAATAGACAAACAACCTGTATGCAGATATACGGTATATAAACACCCAAGATGCAGAGTAAAGCCATCTCCAGACATCATTCAGCTTGTGGAGTTTATTATGTAGAAGATACATATGAATATGAAAAACATCATTGCACTGTACATGCAATTTTCCTAATTAAAGCATTTCTTCATTGCCACTTTGCATGAAAAGTGTGTTTCTCTCAGTCATAACAGTGACCATCTTAAGTAGTAAAAGCAAAATAAGGGAGATTTAGGGAGTGCTTTTGTGTTCCTAAAAGAGAACAAGGTAGGAGAAATGTCGTGCGGTCATGCAGGACAAGGTGCTTCTAATTACCTATTTCATTTTTCCCCAACATTGCAGAACCAATCCACAGGTCACCACATATTTCCTAGCAAGGTACAGGGCCAGACCAGTATCTGTGCAAAACTAGCCTGAGTATCCAGCAAGGGTTTAACAGTCTGAGCTGTATTCCAGAAAAAAGTTGTGACAACTTCTTAGGACAGACACATGGCAGCTGATTTCCACAGGTCTTATAAAAATGCATGCCAGAAAGTTTACGAGAGTGTCTCTGTGCAGGCATGGCTTCACTTCTCTGGGGTCACAGACAGCTGTGCACCCAAACGCCTGTGTTGTTGGAAAGTTGTGTTCACATTTCTCCCCCTGGACCTGCTGCCTGCACGTGCAGCCTCTTCTGCACTCACTTGTTCACAGAGACTGGGCAGGAGGCAGAGGGAACTGCTCTACTAACTGGGAAGGCTTTCCAAAATCTTATTTTGGAGTTGTCTTAGTTACTTGTAATTGTTGTTTGCTACTCTTGACCCCTCTTGCTGAGTTTGAGGCAGTTTGTAGGATCTGTTTGGAAATGGGAATAGATGTAGGAAGAACTATCAGCAGAGGCAAGAAACTCTGCTCATGGACAGCTGTGTGCATGCAATCTGGCAGCTTATCTGAAGCATCCTGGGGCTCAAACTAAGTATTCTGCCCCTTCAGGTGTGCTGGAGGCACTTTGTTCTTCCAAGAAGGGAGGAAGGGAGAGTATCCCATTCACTGCCCCACAGTACAGCTCTTTTCCCAGATAACCCCCACGTGGTTACAGTCCGAAGGCTGTGCATGTTTCTGCTTCAGCAGATACAGGGGATGGCTTGGGGTAGATACCTGGATACCTTCCCTTAATTCCAGTGCTGTGGAGGGTTAGGAATTGCTCATGTGCCAGCAGCAGAGGATGTGGAGGCGGCAGCTTTCCAGGCATCGGAAGTACCAGCATCAGCCTGCATAGACAGTGTAATGTGCAGCCCTTCCTTCTCCGTGAATCCAAGCTGTTCCTTGGTTGATGCTGCGTTGCTCCCACCACATCCTACTGTTTACACTGCTGAGTGCTGCTCCCTTCAATTGCTGAGCAAACCCTCCAACTGCACCTGGGCTCTGGGCACCTGTCAGAAGCCAGCACATTGGAGCATGGGGTTAAAGCATCCTCTCTGCTGCTCCTCGGACACTTACTGACATTAAACTGCCCCAGCAGCAGCAAAACAGTCTGTCCCACTCCAGTTGCCCCACAGCCTTTCAGTGTGGTCCTAAAACCTTGATTTCCTCCATTTCCAGCCACAAAGGGATGTGTATCCAAATAGTTGCTGTGCATGGTGTGTGCATGTCTCCAGGGAATTGCTGAGCCCTCGCCCACAGCCAGGAGGCTGGGCACACTGCGGAGGAGCAGGATTGCTCCTTCCTGGGAAAGGGCCGTCTCTCACTTTGGCCTGAGTGTGTGCTGGGAGCCACTGGGAGAGGAGGCTGAGGAATAGCCCTGACCCCTTTGGCACTGGGCTTAGCAAGTCTCCTCTCCCTGCAGTAGTAATGTGACTTGCTGTGTTTAGTCTTTGCAATGATAAATACAGAATCTCTCTCTTGTTACAGCATGCTTGCACCACCTCCCACGTTTTCCCTGTCTGAACAAATACAACAGTGTGATGGTCCAAGCCGCTGAGCTCCAGAAAGCATTAGTTTCCCACCCCCTTCCACCGACTTCTTTCATCGCATGTTTTCCAGGCACTCTGCAAGTGACATGTACTCGGGGGTCTTGTGACAGACAGTTTTATCACCTAGTAGGATATCCTCATTTCCAATTCTTGCCTCGAAATTCAAGATAAAATTAATGCATCTGTTGTCCTAATAAATTCTCACTAGCCACTTCTCCTTGCAGAGCACTTTGAGAGGAAAACACCCTTCTAAATTTGGCCAGACTTTTTTTTTTTTTCTGTTTGTTGCTACATTTAAGTGCATTTGGCGGCAGCAGCCCAGGCCCTGGCTGGGCATCTGCATGTGCAGATCCACTGTGTCACAGCAATGCCAGCTGCTGAAATTCCCTGTAATCTGGATGGCCTCTGTAGGGAGAGCATTACACCTGGAGTAATTAAAACCAAAGATTCCATATTACCAAAGGGAAACAGAAGTAAAAGCTCTTATTTTTGTTCTGCGCAAAATTTGTATGGTAAACTGAGACGTTTCATGGCAAAGTCACATACTTTGTGAAAAACAGCACCCTAGCAAAAATCACACAACATCCGGCAGTTTGGAAATTTCACTAAATGTAGCCAAATCTGAGTTTAAAGAAAAACAAGTAATTATTCTGATTAAAGGGGAGTGGGCAGGAGAAGCAGCTCAGTTATTTTGTGGGTGGAGGGAGGAGATCGCAGGAAGCTGAGTTATTCTTGTCGCCTCTTGGCTTTCAAGATAGTTTAAAGCAGTGGCGCTAAGCTGGACCCAAAAGTACTAAATCCACACTCAGACGGCAGTTCTGGCGCTGCTTCACTTTGTGCCCTGTGTGATATTTGAAGGTACAGGTAGATGGCACAGTGCAGCCCTGAGCGTGGACCCTGGCTTGAGTTCTGTGAGCTGTCAAGCCACATCATTTTCTGAGCTTTCCTTCTGGTTGTTTGGCTTTGCTGCTTGGAAAAACTGCTGGTTCAGTGCTTGCATGGGCAGCCCTGCCTGTGGCTGCCCCACGCCAGCATAGTGTGCCATGACTGCCTGCTCCACTGGAGATGCAGCTGTTGGATGGGCTCCAGCTGCCTTCACGTGTGGAGGCTGCAGCTCCTCTGCTTCCACAGGAGCAAGGGATAGTGCTTTGCTACCTCCCAGGAAAGTTATGAGGCTAAGTGCAGTGAAAGGCTGAGGTGTCCAGAGAGCTGGCTAGAAACAGGAATACCTGGAGATAAGACAAGTCTTCACAGGGAGTGAGGGTTTGTGCTGATTTTGTTACCTCCTTCATAAACTCTGTGCTGGGACATTCCCCATTCCCCTCCAACAGCAGACTCTGGGTCGCACCGCAGCAGCAGGCGCTCGGTGCCCTCCTCCTGCCCTTCCCTCTGTTCTTGCCCCCCGGCTCGGCAGTCCGGGTGCTGCCAGTGCTTGCAGCGTTCACCTCGGCAATTACCACCAGTCTGGTCTTTTGTATCGCCTCATTGTGCTTAATTATGCACCCCCCACACACACCATATGAGTGCTTCCACCCACTCTCACATTCTGTCTCACACATACATTCATTCTCTCATTCGGGACACATAATTTATTCATCCCAAGATGCAACTGTGTGCGTGTTATATTTAGGCTGTTTTAATGGTAGCTTTAGAAATATTTAAAAGCAGGTGAGCTTTTACACCCAAACAAAGATGGCCGGCAACGCTTACCCTAATTAAAAGCAGAAGTGTTGTGGAAAATCTCAGCCATATTCTTTCAAGACATGGTGCCTTATGCTACAGTGGGAAAAAGGTCTCTGTGGCCAGCTGGGCACTGCTCAGTTGGAAGAGTTGGCCCTGACGTCAGGGGCCACCCTGCCTCCCGTGCCAGGCAATGTGCACCCTGCTGCATGGCAAACCACAGACAAAGTAAATCTGGGGTCTTGCAGTTCCCACCAGATTGTGAGGACACCACAGAGTGCAGTGTCCACCTCTGATACCCCCCTCAAATAGCATCTTTTAAAAAGGGGAAAATCATAGGAAAACGATGTTGTTTTTCAGAGTCTGGGAAGCAGAAAAGCTTTGGGGCATGTCTGTGTGGCGTGGCATGAGCACACTGCTCCATCATGGTCTGTGAGCTCCTGCCAGCATGGGGACCAGCAAAAAGGGAAAAAATAATCATTTTTTGTTTGAATTGATGTGAGAGAGGAACTGCAAAACCTCTCAGAACACTCTCAGCCTAACAGAGCATCACAGAATGGTTTGGGTTGGAAGGAACCTTAAAGATCATCTAGCTCCAACGCTCCCGTTGTAGTCAGGGACACCTTCCACTAGACCAGGTTACTCCAAGCCCCACCCAACCTGGCTTTGATAATGTACCAGGCTTCAGCCTGCACAACTTGGGGAGGCACATAATGGGCAGGATAAAGGGAAGGGGGAAAAATTAGGGCCCTTCAGATGTATTCTTGTGTCTGCCTTGGTGGAGGTCCCAGCCAGCCTCACCATACCAGGGGAGTTCCCACAGTCCCTGCCGTACAGCTCCTGTCAGGAGAGATGTGCACTGCCTTGGGAGACATGTGGCATCAGGTGGAGAAAGGCCTCCAAAGAAAATAATGATGCCTACTTATGAACCCCATCTTCCCCCGCTCAGTGAAGTAGAAGAGGGAGAAGCACAACTCCCACACTATCATCTGTTGCTATTAGAGTTTTAGCAGCAGTAAAGTTACCTCTCTCTAAAAAAAACCCAAAAACAACAACAAAACTACCGCCCTTTTAGACAGGAAAGTTAGTTTGATGACTCTTTTCAACCTACTCAATATTATGTTATCCCAGGTCTTGGCTGGAGAAGGTCTTGGAGGTGTTTAAAGAATAAAACAAAAAACCTGAAAAGGTACTAATGGTGTAAACTCTCTTCTTGTTCCTTTTACAGGTGAAGGCTGCTTCCAAATACGTGGACGTACCCGTAAGCACAATTTAAACAACTTCTGTCGTAGTAATTTCCATCGTGCTTTGGTTTATGGCATGTGTAACAATGCATGCATTAACAGCCAAGAATGAGCCATGGGTCTTCACATTTCTAACATTTGAACTGGAAATAATATCTCCATGATGTTAATAATGAGCAGTTACCCTCTTGTGGAGACCTATGAGAGTGTTTAGTCAATAATTTGCAGATGGTGTCAGAAAGGTACCATATTTATGCAATTGGCTTGAATCACATTTTTTAAAAAAAATGGGAGCAGTGCATTCTGTTAATTCTTCATTTGGACTTGTACAAATACAGTATAATTTCCAAACACAAAGGTCCAGACATGTTAGAACTGAGCCAACGCACATCTAACACATTAGCTAATCTATTTTATTTTTGTTCTTCTAATTGTTGGTTTATTTTACTCTTTTAGAAAATGACTTTTTTATTACTTTGGGGAGATGGTGATAAGCTAGCAACATGTGTTTGGGAAATTGTTAATGAAAAAAAATTTTTCCATTTTTCTGTAATTGGTATAGGAAAGCTGTACATGGTCTCCTCTAATTAGACCTTGATTCATAAGGAAAAGAGCCCTTAACATTCTTAGACATAGCACTTAACTTGCCAGAAATTTACATTTAAATTGAGTTGAAGTGTTAAGTATGAATATTGGCTGGAATAAGGGGTTACTGTAACATTTACAGGCAGAAAGATCTTGAGCAATGCAAATTAAAAAAGAGTAGATTTTAATACACTACACCACTTCCTGCATCCAGTTAGAGTGGGCAGTGGAAATCTAGAATAACTCAATTGAGTCTGATGACCTGTATGTATAATATATGTATATTTAATGTGGATGCACTGCTCTGCATTCTCTCATATGACAACGTGATAAATTTATCAGACATTCTGGACCACATCATCTGTATTTGTGTTTCCATCCCTTTAGTCCAAAATACATCTTGCCTATAAAATTACCATATCTTGAGCCCAGGATGGAAAAGACAAACTTAAACAGTAAGAGGTGTTGCTTGGTTTAAAATACCCCAAATGCAGAGATTGGCATCGTGTTGTCTTGGACTGATAGAAACAAGATATTGAGAGCACTGGGAAGGAAAACTCAGAATTTATTTCTTCCCCTAAAAAATGTGGAGATCCTTCTGTCAAAATTCCTAGTTGTTTGAGTGCATCTTAAATATTTAGTCATCACAAATTTGAGCACAGGACTGTAAGTAACTTCTAGGGTGAAGCATGATCTTCTCTGAGGCATCCATGTTCCTGGAAAGTAAAACATCTCCAGGGAAATGGTCTCAGTGAAACACTATGTAACCCTTTCAAGCTTTTCCAAAAGCATTGTACCTGGGACACCCTTGGGTGATCTGCAGTGGGAGGAGTGGAGCTCCATCCTTGGAGCCAGAGAGATGCCCCAGTTCTTTTTGTAAAACAGAGCAGAAATCATTTTATCTGGGTTATATTTTGATTGTTTCCCCACCTCCCCTTGGAAACAAATCCATGTTACAGTGGCTTCCTTGAGACTTCCTTGACAGTCTGAACAGTTTTAATGAAGTCAACCACTAGCCCTGCACAGCTCCAAGACCTGTGTGGAGGCCACCCCATGGTCCACCAGGCCCTGCCTTTCCAGGGGAACGAGAAAGAAAAACCTGTTTGACTCAAGGACAGAGAGAAAATTCTTGTACCAAATGGAAAACCATTACTTAAATCTAATTCCACAAATGTTGTTGCAATTGTCTGGATAGAAACCAATCCATCTAATGCCCTCTTGCAATGGGCACAATCAACAGACTGAAAATTGCTTGAAAGTGTAACACTTGACTACTGCCACATTTGTGTTGTCCTCATTGTTTTTCAAATTAATACCTTGTCATTGTTGCAGTAGGTGTTAAGAAATGTCGCTGCCTTCCCAAGGGCCAAGCACTGGCCCTTTGCTTGATAATTGTTTGCTTTGTATTAAAACGCTCCCTTCCTACTGCTTTCCAAACTGTCCTCATTTTCACCCTGGAAATTACACAGATGTGTTAACTAACTTCAATTTACAGTGGCTGACAATTGTATCTTGCAGAGAAATGATACTTTGTGATCTGAGGTAAATCACAGTAATGGAAACTAATGACACTAGTTATTAACAAACTTACAATATGCCATGGAAATTTAAGATTTTGTGGCAGCTCTTGTAATGACTTGTGTTACCGTATTTTAATGGGTTTCCTTTGAGGTAAGTTTCAGTCCAATGTATCAAGCAATATGTACTCAGACAGGATTTTTTTTTAAGTATTTTCACATCCACCTGCTTCAGTTCCCATTTTCTTTAAAGCAATGCTCTTATATCCAAAACTCTGTGCTCTTGTAGGTTACTCTTTAAAATCAGTCAAATTCTGCAGAGAGCTCTAGAGATGTGCCAGCACAATGTCCTGCACTTTAGAAGCAGCTTAAACATTCATGTAGACATGCATTCCCTGACTTACCATTTACCCAATTTATTCTTAAAAGCAGCACTAAATTTGAGCTGTAGTCAGGTTCTAAACACCAAAAGAAAGGTGATTTTGGAACACCTCCTGCAATGGCAGCTGCTTGCTGCACACATCCTCACACCACAGAAGAAGCAGCAAGACCCTAGTCCTGGCTGTTAAGAAGCCAGAGAACTTTTGTAGAGAAGATGACCCAAGAAAACAACTCCTCAGCCTATCTTAGGTTCACTCAGTAGGTCAACAGCACCAAAAGTAGCCAGAAAATTCCTCGTGTCAGTACGTTGAGGAAGAGTTTTGTTCCTCTGACCAGCTTTGCTCTAGACAAGAGAAGAGAAAGAGTAACTGTCTGCATGCTCTTGTGCTGCACATGGAATTTTGCTGGGCACAGGGCACAGAGCAGCAGGACTCAGTGCCCATCAGGTAAGGAAAGGGCAAACTGCAGGAGGACAGCAGGAGATGGAAGAGAAGGAAAAGCAGCGATGAGCCTACACAGAGGAGCTGCCCCCTGTGTCACTATTCATGTTGTTCTCTCTCTTCTCTTCTCCATGCAGAAGCCAGGAATGGATGTTGCTGATGCCTATGTGACATTTGTCCGCCACTCTCAGGATGTCCTGCGTGATAAGGTCAATGAGGAGATGTATATAGAAAGGTTATTTGATGTAAGTAAATGCCTTCTCCTCCTTGGACACCAAGCAGGAGAGACCCAAAATGTGACAAAATAAGACAGGAGGATAAGTCACATTTTGAGAAAATTTACTGGTCATAGCTTTAAAAAATAAATAAATCTTTCCTTTCTTTCTGACTAAGGCTCGTATCTGCTCTCTGCCTGCTTTAAATCTCTAGTCTACTGTGTCTTAGTCTGTCTGTGTCTGGATTTTAAGGGAGAAGCGTCTTCTAAGAGAGCTCTTTACTATGTCTAAGCTTGTGGAAAATCTCTCTGAGCAGAACATCTCAGTCATTGTTCTCACTGTTAAAATTTGAGCCACTTTTTTGGCAGAAGCATTTGCTAAGGGCCATCTCCTCTGCACATTTTGCATTGTTTCATTGACAAGCACTCCAAATCTGACAGCAAATTAAGCATACTAAATTTTAATTTTAAAAGCTAATCTAAACAGAGCTGATTAGGAATGGACTTTGGTATTTCAGGAGGACCATGTTGTGTCTGACACCAAAGGTAAATTTGAGACATGGTCTCGTTAATGAAGATGGTGTGGTAGGAAGTGACCCAGATGATCACAGCTAATTTCCTGTTGAACAAGATAAATTCATTGGACCGTGAGAGAACAGTGACCTGTGATGCCCATTTGTTTTGGGTTTGGATGCATGTAAACAGTATCTCTGTTTCTGTTGCTCTTGTTGCATTTATAGCCTTTCTGTCCTTGAAGGTTTTCTGTTGACAGCCAGCCTGTAGCATTAGTGTCTCAGTCTCTCCAGGGTATTTGTCCGTATCTCAGTTTCTGTTTGAAGCAGCCTCTGTCCTTGCTGTCCGTCCTTCCATCTCTCAGCAGTGCCATTTCTCAGTCTCCCAGCTCTGGAACTCTAACAACCTTCCTCTCTTTCTTTACTCGCTCTTTTGCTTCCTCAGTGTGCAGAGAAAGCTGCTTTTTTCCAGCCAACCTCCTCCTTCACTCAGTGCCTCTCTTTCTGCACATTACCTGTCCCTTAGAAACCTCTTCCTCCTTTACAATTCCCACTCTTTCTTTCCCCATAAATTACTGGATTAAAATGGAACTTATCTCTCATGTCAAATGTTTTATCACATTATATCAAGTGGCATGAATTAGAGTCAAATAATCTTACTGTGTACATCTACTAGCATGACCCATATCCACTGAGAATGCCTCATTCATGCACGGAGCACAGCAGTGCCTTCTCCGGGCACTGCGCGTGCTTGCTCCGGGGAGAGTTTGCAGCGCAAGCACCAGACGCAAATCACCCATCAAGCAGGCATGGGGAGAAAAAACAAAACATAAAACAAAAGACTGTCGCTTCCATCTGCAGCGGGCCTGCGAGTGCATTGCTCGTTTGTGTTGAAATTTATTCCATGAGCAGCTAAATTTCCAGAGCTCATCTGGACTGTTCTTTTCAATGCCCACACTGCCTTTTCCCTCATCCTTTCCCTATGATTCACAGTTGGTGTGTTTGTACCCTTTGGGCCATTACTTCCAATTTTCAAAAGGCTGTAATTAGCACAAATATTGATTTCAGTTTGATCCACTCGTACTTGGTTTTATCAAGCTGTATTTTAAACAAATTAACAGTTGTCATGAAAAAAAAAAGAAAAAAGAGCAGCTATCTTGGTGGAAAGCAAAAAGTGCAAAACCTTTCTTTCCCTCCCTGCTCTCCTCAAGTCTCCCTGGTCCATGTGGAATTAAATAATCAAGGGTAGGGTTTTCACATTGCTCTGCTATGTTTTGACCCACACTGGCTGCGGGTGGGAATTGCAGCATGTGGGAGCTGTTCCCATTTCTGTTCCCATTCATGTTCCCATTCCTGTTCCCATCCCTGCTCCCCACGCCAGTGGGGTGATGTTGGGACCCAATGCCATTGGCATGTTCGCATGTGTCTCGCGTACGTGTGTGCCCGCGAGTGGGACGAGCTTCACAAGGAGGGAGTGGGATCCGCCAAGCCCCGGTCACCCAAAAATTGGAATTATGTTTTGAGTGGCTGTGTATCGCCTTTGGCAGGTTGCATCTGAAGGAGCCAGCTGCACCTGTGGTCAGCTCCCATCATGGCTGAGGTGCTCCTGCTGGGTCAGTGGAAGCAGGTTTATGAGAACATGGGGGTCACCATGACCCAGACTCCTTTTAAATTGGTGCTGTTTGGGTACAGACAGGAGCAAATGCTTAGCTCTATTGTCCTGAGCTCAGACAGAGCTCAGACACAGCCCTGCAGCCCTTTGCCCCTCTCACCTAACCCAGCAAAGCAGCACAGCCATGGGGTCTTTAAGCTCCTTTGGTCATATTTTCCAAGGACATTTTAGGTACTAAGAATCTTTTTAATAAGAAAGAGGAAAGGAATAATCAAAAATGGTATTTATGGTGCTGAGTTAGATTTGGACCTGATTTTGTTCCCTCTTCCCCCACTGTGGCAGGGGAGCAATCCTCTTAGCTGCAGAGTTTCTCCAGGCATTGAGATTATTAACACTTTCGAGGCCAGCTCCTCCACTGGCTTTAGTGTAGCAGTGCTGGCTTACCCTGGTCAAAGCTCAGTCCAGTTTAAGGGTTTGTGTGACAATAGGTGCAGCAGTGGCAGTAAGCAACTGAAACCTGCTTGCAGGCAGGTCCTCTGTGCCCAGCGGGGTCACATGGAGGCAGTCATGAGATATGGTTACATCCCCTTTCTGCACAGTCATGAGCAGTGCAGGAGCAGAGGTGCACAGGGTAAGGTTGTCTATTGCACATTCTGTGGGGATATTCCTAATGCCCACACTTCTCTGAAATCATGCTCTGTGTTTCCATTTCTTTCCCCTTCCTTCCAGGATCAGAGGCTGCAGAGCAAGTTATCTCCCACAAAAGCTGGGTTAATATTTCCTTTTTTGGCATTTACTATGATTTCTTAGCTCAGAAACCGTCTCTCTTCCCCTGCTCCACCTGCCCTTCTCACACCTGCAGAAAAGGGTTCTGCTCTTTGGGAAATACTTGTTCATGAAAGATTATTGTCATATTTCTGTGTGGTCTGTGAGTTAATCCTCTTAATTCTGCAAATTAGTCAGGGTGCATTTTCCCCTCCTCCAAAATAGAGTCATCTTAATTTTAAAAATCTGTATTCCTGGGATCATTGAATGAACAGATTGATCGTGGAGTTCTGCTGGTAATCAAAACCTAACTAGCTTTTTGGCAGTGCTGTTTACTGCAGAGTAACATGACTTATTTACTTGGCCTGGCTCACTAATTTGATAACATTTAAAGCTAAAACACTGTAATAACACCCATTGGTAGAGAGCAACGGTAACAGAATAGTTTCAGAATAGCATCGTAGCATCCTCTCCCTGTGTTCCTATGCTTCAGGATTTAAACCCTGTGGTACTCTGAACACAATGCAGAAGGATCACAAACTCCGTGTAGTGCCTGATAGAAAGTAAAATTTTAACACTTTTTCCCCAGAAAGGGGGCAGAGTCGATGTGCAGATTAGGACTGTTTATAGGAACAATGAGGCAGAAGCAGGAGGGTGTATCTTAAACATGGGAAAATATCTTCAGAGTGATCTTGAGTCTTCAGGCCAATCCTGCAAAACTCAGGTCCCTTTTGGTTCAGGCCACTCAGAATTTCATAGGATCAGAGTTAATACATCTGTAATTTTGTCTGAAGGCAGTGGGAGTTTTCCTTGTAAGGGTTGTGCCCTTTGGTGGAAGTTATTTATAGATGAGTATGTGGGTATATCTTTACACGTACCCTTAGATCCTCACAGTATAGCTTTCGACCCATCAGAACATATGTGATCCAGAAAGTCTGTGATTGACTAGTAGATTATGTGAATGCCAGCCTTTCTTCCTCATAAATAGGTAAACACTAATGTAAAACATAGGGAGACTATTTCCTCCCCAGCCACAGTGAGTAGCACGTACAGAAAAGGCTACTGAATGCCGAGTGAGCTCCCCAAGATCCTGCAAATTCCAGCATCCTGATGCAGTCCTTAAATAGTGCAGATGGCATTTTTGTCTCTGATGATTAATTCAATATCTTACTGAAAAAAAAACAAAAACATGCTTTTGATATGAGAGATCAAAACACCAAGAGAAGCTCCTAAGATTGTGAGGACCTAAAAAAAAATTAATTTATTTTTTTCCTCCTTGTACTTCTTGAAGACACCAGCCTGAGTAGAAGATAAGGATTAAAACAGATGTGCTTAGTGCTAGTTCATCTGCTTAAATCTAGCAGTCTCTGAGATCAGTGATTAAAAAGCCATCTCTAACTTTGATGAAATCCACTGCAATGGTAATTCTGTGTCTCTGATCGCTGTCTTATGGGCCTCATGTCTGCCTAAACCGGACATAGAAAACATTTCACTGGAGATGATACATGGATTATATGGGTCAATTATACACTTAATCTGCCTTCTGGGGATTAAGTGTGCATAGATTGACCCTGAGTATTTGGCTTGTCCTTGGCAGTTATCAGATCAGGAAGGTTGCCTTTACCAAAAAGTCTGGTAAGAACTTAATCACGCAGTGATACAGCCCACCGAGGTGGCAGCAGTCACCGTGCTTTTTGCAGAAGGCAGTTTTACCACTTCACTGTCACTGTGAGTGTTCAGCTCCCTCGGTCTGTGTCATAGCCGGGATACCAGACGGAGTATCTTCTCCTGAAATGAGAAGCAAGCTTGTTCTTATCTGCAAGACGGAGACGGCTTTTAGTCTTGCTGCCAGGGTAGGATCAGCAAGGTCCAGCAGGCATAGCAGGGAGGACAGGAGGGACACCAGGGTTTGCTCTGCCCTGTGCTGTCCTTGGTGCAGAGGAGCAGTCACTCCAGGTCCACTTCCACCAGCAAAGGAGAATCCACTGCTCATCAGTTAGAGAAACCAGCATCTCCTTCCTACCTCCTTTGGGGAGGTGTAAGCCCCTGGCTGAGACTACAGCAAGAAGTCCTGTCCATCAGGGTCAGCTCAGTTGGGTTTTAAGGAAGCCCCAGTGATACTGCAAGGTTGATGTTGCATCTAGTGGATTTTGATGGATTTCCTTCCCTCAGCAGGAGTGCTGGGCCTGAGGATATGGTGCAGGTCTGCCCTCATATTTTCAAAGCTCTTGTTGGTAACTGATTTCTGAATATCAGAGATAATGAGTAATAATACTGTGTCAGTCTCAGACTTCAGCAAAATCGTTATATAAATTTCCAGGATCCTGAGTGAGTACTTGTCGCTGGTTTACTGCAGGATCCACCAGCAGCTCAACTGTCTTATTTCAGTACCTACAGATTTAGAGCCTGATAGCACACCTGAGTATATTGAAGCAATACAAAACACAGCTAGATCACTTAACTCAGCAAGTCCTCTGCAGACACTGAAGCATTAGCTTATTCTTAAAGCTTTTGCCCTCAGCAGGGTTACCCACTTGAATTTTGGCAGCTCCTTCAAGGCGTGCTTGCAGGATCATGGCATTTCTTGCTAGAGCATAAGCCTTGCGTGGCACAATTAAATGCCAAAGAGAGCCCTTCTCACCCTCCCTTCTCCTCTTCGAACTCAAAAGCCTGGTCGTGAGTCAGTGGAGCTACTCACTGTGAGTTGGAATTACTCACAGGAGGACGGGTTACAGGATCAGGGGAAGAACGGATATCAGGCTGCGCGCTGGGCTCCCATCTCGTATCTGCCTGTAGCCGCACTCACCGCTTTCTCTTAGACAGACAACAACCTGTTTCCCTCCTACGCAGCAAGACTGCTCATTAGGGCACTAACTCTCTCCCACTCCCATCCTGATATGGCCTCCACGGAGCTATTTCTTCTGCGTTGTTTTTTGCTTCTTTTTTTTCCCTCTCTCCCCTTCCCGAGTTGTGAAATGAAGACAATTAGGCAGATTGATCTCGAGGAAGTGCAGCTTGCTTTTCCCTCCCTGTGCATCTTAGGAGAAGCTGGAGCCACGCAGCCTTCACTGCCCTTGGCTGGCTCAACAGGGCTCAGACCTGGATCTGGAGTTGATTCCACCGCAGGGACCTTTGCTAGGAAACAAAATAAAATTGTGATGGCAATTATCAGTATATCTTATAGGGGACAAATTCTCTTTGTTCTGAGGGGGCATAGAGTGCACTGCCCTTCTGCAGCCTCTGTTTCTCCCTATGCGCCCTCTTGGAGCCACACAGGAGCAGGGAGAGGACACTGCTCCTCATTACAGTCCCATCCATGAACTTTACACGGCCACAAGCATGCACTGGCATGTGGCCTCCTGCCCCTCAGCTTTGCCTCAGCAAGGCTTCTTTCCTGAAGTGCTCATTTAAGTAGGCTTCATTTAATTTATTTTAGGGAGAGTCTTAATAAAATAAGTCCTAGATCTGTCACTGGATTTTACATGCTTGTAAGGGGGTTTTTTTCCCCTCCTAAATGTCTTTATCAGAACAGCTTTTCATGTTCCAGTAGACATTTGGTTGAAGACAGTTAATTTGATTTCTTTTCCAGAGGAGATTTTCCATTAATCATTCTAAGAAGGCAGACTGATTGCTCTGTTACGTTAAGGTCAGCATAGGCTCGCTAACATCATCCGCACAGTGCTTTTGAGCGTCAGAGATTTGTGTTTTGGGGCCAGCCCTGAGTGAAAGATCATTTATTTCCTGGTAGACATGAGTAGCCAAGAAGGTTTTGGAGAAGAGGAAGCATGACATCCTCCATCCAGAGAGAGCCTTTTTCTGAGCGGCCTCTCTGCTCCCTGACCAGGAGGTCTCTGCAGATTTTTAACTGTGTATGAGTTACACGGTGCCCTCTGAGTTGGAGCTGCCTCTCCACTTCCTTTATGAAGACGTAGCTAGTTGGAGCTCCAGCCCTGTGGGTCACCAGGGAGGAGAGCCTGGAGGTGCTGGTGTTCGCTGTGACCCCCAACCCAGCGGGTCCCAGCTGCGTCTAGGGATGTGTGGAGCGTGGGAAGGGGCGGGCTGGCGGGATGCGCGCAGGTGTGCGGGGCTGACCCTCATCCCGCGGGGCCGAGCCCCCGCCGGCGGCGGCTTTGCTCCCTCCCTCCCTCCGGGCTGTGCAAAGGGTCTTTGCCCAGAGAAACTCACGGTGCGCACAGGGGTGAGCCAACAGTCCCTTAGCGGACAATGACGAATTGTCTGATTTCCAGCAGCGCCTTCAATCCCTCTTTTCCTTTTCTCCCCCTGCAACCCAGCCCCACACAATTGCTGCCGCTGCCCGCGCCAGCCAGCGGTGCGTGCCAGATTAGCCGTCCCAGGTCACTTCGTTCTCTTGATCTGCAGCTCTTTCCTTTCCCAGCACTCCCTTAAACCTCGCCCTGGATGTATGATATCAGCATTCAAAAATGCTTCGCGGGACTCGCGCTGCATCCGGTGTGTAACCCCAGGAATGATACCAGGGGACCTGCTCCCTCCTGCACTCAGGACTGAGATATCCAGACAGCCTCTATGTACTTTTTTTTTTTTTGCAATTTGCAAGCTGTTAAAGAGGCATCTAAAGTTTATCAAGTCCCACTTCATGACAGCTTCCAGTTCAAGCTGATAACAAGTGTAATGAAACTATTCTATAGCATGCATTGCTATATTGCATTTTATTGAGCAATTCTGCAGCCAGTTTTACTCGTACTAACAGGGCCCTGGAACAGGGACAGAAAAATAGCAGCACGTTGTGTGGATATTGTATTTTACTAGGCTGCTTTATATAGAAACTCAGATTTTAACATGTCAACTTCATTTCTTTTTTGAAAAATGGAAATAAGCAAAGAATATTTTATAGGTTAAAAAAAGTATTTGAGAACAAGCATCCATACAGAAGTGGTTTTGTGTGTATGTGCCTTTAGAGGGTTTTGTGCAGAAGCTCTTTCATTTAGGAAAAGCTAGGTCTGCAAAATCCTGCAAAGTAGCAGGGGTTTGGGGCTTAATTTGGCAGTTCCCAGTAAGTGCTGTGCACTTTGCTGAGCTGTATCTGCAGTGAAGGAGAGAGGGCCCAGCCCCCATAGCCCACCTGAGGTGTACCCAGGCCCCTGCTAAGGACTCAGTCCTCTTTGTGCAGGGACACAGGATGCTCCATGCCAGCACAGCATGGAAAGGCAGTGTCTTCCAGCTCAGGGGTGCACATAGCCAGGACAGGCTTTCCCTGTTACCTGAAAGGCAGCATTTTCTGGAGATGTGTAACTCAGTGTGTAAGCAGGGTAGGGGCTGCCTAGTCTCCGAGGGGAAAGGAGACACCCACTGACCACTCAGCCTGCAAACCCAGCAGGTTTAAGTGTGAGGTGTCCCTGGGTTGAGGACATTGCAGATGAGAGAGAAGTTAGAGGTGCTGCCAGGACAGCTGGCAGTGGCCTTCCTTCCCAGATCACTGTGAGCACTGGGTCCTGCATCCCGCCTGCACCCTGCCATGGCTCAACAGCTGTTTGCACATGGGTCTCCCTTGCAGTTTTCTCTGCCTGCTGCCCTCATCCAGCCCTGACCAGTGCACAGCTCAGGGAGGGTCTGTCCTCCTCAGAGTGAGTGTAGCATCAGGTGGCTGGTTTGGATTTGGAGATGGTCTGTGCATGGGCTGACACTGGTGTTTGCTCACAGCAAACCCCCAGCAGACTGAGACCAGGGCATAAACCCACTGTAGGAGGGGGGACCCATCACTGCAGTAACTGTTTCCATGAGATCCTCCACAGGGAATAAGGCTCAAGGAGTCATTGGCACATCCACCACATTACCTCTGCTGGGGATATGTGTGGCTCTTGGCTAGACTGAGACTTTGGTATCTGGCTGTCAGAGCAGACTACCCTGATGTACAGCTCAGGAACATCTGAGTAAGTACAAAATATATTTGCAGCATCAGAGTTGTTCCTCCCCGAGTGTAGGAGCAGTACCATTGCAGGTCCTTTTCTGGTGGTGTCCCTGCCATGCCTTTGCTGGTGTGATGGGAACACATGGATCACTCGCAAAGCTACTGAGGGTTGGTGTAAACAAACCTACACCCACCACAGCAGGTGGAGTTGCAGCTGCACAGAACACGTGTAGGTGTTACGGGTTTGTGCAGCACTGAGAGCAGGGGGTGCTAGGGATGAGCTTACTGGCCATGTGTGTTTGCTGGGGATCTTGGCCCCACTGACACAAAAGATGTGAATCCTCCTTGTCCTCTCTGAAAAGGAAGAAAATTATTTTGGTTTAAGAGCAGAGAGTGATCTGCAGCAAGAAGCATGCGGGATGGGCTGGGTCCCTTTGGAGGGCAGGGAATTTGTGTGATCTCACCAGCACACAAAGAATGTACCCACCAGGAGCCCCGTGCCTCCCTCCCATTAACACCTGTGGCACCGACCTGCCCAGCCCCTCTGGGTCCAGCTTCCAGCCAATTAAGGGTGGCACAGCAGCCTGAGCACACCCTGGTGCCAAGATCCCCAAACAGTGGGTGATCTCAGGTGCCATATGTACTGCAAAAAGCGTGCGGCACTTCCACACGCCGAGGTCTGCACTGCTGCCTTCCTTCTGAATGCTCTTCCCTGTTGGAAGGCAGAGCTCTTACACTATTCAAAGTTGTTTTGGGGTTTATTTTTGGGAAGGGGGGGAAATAATGTAATTCAGTGATGCCATTTGCATGCTAGACAGGTGTTGAGTTGCTCTGGCTATCAGCTTAACCCCAATAGGCAACATTGGGACTGTGACTTTATTAAATAATAGTACAAATTATTTTAATATCAAAACTCTGTAACCTCCTTGTATAGCTACATTGTCAACAATAATAAAATTTCATAGTTAAGGAATATAAAATAGAGTAAAAGGCATCCAGAAATCACAGTTCTGGGGTGGATGTGTAAGAACACACTGTGTGTACTTGCAGTGATAGCATTATAGTGGTAAAAAAAAATCCCAGATAAAAAAACCTGCTGACATTTACTTCAGTAATAGCTCAGTGCTATTGTGACCTGGGAGACTCCAGACAGTCAAGAGGCTTTGACAGAATAAAATCATAAATTTTATTTAAAAAAAAGACCCCAAGTTTTCAGGGGATTTTTCTCAAATTGCTAGCACTTGGCCAGATCTCTCGAATTTAATGTGGAGTTTTGTAGAGAGGTTTAATTCAGAAGATGAAGTCATGTTGGCTGCTGTGAGGGCTGTTCACCCAGAGCCCCCATGAGCACAGCCCACGGAGGGCTCGGTCATATGGGCGAGGTGCAGGCACAGAGTCCACAGTTTGGCAGAGGGTTCACGAATCTCAAACACTGCAGGTTTGTGCACTCTGTTCCTGAACACACCAACCCGAAGACCCTGCAGAGAAGTAAAATTAGTACTCTGCAATCTGTTAGCAAAACTTAGATTTATTTTCTGAAAGATACTTTCCAAAGGGTGTGAATCTGGGGGGAGAATTACCTTTCTAATAGCAAAAGAAGGGCTGCCTGAAGCCCTCCTGGTGCTCTGCCGCTGTGCGCTCTGTAGAGCTGCACTGACAGACCTACTTTTGATGTTGGCTTTTGCATACCTAACTTAAAGAATTATGTGCAGTAGAAAAGCTGCCTAATGACCGGACAGCGTTATTATCTGGCGTGTGGCAGCGTAGCAGGACGATAACTATTTATTTACTCTTTGTGGATAATGTTCTGTTATTTTCTGGTCTTTGGTAATAGCAAGAGATCATCTGATATATACAATATTGCTGTGTATCCAATTGTTTGTGAACATCTGAAGTTTTGAAACATGGTTGTGAGAGAGGAATATAAGCTTAAGCTTGAAAGGCTAAAAAGCAGAAAGCCCCACACGTAAATGCTATTATGCACTTAATGAGGCAGGGTTTAAAAAAAAATCAGCCACACAAGTTGGTTTTATCAAAGAAAATGTATAAATAACAACCAGTGATTCAAAGTGCCTCACAAAGGGAAAGCAGGGACGGGAAGCTAGCACTTCACTTGTGGCATTCAGATAATAGTATTTACTACACTAATCTTTTGGGCTTAGCAATTGACAATCAATATATTATTATCAACAAGCGTTAACGCAAACAAAAAGCTTTATTTCTTTTTTAACCGTGTTTCCCTAAGTCTCTTAAATTTAATTAAAACTGGACAGCTCTCCTTCTAGTACAAATTAGAGTTAAAATCATATTAAATATTTGTTCTATGGGGAAACAAAAGTGTCAGCTTGTGCTACCAGGTTTGGCTGCTTCTTTTTTCCTCCTTTTTTTTTTTTACACACAGAGGGGGAAAAAAAAATACCAGCTACTCGAAGTTAAAATAAAGTCTCTCTCCCTCCCTCCCTGTCTCCCAAGACTACTGTCTATAACATGTTGTTCCTTATAGAAAGTGGGATATGGTGGCATTTGCTTGATTAACTTGCTCGACAAAAGTGACAGCTGCTGTGGGTGCATGTAGCTAAGCTGCACAGCGCAGTTCCGCCTTTGTACATCTGTCAGCAAAAAAGGAGGAATAAAGAGTGAAAAGAGACAAATTGGTCCCAAAAGGCAATCCATTCAACTCAGGAGGTTTGCTCTATTCAAGCACTCGCTGGGAATCTCAAGTGCTAGGTAGCTTATTCAATTTCATTCATTCTTTAGAATGAGCCCACAAGTGTTTAATTTCTTATTCTGCTGAATAAAAGGGGGAGCTTTTTTTTTATTGGAAGCATTAATTGTAAGACTAGCTGATCAATGCCTGCGATATTAACTCAATGCTTATTTTATGATTAGCTCTGTACTCCAAGAGCCTCAGCCACTAAACTTCATTTCTGTAACATGGGCAATATTGCACCGATTTCTCTGCTGCTGGAAAACCCAGGCACTGACAGTGATGCCGTACCAAGTCCCCTGAGCCTTGGCCCCTGCCTGGCTTGGGGGAATGGTCCAAATCCTTGGCAGGTGTAAATCGAAAGAGTTGCTGGGTCATTATCGATGCCACCCGTGGCTGCGGCCAGGCCACAACCGAGCCAGATGCTCTTTGCCTGGGGGCTCAGCCCTGAGCCCACTGCAGGTTTGGCCCTCTGTGCTGAAGAAGGTTTTGTAGCTCCAAATGCTGAGCTGCCTTTGGGTGGCTCTTTGGTCCCTGGCAAAGGGCAGGGGAAGGGGAGCTCTGGGGAATAATATCCAGTTCAGAGCATGGATTTTGTTGAGTAGTGGAAAGAAAAGCTGATGAATGTGTGGGATGTGGTTTGCTGCATGGGTAGTTGCCTGCCTGCCATCAAGAAAACTTATGCTTTCATGGGAGAGATGTGCCTCTTCCTTCATCACGTGGCAGAAGGTCCATCCCTGTATCCTCATCAACACTGGGGACCAGAATGACGTGTCTGCCTGAGGGCCAGTGGCTCTTCACCTGCCTCAGCTCTGCCACATCCTCCTCCAGGGTCACCACCGTGTACCTTAAAACATCAAGCTTTTCAGACGCACTTGTGTCACCAAGGCCCTGTCCCTGCTCTTCCCCTACTCTCCTGGCTCTGGGTCAGGCTGGGAAACAGCACATCTTTTGTAGCAAGACAAAGCCCAGGTTTCCAGAACAGCCTGAGAAACAGCTGGGACTCAACTCTGGCAGCTGGCAAAGACTTCACTAGTACTGTCTGGGAGCAGGGCAAGAGGCATGTTCATCCCACCACTGCTCATCCACATCCACCATCCTGTTGGAACTGGCCTTTGTAGGAGGCTCTCAGACTGGGATCATGTATGCTGCCATGTACATTCAGGCTTGCTGGGAACATCTCTTTATTTTTGGTAGACAAGAATAGGAACTGCATTGATACTCTATGCTTCATATTTGCCATCTTTACTGTTTTTGGAACTGCAATGACTGCCTGGGATCAACAGCAAAAGAAACATTGAGGGAAGGGGAAGAGGAACACTTTGGTGGCCACAGAAGACTGAAGGGTCAAGAGCAATCCTTCCATGACTGCCATTGAGCAGCCCGGGCTTCAGGCTGCAGCCAGTTCTGGTCCACAAAGCTGGATGTACTCCAGAAGCAAAGGCAATAGCACAGTGCCTTGGCCAGACAAAACTGCACTCAGAGCTCCTGCTCCCCTTCTCCAAGCAAGTCTTCCCACACTGCTGGCACCTGTGTGCATAGGGCTGGTTCTGGACAGCACATCCCTGTGCTGCTGTGGCTCCATCCCCACCTTCCCTATGGAGATGACACCTGCCAGGGGGAGATGGCCAAAGACCCAATTTGACAGCACCAAAGACCGGATTTGATTTCAGAGCTGCCCAGGACGGGGATGGGCGTGGCTCTGTCAGCTGTCACCTACTGTCAGGAGCTGTAAGTCAGCACAGCCCCACTGTGCATTCCACCAGCTGGGCTTCTGTCCCATTGGATGGGGACACAAATGCCAGAAACAAAGTTGGTAATTCTTTAATTTTTTTTTTTAATCTGACTGACAAGTCTGAGAGAAATCTGTTATCTGAGAGCAGGTTCAGTTTTCTGCTGGGAAATAAGACTGACATTCTGCCCATTCCTCTCTCCCTTCCCACCTCTGTGGTCCCCTCACTCTATGCTGGCTGACTCAGGGATGCTGCAGAGACAACCGCCCAGCATCGTCCCTCATCTTTGAAACACCTTGAATTCAAGGGTTCATTTCAAGGCTGCCTTTCAGCATTTCAAAACAAGCCCATGTCCCGGACAAAGAGGGAGCCAGCCAGTGTTTGGAGCCTCCTTGTGCAGTGTGTGTCACAGTTTTAAATAGATTTGCCCTGCTTGGATTGGTTCTGGTTGGAAAGCGAGTACTGAAATGAGAGGTCATAGGGGAGAGTTACTATGGTAATTGAGTAGTATCACCAGTAGTTTTGCTCTTATGAGCATTAAAGCACATAATAATAGACAAACAACAGTGGTTAAAGCAAGCAGGTAGGATTACTATGTTCTTTTGTCAGAAGTATATAATGTCTTGTAGTCAGTTTTAAAGACTTCTCAACCCCCAAATCCACCCAGCAGTCACCTGCTGAGTAATTTTGTATGCCTAATCTCTAGCCCTTAACTACAAGCTTTCTGCTAATTTGAGACAAATGGGTATTTTTGACACTAAATAGGGCAGTAAAGAATCCCTGACCTAGAAAAACTCCATTCCAAGGCACTGAGAGCAGAAAAATATTCTTTCAGCATCCTTGTGAGACCTTTGGAATGACATAAAATAGCTTTGACTAAACTGTGCTGCAGCCTTCGATTAATGGTTTGCAGAAACTTGCTGAACATCCCTACTACAACTTCCCCCATAAAACTTGTCACTTCAGATTGCCATCAGCCACCACAACAATAATCATTTCATGCCTATTGCTAATTGCAAGCACAGCTGAGGCTCAGCGGGGTGCTCTTGCACAGTCCCAGGCCTTTATACCAGCCTCAATCTGTTGTATGGCACTTGTTCACACACAAAAAAACTACCAGTAAAGGCAGAAAGAGGCAGAGTCACAGGTTCCTTGTAATCCCTCTGCTACCCTGCTGACAACCCAGCCCTATAAGCATTCCTGGTTTTGTCCCACTCTTTACAAAAGCTGAAGTGACCTTAAGCTACTAGTATGTAAGCTTTTGAATGAAGAATACAGCTCCTTCAGGTGCCTTAAGAAGCAGTGTTGCATCTGGCTTACAAGATTCTGTTTGCAGCACCCCTGGGGTGAGCTGTGGCTTCCTGTAACATGTAAAATATGAGTGTGAACTCAAGGTTCATGGCAAGGAACAGGAGGTCATGCTTCCATTCAGCTCACACCAAAGAAGACGGGGGTTTGCAGATGTTCCTGGGTATGTGTAATGACACCACCTCCCGGAAAGCGCAGGAACCCAGCACAGGGCTGATTTTTGATAAAATGTGCCACATTCAGTGTGTTACTTGTAGATTTATTCATATCCATTTTTGAAATTTATGTATTCAGAGACAAACCTGCTATTTCAGCAACTTATTGATCATGCTTTTGCATTCACAAAAAAAAAAAAAAAGGAAGACAGGGGGGTAGGGAACAAGAAAGCTTATTCTTTGAGCTGGTTGGGGTGTTGGATGGAAGTTCATCCCTTGGTATGCTTCAGCTCCTCTATTGCCCATCCTGGAGCATCCCAGCCAGCCCATGGCCCACCTGATCTACTCAGGGTAGCACTTAACAATGAGGATTGTTGGCTGTTGGCTGTGAGATACAGAAGGAGAATTGGAAAACTAACCTGAAAGAGGGACTGAATTCCTGGCTGTGCAGTTACATGTCTGCTTGCTGTGACTGGGGCTCTGAGAGCACCCAAAGAGTGATTGTTTGCATTTCCTCTGCTGTGAGCTGGGTCATGGCTGTGCAGCAGCAGGCAGCGGGGGCTGTGCCTTGCCTTTGCCAAAGACCTGTTCCCTTCGCTGCTGATGTCCTAGTGGGTGTGTGGTATCCACCATGCACCCACCAGGATGCGGCTTCCACAGCCTTTTCTCACCCTGTGTCCCCAGACTGAGTGCATATTTTCCTCCGGGTGACAGACAGGGATGCCAGTTTGCACCAGTAATGTGTGTGTGCCACAAGAAGTTACATGAGTGGTTTGGTCTGTGAGCCTGGACCATCAATGAGGTCTGCTTGTTCTTTATGAGGTGTGAGGACTTCTCAGCAAATACACAATTTGCCTTGGTGTGGCCTTGCCACAGCTGTGCTGGGGCTCCAGAAATGTGCCTGAAAGGTGTTGCAGCCTCATGGCAAGGCACCAAAGTTCAGTATTTGGGCTGTCATCTCTGCACCTCCACAAGGCTAGAGCTGGACGCCCAAGGAACCCCTGTGTCCCTGGCATGTACTCCACTGCCCTTGAGGGAATGGCAGACCCCCTCCAGGCACAACAAGGTGGCCAGTGTCCCCACAGGACCACTCTGTGTTCTTTTGTCTGAGATGATCACATTTCTGTTTAGAAGCATTTGGCTTTGTTTTTGTTTTTTTAATAATATAATCATATGCAAATGTTATCTTCTTTGGTAGGTTAGTCATGAATCAGAGGGCTTGTGCGTCTTATAGCACATCAACACTAGTGATAGCTAAAGGGAACATTTAATTTATGGGCTAACTTATTTTTATGAATATGCAGGGATTAAATTCAGCAGTTGGTGTGTGCTCTATGAAGTGATGTGACGGTTTTGTGTATCAAGATCAATGAATTAGACTTTGTCTTTTTCTCATAAAACAGAAAGTCTTTGGAGTAACTTAGCTTTGAGAGAGAGAGCTCCTTTCATGCAGCCTAGCAATGCGCCTGGCTGAGCCCTTGTCAGCCGGTGCTCAAGAGGAGAGGGGTGTGATTCAGATTTGATGAAGCTCTGAGGAGTTTGTATCTCCCCAGAATCCAGCATGCTGAAGTGCCTACCAGAAACACAGAGAAATGTTTCATTTTGCTTACTCTGAAGGTCTCATAGCAGTAGAGCCACCTTGCCATATCCCCAGGCAGAGGTCACAGTTTCTGTTTGGGATCTGCACAGCCGTGTAGGCGTGTGTGGCGTGGGACAGACAGAAATGGCAGGACCTGCTCCTGCTGGGGCCGTCTCATCTCATGTAGAGGTGCCATAAACACCCGGCAGATTGTTCTGTGGAAGACAAGAGGCGGCAGTGGAAGGGAGAGGGTGTGCATGTGTAACACACGGTCGAGCCGTTCCTCTGTGGGGTTTGATTTAAAGAGGTGTCAGAAGAAGGCGTCTGGGTGACCTGGGCATCCATGTGCCAGAGCAGCCCCAGATCTCAGCTACTGTCATCCAAGAGCATGACTCAGTTAAGCACACTGATGGCAGAAAAGCAGCGTTATGAGTGTTAATGATTTCTCCTTTTTGCCCACGTGGACCTGCAGCATTTCAAGGGACCTCAGACAGGTCCCCCAGTGGCAGCAGTCACTCTGTGCCACCACCAGTTGGCTGCTGGCTGTCCTGGGTTGAGGCACTCAGGGTTCTCTGGGGGTATCCAGGGATGCTCTGACCCCTCAGTTTAGTCCGAGGGATTGAAAGGTATGAAGCCCCAGCAGATCTTCATGCCTGCTTTGCTGATCAGGCACACACCAACTAACCAGGGTGCTTCACTCACAGTTCAACCCCAATCTGACATCAGGACCTCAAGTGACAGCTGATAATGCCTGAGCTTGACTTTGGTTATGACAAGAGCTCCTGCTTGCTGGTCTCCATTAGTTTCATTCAAGCTCTTGACAGCATTCCATCCTGGAGATTAAGGGTCACAGCGGAATCTGCCACAAGTTGCACAAGGTGTTAGCATTGAGCAAGAGGTCACCATGTGCAATTTCTTTGGTGACTCCTCCAGCTCTTTATTTCCTCCATTTTATGAAGAGGTGGTGTGGAAATAGAAGGGCGAGAACATTTTTATTGAAGTCAGAAGGAAAACCCTTCCCTGTGCAGAATGTCTCACCTCTGCTCTCTACTCCTGGTGGAGGGTGGCAGCTCCTCTGTGTGTTACCATATGGTTCAGTGATGTGCATTGAGCCCACAGCTTTGGGATGCTGGTCTGGTTTAGTTTAGACTCATTTGTTTGCTTTGGTGAGGCTCGTGCCTGCTTGTGGACGCTGATGTTGAAGGGTGGAGGGTAACAAATCACAGTTAGAGAATGTTCAGTGGTCTCTGTTCAACTGCTGCCCTGTCAGCTTCTACAACCAGTGGGATGAGAGCATATTTCTCTGTCAGAGACCCCCACCCAAAGTCCCAGTGAGGGAGGCAGTAATACCTGCACTGGACTGATGCAATATATCAGGATCATTGGGAAGGAGCTGCATCCCAGACTAACCTGGGTAGTGCTCAATCAGAATGTTCATAAACTGGTCTGGTGGAATATCTTTAGTATTTTTCACAGGTTCCAGATTAATTGCAGCTGGTCTGCTGTATGGATATGGATCTCTGTGTGTAAGAGAGACCAGGAGAAGGGTGCGACTGTGCATACAGAGGCGTGATGTTTCTGCCTCTAGCCCGCTTTGTAACCAACCCTTGTGCTGAGAGCCGTGGGCAGGTTTTTGTGATTCCCCCTCCCCTCTCAGCCCCCGCTTTTCCTCCTCTCAAGGGCTCGCTGCTCGTCTGTGTGGCGTCAGACATGCCATGTCAGCCCTGCGTGAGCAGGGCACTGATCCACGGACCACCAGAGTCTTCCTGCACTGCGGGGATGGCAGGCTGCTGCCACACTGCTGTGAGCCTTTTTCACAGACAAGCAGCAAAATTTCAGCCCCTGGAGGGGCCCTCTGAGTTCAGCAGCTTGAAACAAGCTCATTTGCTTGCTGCCTTTCCATCTTTCATAGTTGTGAGGGTGAAACCAAAGCATTTCCTGCACAACCTGGGCAGGCACCCATATGTGCTTATACCAGCATCCTGCCCCCCAGCCAAACCTTGCCCCACACAAGCCTCCCTCTGTTCACCCTCTGGGAACCAGACTCGACCTGTGGCTGCTTATGGTTGAATTTGAAGATGGTAAGTAGCTTGAGTGTGGGACTGACACACTTAAAGACAGGAGTGTGCTCTCACAATGGGGGGAAACAGGTTAAAATGTGGCTTGAGCCAAACACATACCACCAGTGCCAAGTGCCATCAGTGGCAAAATCAGATTACAAAAACATTGCAGCATTTCTGGTGGCCTCCTATTAAGTTTGTTGTTGTTACTATTATTAAAATTTAAAAGCTCATGCATAGAAATCCTCTGTAAAAGCAGGTGCCTGTCTCCCCTCTAAGTGTGTGGCACCCCACGAGCAGGCTGGCTGGTGGGGGAGATCGGTGTGACGGTGCTGGGAGCAGTCCATGTTGGTCGGGCACTGATGTGGTCACTGGAGAAGTCCTGTCTCTCTTGCAGCAATGGTACACCAGCTCGATGAATGTCGTGTGCACCTGGCTGACAGACCGCATGGACCTGCAGCTCCACATCTACCAACTGAAAACTCTCATTAGGATAGTAAAGGTAATTGCCCCAAGTGTTTTCAGTGCTCCCTTGCTGCTGGGAGGAGCGTGTGTGTGTCCCTGCATGTGTGGCATGTTGTCTTAGGCAAATGTTACCTGCAAATAAATTAGGCTATTCACTAAAATTCTTTAAAAAAATTAAGATAGTTGTGTCTATGGCACACAGCACAGGACAAACAGAAAATTGAACTGCAAGGAGATGCAAAATACAGGCATGCAGATAAGGACAAAGTAACTCCTTGTATAAAAAAGAAAAAAGAAACTCTCTTGCTATTCTACCCCCAGTACAGTAAGTTCACCAAAATTAACCTTTTTGTGGACAAACGACCTGATCACACCAATGAACCCCAGTGTTAAAATGGGTTAATTAACACAAAAGTTTTTAACACTGTTTTACTAGAAACATTTAAGCCCAACCATGGCTTGTGATTATTTTCTAAATTCAAATGAGATTGTTCTCGTAGTTAATTGAAGCTGTTTCTTTTACAATGGGTGTATATATAATCAACTCTACGAGATCACAAAGGTGAGATAACATACCCTGAAAGTAGCATTTTTTTCCTTAACTGTACGTGTATGTGTATATGTGTGTGTGTGCATGCCTTGGACTAATGATAATTATTTCAGTGTGAAATCACAGTGGTTTACATGAAATAATAAGATCACAGAAGGGGGTAAATATATTTTTGATCATTTTAGGTTCTATCTAATGCTTTTTGGTCTAGTATTTTATAATGTTTATGGTCTCGTGTGCAGTGAACACATTGAAGGCATGAATAAATTAAAACTGAAATGTATTAAATGTGCTTTTCATAACTGAAAACAACAGGCACAGACAAATTATTTCTACTTGTCAGCTAGCTGAGGAAAGCTTTCTTCCTTGTGCTTTATTTATATAAATATTACATTCAGAAGCAGCTACAACAAACCCAAGGCCTTTCTGAAATAGCAGAACAGTAAACAGTTTCCACACAGAGCACAGAGCAGAATTAAATGAACAAGACCAGAGTTTTATCTCACAGAGTCGAAAAGTTTATAAACTCAAGTGAGAGATGTTAATTGTAATAACAAGGGAAATATGGGAACCATGGAATTGCAACTCCAGTTCGAGGTGAAGAAGGAGAGATTTAAGAAACAGGTGCTGTGTGCTTATATTTATACTTCAATAATTTCCTCCAGTATCCCAGACTTAGTTTCTTTAATCCCTATACTGTAGGTGGGATTGTTTAATACGTACCATTCTGGGAACGTGTAATCATGCCTGTGGTTTCAGGCGATAAGAACTCTGCTGCATGAGGGAAAAGAACTGACTTTACAGGCAGGATGGACACATCCAGGAGCAAGGGAAGTTAGTTGAAGCAGAGCCCTTATCTCTTCCTTCGATGTCTTTTTAGACCCCAACCTGCCCTATGCAAAGTTGCTCTGAGTAGCCCCGTACATCCCTGCTTTGAAACCACTCAGCCCGGCCACCCTGCGAGCCCACAAAGGCAGGGCTGGAGTCAGAGAGTTGTAATTTGTAGCCCAAGGCAACCCGAAGGGATCTCTGCCACGGCCTCTATAGCCTCTACATTGCCCAGGGCAATGCAAAACATCCCTGGGACTGGGATTTCCCTGGCATCTCAGCCTCTTCCATTAGCAGCCCCAAGTCCCCAGCACGGGGGTGCAGGCTGATCCCTGAGACAAAGCAGGGGAGCCATTGTCAGCCCTGACCTCTCCATGTTGTCTCCTTCCTCTGTACCTGTCCCTGCTTTAGAAAACCTACCGGGATTTCCGATTGCAAGGCGTGCTGGACTCCACCTTGAACAGCAAAACCTACGAGACCATCCGGAACCGGCTGACGGTAGAGGAGGCGACAGCATCGGTCAGCGAAGGCGGAGGGCTCCAGGGGATCACCATGAAGGACAGCGATGAGGAGGATGAGGAGGACGACTAGGGGAGCTGGCCCGAGGATCAGCTGGGGGTCACCTGGTGTCCATGCATGTACCTCGTCTATAACTCAGTTAGCCACATTAGGAATTTTTATGTCAGCTCTCAATGCCCATGAGAAGTTTACCAATACAAATGCCATGTTAGCTGTGTGGTAATAAGATTAGCACCTCTCTTTGATTCATCAGTTTCCTAATTTCATATCTATATGTTCATAAGCAATATGGAGCACCATTGTTTAATACTGTTAATGGAAAAACTACATAGAAAACATGCTAGGTGTGTCCCTGTTATTAAAGTTTAAACAATGCTTCATTAATGTACTGTATATACATTGATGGTAAATTGTTGTGAAGATGAGTGACTCGAGTCCTTTCATTTATTTGTTTCTCTTCTGTGGATGCCAACTGCTTAAAATTAATTAAAAAACAGCTTTGTTTTTGAAAGAAGAACCAGGCAATTACAAATGATTTTTTTGTTCTCTCTGTTCATTTAAAAACCAGAAAACAAACAAACCCAGACAGCCGTTTGAATCATTCTGCATCCTTGTTAATGTACCAGGCTCTTCCCTTCAATATGCAGTTAACTCCATAGAGGCTACATCCCAAAGGATTAGTCATTCTAATTGCCACACCAGATTAATCCTATCATTATGGATATATCATGCCACATTACAAGTCCAATGCAGTTGTTTTATGTTGACGTTTGCTCCTCTAAATGTTACATTTTTGTTTAAATTTCAAATAACTGTGTATGTACAAAGACAACTTTAATTACAATCTTAGACTATACAAATGTGTTTATAATAATATATTGGATATTTATTTCAGTAGATTGTAACCATAATTTACAATTCCTCTGTTTCACAATGTTTTTATATATGTCATGTACATTGCATTTTGACCAGTAACTGCATGTCCATCAGTCTCTCCTCCAGAGCTTTTACTTTCTGTGTAAAATAGTGATCCATTTTGCTTTTTTTGCCTTATACAAGCCGACAGTTGTAAAAGTGTGAGAACTGTGGCTTCTCAATAAATAACTATTCAGATGTCCTAATAATAAAATATGGAGTCTTTTTATGTCTGCCTTAGGAAAAAAAAAACAAGCTGAGATGTAAGAGCCCCCACCTCTCAGAATAAAGGAATTTTCTTTTCTCATGGGTGTTTTTTAGTTTATTAATTAAGAAGATGGTTTTCTGATTTGCTCCTCAAGGTCAGGGTGGGACTGCACTGTCTGTTCTTAGGTGCAAGGGCATTTCTGCAGTCACCTCCACAGTTGTGTCCATCATTATCTGCACTCTACATGCTATGATTTTCCCCTGGACATCATCAATTGATGACCTGCTCTTGTTCAGCCCCTGTTTTTATATGGCCATCAGCCTTGCCTGACACTTGCCTTCCTCCAAAAGGCCTCAGTTTGTATTTTACTCTCTCACAAAGGAGCCAATTGCAACAGGGAGACACACACAGGGTGGGGGCAGACCCTGAGCTGAAATCACATAACTGCCTGGTTTGAGGGAAAACACGTTCAATGGAAACATACTCAAAATGGTTGCCCAGAGAAGTCGTGGATGCCCCATCCCTGGAAGTGTTCAGTGCCAGATTGGATGGGGCTTTGAGCAACCTGGTCTAGTGGAAGGTGTCAGGAGATGATCTTTCAATCCCTTCCAACCCAAACCATTCCGTGATTCTCTGTTAGCCTGTCAGTTTTCTGGGAGGTTTCAAAGTCCTTCCCTCCCATCACCCAATTCAAACCAGAAATGGTTCCTGCTTGCCCAGGTCTCAGTCATTTGAGAGAGAAGCAGAAAAGCTGATGTGCTTTATGCCCAAGCACGGCATCCTGTTGCCAGCCTGGAGAACCAGGACAAATGTTCATCACACACAAATAAAAGACAGACAAATGTTGGAAACACATCCTGCCTGGACAAGCTTGACTGACATAACGAACCATTAAATTAAACCAACTTCCAGTGTCCAAAAGCCATGAGACATTCCCTGGATATATGGGAGGAGACTGGGACCTCTGGAACTGCCTGTGAAGGAGGTGTTGAGTCACAAACTGGGCTGGGATACTTATGGAGCCTGGAGCATATTCATCTGGATTTTTGGGTCCCTCCCCTCTATGACAGTTTAGCACCTGGTTCTGGAGATGCTTTGCAGCCCCACCTGGATGGTCATGCCCTCCGTATTCAGCACCCACCTTCCCCTGGTGTCCTGCACAGACCACTCCTGGGGAACAGAAGCATTAACAGGGGCTTCCCTTCAGGAGTGGGCAGTGGGCATGCACATTTAGCACCATGTACATGTTGAGAAGGCACATGATGCACAAGTCTTCACTGTAGCCCAGGAGATCCCGTCTTGATTTTTGTCTTACTCCATGCTGCTGGTAGAGGGAAGCATTGCCAGTAAAACCATCTCTGAGGGCTTAGGCAGAAGCATGGCTTTGTGGCCAATTGACACAGGAAACTTTTCCGCCATACCCACCCTCCATCTATGCAACTGCTTGGTCCTAAATCCCCAGAGAAACAGAGTGTTCAAGTCATACTGAGTCTATCAAAACCAGTTCAGGTGCCTTTACGGGTCTGTCACTGGGATGTGTACAAAAACGATCTATATCTCAACCTTGGAGCCTTCAATCCCACCTTGAAGCCCTCACAGGGCTTGCCTGACAAAACAAGTCTCACAAGACATAAAGCAATGAACAAACACCTGGTCCCTTCTTTCTAGGTGGTTGAGATCCACTTGAGACCCACACACATACTGGTGCACATGTGTGCTCATGCCCTCTGCATCCTGTCTTTCAGCTGTCCCAGCTATTTATGTGAAGGACAACAGCTCCACGAGGAGGCACTCAGAAAGCCTTACTGGGTTGGCCACCAGGCTGGTATCAAAGAGCACTGAGGGACACCCAAATCTGTAGCTGTGCTCTCAGGCAGGCAGAGCAGAGCTGCGAAAACAGCTTGATTCTGCTCAGGAAATGGCTCCCTTCTTTTTTTTTAAACACAAAATATTTATTGGGAAAAACACAGCCCACTTCCACCTGCCACCTTTCAAAATAGTGAGCCCTGCTCAGTTTTTTGAATGAGAGTGTGGGCGCAGCCTTCAGGAGATGCTCCTTGGCTGTGCATCGCAAACACACATCGGTACCTCCCCGAAACGGTGTGATGGACACCCTCCACTGAGTTCCTCTGTCATGAGCAATGACCCTGTGGCCTGTGACAGCTTTCTCAATGTCCTCAAATCCCAGTAAGGCACCTCAGAGATTCCAAAACAAGCCAGAGGCTTGGGTACATATCCCTAACAAGGACGCATTAGGCAGCTTACTACTTTTAAGGAGTTTGGACCCAAATTGTGAGCTTCAAGTTACATACTTTAGTGGGAACGGGGAGAAGATCTCACGTACAAGCAGTGCTGCAAAGCAGGATTTAACCTCCCACTCCAGAGCCTGTGGTTGAGCAAAGGAGAGCACTGCATGCTGATCCCCACTGCCTTTAACCCTGTACATAGTTATGTGGGTGCTGGCAGCCCAACCCTGTCCTAAGTGTTTTCTGTACCCTGAGAGCGGGAGTGGGAAGTACCACTTGGGTTAATCCTTCAGAAATGTTGAATACAAAATGGTTTGGTTTTGCCTGAAAAACATCAGTCTGGGTTTAAAACCCTCCTGGCCACAGAGTACAGTTTGGGCTGGGCTCAGGATCCTGTAGAGCAAAGCTCGGGCAGTACCTAAAAGTGGATGGATGGGAGTGCTGGCAAACCCAGACAAGGAATGTGAAGAGCTGCTGCTGGTTCACTTCAACCCATTGCTGTGATGGAACAAGCTCCAACAGTCAAAGGACTTTCTGCCAGTACAACTGCACCTAGATGAAGAATCTGCCAGTACAGTTATGTCAATCAGTTTTGGGGAAAGAGGAAAATTTCATTCTTCTGCCAGCAAAATTTTAAATGATAGATCAGGCCAAAACTTCTCTCATATTTACAGGGAAGTCCAGCAAAAATATCCTTTTTTTGACAGACTTACTTAAAGCATGTGGCATGGAGACTGAAAATGCTATCAACTATTTGACTGACAAGTGTCAGCAGCTGTTCATCCAATTTGTTTTATATTTCAGCAACTAACAGATTCTTTCCCCTCTGCTGTAATGCATGTCTTCTGGCCCATAGGCATCTTAGAAATTGCTTTTCTGCCTCTCTAGTGACCAAAATGTCAAAAATATTAGAAGACAATTTGTGTTCAGAAGCATAAACAGGCATGCAACAAAGCAAAGATGATTTTGTCAATGTTCAGGCTGTGTTCTTTTTTAAAAAGTCACAGCAAACCTAGGGCAAAAATTACTTCTTTAAGCTTTAAAAGAAAAAGCTAAAGCAAACAAAGCACTTAAAAAATCAGTACAGGTTAAACCATCAGCTGCAAAGAGGAAAAGCAATTGTCTAGTGGCCAAACAAAACAAAGCAGAGCCATATGTCAACCTCTGCACATTGGCTGTGAAGTTCATGACTTACTGCCACCATCACCAGTGTTTGTTCAAAAACCTGCTCCATGGTGCAGGATTCAACAGAGTCACTGCTGCATCAAGCCAAGCCCAGCTAGAAGAGTCCCTTAAGCCATTCACAAAACCCAGGCTTCTTCATCTTAGGTCTAACACTGCTTTCAGAAACTCTTTCATTCTTGACTGCATGTCATTACAATTATTGCAGTTTTCACCCATTCTGAACTTGCTGGACTAAAAAGCCTGCCCAACACCTCTCTCTGGTGAGCTGTATTCAGCTGTATTACCTTTAATCAAGCACATTTAGGCTCTCAAGCTAAACCTGAAGTGGTATTTTCCTCTGATTTTCCAGAAGATACATATTCCATTTCAATTTGTAAATCTGCATTTTTTTATAACTGTGCAAAATATGGGAGAAAAAAGTGCAGAGATTATATGCAATCTGCCAGCAGAGTTGTGTGCCATGAGGAAAATGCCTCACAGGTCAAAACAAAGGAAAACACTGAGCAACAAATTAGTTGCAGGCAGTAGCTAATATGGAGATCAAAAGATTAAAATCAACATACAACGATGAAATCACTGGAATAATAGGAGCACTTAAGAAGATTAAGTCAATAACAGAGTCCAGTACTACAAAAATAAGATTTTGATTATACTGTAAAATTTTATATTGAGAGAGCAAAAGCAATTACAACCATGACATGCTTTGCTCTCCCTGTCTTAGACCATCTTGGCTCATTTCCTATGCAAGGAATACAGTTGTTGAAATAAACAGAAATGTTATGACTCAAGTGCTCGATTCAAAAACAAACCAGGTGGTCAGATCAGATTGGGGACTGTCAAGATGGGGTCTGTAAAATGAGGACTTGTTGCAGATCCTGGAGGATATGACAGCTGGGGGGAACAAAGGCCACACCATTTAGGACTGATTTCGGCACAGAGAGCTCCACAAGCAGCTGATCTCGGGGCTGTCCCAGGCTGTCAGCTGGAGAGAAGCACACACTGGAAGGGAGGTGGGAGGAGATTAATAGCTCAAAGACTTAAAGTGAATGTGGTGGTGAACTCTGATAATGGGGGAAGGTATTTTTCAATCCAGCTAAAACAGCAAAGATTGCAGGTTTGGTTTCACATCAAAGGCAGAGCACACAGCAGCCTCCAAACCATCTGGACCCTCACATCAAGGACAGGAACATGTCCTCCTGTATCCATGTGCACCAATTCTGGGGATCACCCTGTAGCTCAGCCCAGTAGGGATGGGAATGATGACCCACTGAACAGCAGCTAAAGCTCACTGTGATATACGTACCCCTAGTCATGTGCTTGCTGTGCAAGCAGGAATTGTTGAGCTAATCCCTCCAACACACACTGGCCATAGCAATGGGACACCGGCCCCATCCTTTGGACTGTAGGGCCAAAGGCCTGGAGTTCCCCAGGGATAAACAATTACCCTAGTGAAATTCTGCTCACCCCGTAAGTCTCAGAGCACTTGGTGGGTTCTGCAATGCTCTGCATTTTGTGAGGAAGAGCTGAAGAAGCTCCTCTGTACCCCAGAGCTGATGACTCACCTGGGCTTTTCTCTCAATTGTTTTTTCAGCATCATTAACTCCAGCCCCACCCCCAGCCCAAAATCACAAGACAGGCCAATAGTAAAATCAAATAAATAAATAATCAGCCATTTTTGCATAATTTGTGGGTGTTCTTCAACATTCAGGAAGTACTTGGGTTGTGTGCTAAAGTTTTTCTTCTGGATTTTTAGTTTGGGTTCTCATTTTTGGGGCAATTTTTAGTGGTTCTTCTAGATCATGTCTTCTGGGGTGAAATCAGCCCTTTTCTTGTGCTCAAGTAGCACAGCAGCAGTTTCACCAGTCAATCTGGGAGTCTTGCCAGGCTTTCTCTGACTTAGCCGCCACCACCAGGGACAGGGATGCTGCAGTCCAGCCGGTCCCACACGCCCCAGGGGAAGGAGGTAAGATGCTGCCACCTCCGTACCACGCAGACCTGCAGCCGATGGGGACACCTGTGACAACAGTTCAAACAAGGGCAAATACAAATCTTAGACAACGTAACATGTGGCACAGCCAGAAAGACCAGACAACACCGAGTGAGGAGTGAGTGGCAGAAAGACAGTGGAAAAACTGGCTTTGGAAAGATTCTCTCTCTGTTTGGTTTTCTTCGTTGAAAAAGCAAGTAATTTGGAAAATGAGCTGGTTTTCTATCTCATTAAGGGGAGAATAATTCAAAACACGTGGAGTTTGTCCCACTTACTTTTTTGGCCATCCTTCTTTCAAGCAAAAAAAGGAAGGAATAGGAACACAAAACTGAAGTGGGATTCTACCCATTTTCACTGCTTTTTGCTCCTTTTTCTGAAATGTTTTCAGTAGGAAAGTGAGAACAAGGCCATCCCCCCATTATATTCTCCTTCTCTACCTCCTCCCACCTTTTCTCCTAAATAGAAAATAAGGGGAAAAAACCCCTACAAGCCCAGGAAAATTTAAAAGCTCCCACTCTTTCAAAACAAAAAAGTACAACACTTCTAAACATTAGGAAGGAGCATATTTCAGGGTTCAGAAATGAAATGCAGCATTGCTCCATTACTGCAACACAACGGATGACTATTTCCGACAATAAGGATGGAGAGCAGCAGCTCACCCGCTCAACAATTCCTTCCTTGCCTTAGTGGCCAGGTTGACTTTAGACATGGTGTGGATTCCACCAACTCCTCGCCTGCCTCCTGGGCCAGACCAGTCTCACACCAGGAACTAGGTTTCCCTCATGATGTCTCTCCCCACGCCTCACAGGCAGCAGGCAGCGTTTTTGGGGCATAAAGCCTGGCTGGGATCGAGCCGCTAGTTACCATTCCTGTTGACAGGCAAACTAGAATAGGCTCTGGCTCGCTTTCTCCGAGCTGCGGAAGGAGGAATGAGCTGGGAAAAGAGTTCATTCAATTGCTTCTGTTTGGCAGCTCTGCAGGACTCTCCACATAGACAGAAAGAGATGTGGCAAGTAAGGAGTTGCCATTTTTAGAATTACATAAGCCAGTTTGATTGCCATCAAGGCACTCTGTGCAGCTCCTGCCACGGTGCCCTGCCGGTTGCTCTGCAGTGGGACTAGATTTCAAACAGCTTTAGAAACAGGTCAGATACCAGCTCTTAAAATTGGACAGGTTGAAAATGTCGATGCTATATTCTTGCATCACTGACAAAGTTGAACAGCTCAACCATGCAAGAACTCTGGGCCAGTTTGCTTCCAAAATCCCATGAACAGCATTTGCTCTGGACCTGTGTCGTGCTCCAAAAACTATCTCCTCAGTAAAAAAAAAAAAAAAAAAAAAAAAAAAAAAAAAAATCTAAAAATAAAAAATAAATTAAAATTACCTGCCTACGGATATGCAGTAATGTGTACGTAACTCAGTGAAAGAGATGAAAAAATAGTCTGGATGGATTCAGTACCTCTGCTCCTGCCAAAGTGGCCTTGCCATGCACTGCCCCTGTCCCGGTCGTGGCACTCACAGATGGGTGACAGGGCAGCAGGGTCACCCCACCGACGCTCCGGGCCCTGCAGGATGAAATGGACTGACTGCCCATAGGGACTGAGGCATTGGCACTGCTCCTGTTACACAAGGTATCACGGTTTCAAAGGAATAACGGGAAGCAGTCACATGGATAACAACCCTCCCTTCACCTCAGCCCCGAACTTTGCTGTCCTGACTTCCCTGTTCATTGCTCTCTAATTTGCCCAAGCAGTGTCTGTCTCAGACCACTGCAAACCGAACGGCAGCCAAACACCTGGGGACCATCCCTGGGCTGGCCCTGCGAGGCCGTAATTTCTGCCTTGCACTGAGACAGACCCAAACCCAGCCCAGAAGGGCCAGGGCCGGGCAGCACCACAGCCCAGCCTGACTCAGGGCCGCTCTGCCACACCTTGCACCAGCCACAAAACCACATAAAAAGCTGTCACCCGACTGGCTTACTAAGACAGCCCCATCCTAAGTGCCTGGGCTGATGTCTCCTCCAGTCCATCACCGTCTGCTATTAAAAAAGAAAAAAATAAGGAAAAGTATTTAGAAAAATACATATAAATAGCAAAGCAGCATGGAAATCAAAGCCACCATTTCGGAGAGATTGAAGCATAATGCTAATAACTTTCGGCAGCTTCCACTGTGGAGTTTAAGCAGCTGCCAAGTTAAATAACTAGGAGGATCCTAAGTTGTCTTCCAGTGGACCAGAAATGCCCAGCGCCGACTGCCCGGGCAGGGGCGGCCCGACGGGCACGGGGACCCGGGCCGGGCCTGGGGGGCCCTGCGCTCCTAGCCGCCCGGGACCCGCCCGGGACACGTCCCCGGGAGCCGATTGCTGAGCGGGTCTGGCTGTCGAGGGGCGAAAGAGGAACCCCAGGCAGTTTTCGATGTCGACGGCCAGGGAGCTTTAGGGGCTTGGACTGTCGGGTGCGTACGAGACCCTCCGAGGGGAGTGGGGGCTCGAGAAGCCCCGGGTGACCCGGTGTGTCCCGCATGGGGCCGGCCCGGCCGGGCTCCGCACTCGTTTTTCTGGGCAGGCAGCAGCACAAAAATAACTGTAGGAGTGATCGCGCCCGCATGAGAAGCGGCTTTGCGGCGTGAGCCTTCCTGGGAAAAATCCGCAAACCATTTCCCCCTTCAAACGTCGAGGGTGAAGGATTAAAACCCCACGGGAGAACAGCCTCCACGGGAAAGGCCGCACGCAGTGCCGCGCCGGGACCCGCAGCACGCCCGACGTGCAGGCGCTCCTGCCTCCCAAAGCCGGGCTGGGCCGCTCGGCGCCCCCAGACCCACCCGCCCCGCTCGGCGCTCCGAGTGGCTCGGTTCGGCAGTGGGCAGGCGGCGGGGCTGGGGCAAGCGAAGGGGTTGGGGCAGCTGTCTGAAAGTCACTCAGTTGTAATATGCTCGCCGGAAGAGCAGAAGTAGAATCGATAGAGACGGCCTCCAGCTGTGCCTAAACCTGCGAATTCAATTAAAATACTGAGCTCCGATGCCCGGGTCATAGCTGGGATCTCAAAGCCCTGATGCACAAGGCGTGCGGTACCCGGCTCCTCGCCGGCCAGGAGGCAGCGGCACGGCCCGAGCCGGTACCCGGCCTCGGGATGCACCGGAGCTTCTCCGGGCTGCGGGAAGGAGGCGGCCCCGGGGCTGCGCACGGGGTCCCCCCATCTCTCCTCACCCCCAGGAGCCCTGAGGCCTGCGGCACCCGCTGCCCCGACCAGGGCGATGGGTGCGGAGCGGCGAGCTGTTCCCTCGTCCAAGAATGGAGGGAGGGAGGGAAAGAGGGAGAGAAGTCGGTCCAGCAAACACCTCGGCAAGGACGAGGGCGGCGCGGGGAAACTGGCAGCGAGCTCCCGGCCCCGGCTCCGCAGCCCTCTTTTATCCTGCCCGAAATCATCTCGTTTACAGAAAATATTTGTTTGCACTATTAGTTGGTACTGGAGTTAATTACTCAACGTGTGAGCGGGGAGTAATATGGATAAAAGCAGCCCCAGTGTTTATTGTGTGGGTGAGCTGTTTGAGCGGTGCTTGAATAAACTGCAATTAGGGTTAGATAGAGATTAATTAACATGTGAGTGGCAAGGTGTAAAATAGTTCCCAACCCTCCACTCAGTATAATCTGCAGGCGAGGAAAAGAAGTTTGTGGAGGCTAATTAAATACTTTGCTAAAGCCTGCGAGCCCCGGGAGCGAGCGGAGCCCAGCCCAGCCCAGCCGCCGCCTGCCCGCTCCCGCTGCCTGGAGGAGGCGCGGGCTGTGCGGGCAGCGCGGCGCGGCTCCCAGGGCTCAAACGGGCTCTCCCCCAGTCCAACCACCGGACGGGGCTTGTGTGGCTCTCCGTGGCCCCGTCCCAGAAGGCTCCAGAAGCGAGACGGTTCCCTCGCTCCCTTGAACGCTGACCCGTCAGATCCAGACAAGAAGGACGGAGCGGGCAGGGCTAGGGGGATGCCAACACCTGATGCTCCAGACGGGGTATCCCCGCGGGGCAGGGCGCTCCCCTTCGCCCGCAGGCAGCCCCGGGGCGGCCGCCTCTTTCAAAGTTTGTTTCTGGAGCGTGTTGTGGTTCGCAGGTGAAAAAGCCTGTCTGCAAACAGCCGCCGGCGAGCTGCCCCGGCGGGGAGAGGAGGCGCGGCTTTGTCAGCGCCGCACAAAACCCCCGAATTCCTCCAAACTTTCTTAGGCGTGCGAGGGAGGCGGAAAAAAAATATATATTGGGGCCTTTTCATCGCTTGCTTTACCTCTGGCCAGGCTCAATCTAAACCCTTCACTCCCCCCTCCTCTCCCCCGGATAATCCTCCCCTTTATTTTAGAAACACACAAAACCAGGTTCCACGCAGCGCTATAGTGGCTACAAGTGAAAGAGAATTGAGCGCCCTGAATCGCTGGGGGAAAATTGGTTCGGCTGAATAGCCCCAGCGAGGGACGGGGCGGCTAATCAGGGCCCGGGGGGTGCTGCCGGCCCCCCCCAAACAGGTGGACGAGGGACTCTCTCAATTACCGGGTCCTCGCATCTGAGGTTTCTGCAAATCCTCCCCTCCCGCATCACAGCGTTTTAATTAGAGAGAGGAAGGGAAGAAACCCCGGCATCCAGGCACTATAATGCATCGTCGCCTATTGGGGGGGGGGGGGGGGGGGACAGGGAAGAGGAAAGGCGGGGGGGCACAAAAAGGGCTAGAAGGGCAAGGGAGAGCCGTCCGGGTGCCCCCCCCCGGGGCAGCGGGCACCTTTCGGGGGTAACAATTTGCAGAACTCCCGTTCGCTGAACACTGGTCTTTCCTTATTTTTATTATTTATTTTTTTAAAGCAGCGAAATCCAGTCCTGGACTCGGCTCCCTCCGCATTTATTTAAGGCTAATCACCAGCTACCCTGTGAGGGGAGAGGGGTGGAATTAAACTTAGTTTAATTAACATTAATACACTGTCCTAATTAATGGGTTGGCTATTAATTTATACATGCTGGGGAGGCTCGCAGATAAGTGACAATTTATTAATTATCTTCCAGCTCGGTTGCAACGGAGCTGATTGCAGATGGGTTGCCAAAATAACTCGAGCATGGTTGCGTGGTAGTTGCCTTAGAAAAAAAAATCATTCTCCCCCTTCTTTAAAAAAAAAAAAAAGGAAGAAGAAGAAGAAAAAAAATCCTCACGCTCACTCGGAGTGGCTCTTCTAACCCCAGCAAGAACTGGAGCACTCTTTTCCACCCAACTTGTGAATCGCACTTGCCTTCTAATTTGCCACATGCAAAACGATTCCTCTGCTTTGCAAGTTGCTTTTTAAGAAGGGAGAGAGAGAGGAAAAAAACCAGCTCGCACACGAGCGATTTGTGCGTTTTAAACGGGAAGGAAATTGTGCGTGGAGAGGGGGGGCTCGTCTTCCTCTCTCTGCCCCAACCCACCGCGCTCCAGCCCGGCGCCTCGGCTCGGGGAAGATCCATGGTGGCATCCCCATGTCATTCTGCTCAAAGTGACTTCATGTGATGTCAGCTTTAAATGTACGAGACCGTGATCTGACGCTCAGGAAGATGTTTGCTATCAAAATGTGACTGTGGCCACACTGTGCTGCTTGGATGAGTCTCGCCGGCGCTGGGCAAAGGTAAGTGGTCCCAAGGCGAGCCCCGCCGCCCCTCGCCGTGCCCCCCGCCCCTGCTCTCGCATTTCCCGGACCGTGGCCATCGGCGGGGCTGGGCTGGGTGGCACTGGGCTGGAGGGGATTTTTCTTATTCTTTCCTTTTTTTTAAAATACTAACAAGGTCTAGCTTGCATGTTACTTTAGCGGTTTCCGCTTAATGAGCAGTAATCTGGTACCCTATGTGCCATTGTTCTTGGATATGTTCATTTGAATGTAAATAGGGAGGGGGTGCCGGTGGGGGGTGGGGTGGGGGGAGAACAAGGTGCTTATTAAATTGATTTGTCTCCTGGCTTTTCTGGAATGCAGAGCCGAGAGCGGGAGCGAGTTGCTGCTCACACCAAGTTCCCGCACGGCGGAGCGACATGGCGAGCCCGGGGTCGCTGGAGACGGTCATGCCTTCCTCCTGCCCCCGGCACGACGGCAGGGCCGCCGCCGCTAACCCCTCCAAGACCCTGGCCTTCTCCATCGAGCGAATCATGGCCAAGACGTCGGAGCCCAAGCCAGCCTTCGAGCAGCGGCACGGCGGGCCGGGGCCGGAGCCGGGCAAGAAGCCGCTGAGCCTGTGCTCGCCTCTTCCCTGCGTGATCCCCATCCCGCCGCTGGGCTACGAGCTGCCCTCCAAGACTCTCAACTACTCGGAGCTGTGGAAGAGCAGTCTGCGGGGCGGCGCGGGGCTCTGCAAAGCCAACTGCGGCGTCTGCTGCAAGGCAGAGCTCACCCTGGGCCAGCCCAGCGGCCGACTCATCAAGCCGCAGGTCATCCACCAGGCAGGGGCCGTGCCGGCCGCTCCCCGCTCCCTCTACTACTTTAACTACCTGGACGCCGCGTACCACCCGGCCGACCTCCTGCACGGACAGCTCTTCCCCGCCGGCCTGCTGGGCGCCCCGCCGCCAGCGGGGCTGTCGGCCCACCAGAAGCTTTTCCTGCTTGAGAATGCCAAGCTGGCGGGGCTGGCGGCCGAGAAGCTGCCGCCACCGCCTCCCTTCGCCCACAAGGAGCGGCTGCCGGGACACCTGGACCAGGTGATGAAGGAGGCGGCTGCGGCGGAGCGCGGCGGCCCCCCCAAAGGCCACGCCAAGATCGGGGGCGGCGGCGGCGGGGCGGCGGAGGGCAAACCCAAAAACTTCACCTGCGAGGTCTGCGGCAAGGTAAGGGGGGCGCCGGCGTGGGGTGGGGGGCCGGGGGCGGCCGGCGGCGGGGCCGTGCCTGACCTCGCCTTCCCGGCGCTTCCCCGCAGGTGTTCAACGCGCACTACAACCTCACCCGTCACATGCCGGTGCATACGGGAGCCCGGCCCTTCGTCTGCAAGGTCTGCGGGAAGGGCTTCCGCCAGGCCAGCACCCTGTGCCGGCATAAAATCATCCACACGCAGGTAGGTGGGGGGTAGCCGGGGGGCGGGAGGCGGCGGCTCCTCCTGCTCTCCGCGCAGGCCCCACTGACGGGCCTCTCGCCCCCCGGTGCAGGAGAAACCCCACAAGTGCAACCAGTGCGGAAAGGCGTTCAACAGGAGCTCCACGCTAAACACCCACATCCGCATCCACGCCGGCTACAAACCCTTCGTCTGCGAGTTCTGCGGCAAGGGCTTCCACCAGAAAGGTGAGCTGAGCCCGGGCCTTCGGCCATCATTAGTGGGAATTAAACACGGCGAGCCCTGCCCGACTGGGGGAAGCGAGGGGCGCAGGCAGAGCCGCCGCCGCTCCCAATTACTTTCCCTCTAAGCTGGGCCGCATCGGCGGGCACTGCTGACAGTTCTCCCTAAATGCTTTTTAAATGAGAGGTGCCGGGCCTTGGTCCTAATCCAGAGTCCTCCGTTTGCCGCGGGTCACCGGGCTGACCCTGCCTCTCATTTGTGCCGTGCCAGTTGCGCGCTGCTCCGCGCTGACACGGACCGAGTTTGACAAGTGGGACGGGGGTGCGGGGGAGACACTTCCTAATGCCCCCCTTACCTATGCACCGTGCGGCCCGGGCACCCTCGGGGAAACCCTTTTTCCATCTTTTTCCTCTTTCGCAGGCAACTACAAGAACCACAAACTGACCCACAGCGGAGAGAAGCAGTACAAGTGCACCATTTGCAACAAAGCCTTCCACCAGATCTATAACTTGACTTTCCACATGCACACCCACAACGACAAGAAGCCCTTTACGTGTGTCACTTGCGGGAAAGGATTTTGCAGAAACTTTGATTTAAAGAAGCACGTCCGAAAGTTGCACGACAGCGTCTCCAGCGCTCCTCCGCCGCGGGACCCTGGGCGCAGCGGGCAGAGCTAAGGGCCCGGCGCGCCGCCTCATTCGGACCTGCTCCACCAGGCCAGCACTATTTATCCAAACCAGCCTTTGCTTCTCTGTCTTTTCCCCAGCGAGCTCAGCCGCCGGTAGCAAGCGACCCCGAGCCGCAGTTGTACATAAGAGGAATCTTATTTAACGGCGCTTTGCGCCGCCGGAGCGGGCCAGGAGGGGCCGGGCGGGCCGACCCCCGCGCCCGGCGCCAGGACAGCGCTCTTTATACGTGTCTGTAAATCTCCATTTTAAATGTACGCTCGAATAAGTGAGGAATATATATATATATCTATATATATCATGGGACAATAAACCAGCCCTTCGTAGGTGTCTCATTTCCCACCTCCGCCCTGGCCCGAGCGGAGACCGGGCTGCACGGCGCTATCCCCCGTGGGAACGCGGCGTGCGGGACCTGCGGGAGCCGGAGCCTGCGGCTTCAGGGCCCGCCGAGCGCCTCGGGCATCGCAGGAAGCAAAACGAGGGCGGGAGGGAGCCGGGCAGCCTCAGGGGGCTGCAGCCGCCCCCCGGAACGGGGGCAGCGCCGGTGCGGGACCCCCGGCGGGGCTGCGCCGCTCCGGTCGGCAGCGCGAAGGGCGGCTTGGAGTTTCCCAGCGCTGTTTTCCGAGGTCGGTTCATTACGGCGTGTTTAAGCCGCTCCTGAATGACTATCTTTTCTTGCATGCAGATAAAATGATCTCACGCTTGCTTTCCGAGTAATGACCCAAATTAAGAGAGAAAACACAGACCCTTCAAACCGCATTACATTAATCTAATCACTCCCAGCAGGCCTCAGAAACTCTTTTTGATCAGAATATGGATAATCAAGCACTTGGATTACACTAAATATTCCCTTCTCATCTTCCCCCCTCTCTCATTTTTAATACGCAAGTGTCTATTCTGGCCACGTCGTTAGGAACAATATTATTCTAGCGGAGAAAGGAGACGGAGGCGGCCGGGCCGTGTGCGTGCTGCTCGGGCCGGGCTTGCCAATGAAGAGGGGAAAGAGGCAGGCAACGAAATGCCTGGGGACGGCGTAATGGGGAGCTCACCTTTCTCCGCTTAATTGAGTGGTTAAATAGTAGGAGGCGAGGACGAGCACAGCTCGCCGCTGAGCGCAGGGACGGGAGGTGACCCCTCGCTCCGGGTTTCTGGATTCATTATTCGGTTGCGATGCTCCGCGCTCCCTGAGGAGCAGGCTGGGAGCTGGGACCGGGGCTGGCGGGCCCCGTGCTCCCGCTGGAGGGACGGGGCTACTTGAGAGTTTTTCGGGCTTTGCATTTTCCAGTGTCAGAAGTAACGTTTTCACGGTTTGAGGGGCAGAAAAGGATGTCCAGCGATCCTGACAGTGGGGAAAGACCGTGACAGAATCTGTTAAAATATTTTGGGAAAGTTTTAGGTTAAAATTAAAAAAAAAAAGAGAGAGAGAGAGAGAGAAGCAACCCCGTCGTCGTCAAGTCACCGTTCTGGACACGCTGTCGGGGGAAACGGTCCCGCAAGCGAAGGGGCTGCAGCTCAATTTTTTGTAGGCAAGAGCCGAGCTCGGCTCTCCTGCCGCCGCGACAGACGGGGCGGGACAGTCCACGGGCTGTGGACAGCGGGAGGGATCCCTCTCTCCGTGAGGACACTGTGAGGGGGAGGCCACGGCAAGACAAGGTCCCGGAGGAGGGGAGCAGGGCGTGCGCATTCCGAGGGGCGGCCACGGAGCCGGTTCTGCTGCCAGGTCCAGGGAAAGCGCCGCTTCCTCCACACCTTTAGCCCTGGGAAGAGGTCTGGGCTGCCAGCCGGGAGCAGAACGCGGGAGCCAGGCGCGGCTCCAGGGCCCACAGACAGTGCGCAGGCTGCTTCCTCAGCTCTCCTGATGGGCGAGAGCAGTGCGAAACCCGCTCCCGCGAAGGGAACTACGGAAGCGCGTTCTTATCGCATTTTTATAAAAAGCGGAATTGTTTACAGACCCGCCCGTGAGGGGGGAGGGCGGCATTCCCGTCACGGCTGAGGGCATCCTCGGGGCACCCTGAAGGGCCGTGTCGGCCTCCACTGGGTGGGCTTGGTCACCTGGCCCCCCTGGGAGGTGGCAGGCAGCCCTCTCCGGGCCGGCTGTCGCTCCAGTTTTCCCCCGTCCTCGGACGCACCGGGAAGGGGCCGCGGCAGCGCGGTCGCCACCGACCAGCCCTTGCCCCCCCCCCGGGATCTCGCCCGGATCCCGGCATACACAAGCCGCAGATCGCGGGGGAGGGGCGGCTCTGTCAGACACACACACGCCAGAGACTCCAATTATCTTCTCCCTCACAAGATGTTTCTGCTGTCCACGACTGCTCACACTTCGGCACTCTTGCCAGCAAGTCTCAATAATAACACAAAAACCCGCACAAAAACCCCTCTCCCGGCGCCACAGCCGCGCACACAACAGATTGAGCGGTGCCGGTGCCTCGGGGGGGAGGGTTAGAGGTGCCTTGGCGGAGAGAGCGACGTGCCAGCGCCGCCGGGCTTCCCCCCTCGGCCCGCCCGGCCCGGCCCGGTGCCTCCCCGGCACCGGGCGGCTCCCAGGTGCGTTCCGGCACCTCACCGGGAAGCGACCAACCTACAGGCAGCTGCGTTGCCCTTTTCCCTGCACTTCGCTCTCCAAACGTCTGAGCAACCAGTTTGCTGCTAGAAACATGTTAATTGCCAACGGAGCTCATTAAGGCATGCACATGCAAAACACAGCGAGGGAGATTAAATGGACAAAAGCGCAATAATGAACTGTCAAAAATCGGACCCATCTACACGACCAGGAGCACTCAAGAATGAGGCATTTAGAGGCAACAAAGGATTGTCTGGGACAGGAAGAAAGGACGACCTAGACTTTTGTTTAGTCAACACAATTGATTACAAATGAGAGATTAACAGGATAGCTTCAGAGTTTTTTTGAAGGAGGCAGAAGAGAAAAGTCCAATTAAGTGCACCGAATGTTAACTACATTGATTTCCACGGCCAGCGCTAGAGAAATTCTCATTAAACCATCCCTGGCGATCCCTTTTGGAAAGTAATTTGTCTCCCTGATGGAGCAGAGAAAGGGAGCCGTGTAAAGAGAAAGAAGCGCTAGTTCTTGGCACAATGAGCTTAGGAGACACACTGGAAAGAGCCAAAGGGGGAGTTAATGAGCATCTGACAAGCCGCTTGGACCCGGGCCTGGAGAGCAGCGATGAAAAGATGGAATTGGCCAACAACTATTCTTTATATCAAACATAAAAAGGCCAATCTGAAACAGGGCTGCTTAAAGCTGGTGGGGAAGAAAAGAAAGGCCCCCACTGGGGGGTGGAGTGGAGGGCTCAACTGCCCCATTGGGACGGAGGAAAAAATGCATTGGCATGTCCCTCTCCGGAGCGAGAGGAGCTGGCGGCCCTCGGCACCACCCCCAGGCCGGGCATGGCCGAGGGGTCCCGGCAGCCACGGCCCCCGCTGCATCCACCCCCGGCCCGCAGGCTCTTGCACAGCCCCAAACTGCCCCATGCCAGCCCAGCTGGGGACAGTTTTAAGAGATTATCCCGCAGAGAGAGACCACCGGTGATCCCAAATCACTGTGGCCCGGCGCTGTCCGAAATCGGCCTGTCCCCCTCCCCGAGGCTGCATTCGCCGACCCGTCCGCCCCCCGGCGGACTGGGCACCGCGGAGCGCAGCGCAAGGCAACGAGTCTCGTGTAGACACGGCTCGCTCGAAGGCTCTTAAATCAGATTAGAGCTCGTTAATAACAATTTTGGCTTAAGTCTGTATTGACTTAGCTTTAGGAATGGCTTAGCACTTTCGCTTAAGTCAACACTAGGGCTAAATTGACACATGCCTTTCCCAACGCGCCCGGTCCCCAAGGACGTCCAGGTGCTCGCAGGACTTGTCGGTCTCCCGACAGTTGCTTTAAGCAACTGTACGGCAAGATTTGCACTATTTTTAAGCGAGCCCACTGGGCCTCGAGTGTGCCAGCCCACCCCCGCGTGTCACCCACGAGAGTCCCCTCCAGGGATGGGTTTAACAGGCCTCACCCTCCTATGGTTCGGGCTCTCACTGTTCTCTCACTGCCAGTCTTTGCGGTCCTTCCCCAGGGCTCACGGTGTGGCCTCTGCCCACTGCTTAACACCTCCCGCATCTTTCCTCAGGCCCTCTCCATCAGCTTGGGACCCTGGATACTCCCGGAGCCGGGCTCTGCAGAGAGAGGGAAGGGCCAGAGACAGCTGCCCGTGCAACCGAGGTAGAGACGGCCCGGCTGCTCCTGGCACAGGCATCGCCCTTAGGCCAGCGCATGCAGCGGCCACGGAGAGGGCGCTTGGCTGTGTTAGACTCCTTGAGCAGCCTCATGCGGATGGGATGGCAGGGGCAGGTAGGCCCTGGGGCTGTGCAGGCAGAGGGGACCAGCGACAGGCCATGGCAGCGGGGACAGGCACACACTCCTCGGACTATGGTGCTGGCGGGAACACGCTCGCCCCACGCCCTTCCTGCTCCTGAGGGCTTCTGCAGGCAGACTTGCACCATGGGCATCTTAGCCCTAAACATCTGGCTTCCCACCTCCCTCTTACTTCCACCTTCCACATTTTTCTCTGCAGCCACGGCTCTGTGCTGACCAACACCATCACCACGGGCCCTTAGTGAAAAACATAAAAAGTGGTGAAAATGCTCTTACCACCTTGTTTCTACTACTCGCCCTGACTCGTTTTAGGTGATCTTTCCCCACCCTGTAACCCTGATCCTGCCCTACTCTTACCGCTAACCCTGCCTGGTGCAAAGCCGTAGCTTCATGTTATTTGTATTTATCTCACTGATTTATTGCAATTGCTTGATTGATTGAATCATGGGTAACACGTGCCTTCAATTAAAAACAAAAATAAAAAATGAAAAGGGTGCATTTGGACTTTTGTGCTCTCCGTTTTACAATGGGCTGCCTCTACTCATCAGGTGCTGGGGCTGGAGCTGGGCCATGAGGCCTTCAGTGCAGGTGCGTTAAGTCACCAGCGCTCTTAAAATCTGCTTTAAAGTGACTCCGGTAACAGCGTGTTTAATCACCAAAGCGCCTTGTTACCCTCAGTGGGGACAGACACGGAGTGTAGAAAAGGGGTCTGCTCCCAGAATTCTGAGTGTATAAGCCCGAAACAACACAAAACTCGACTTCTACAAATATTTGCATCTTTGCCATCTCCGCTTGCAGAAGCAGGCTGATGAGTAACTTTGAGATCTGATCTGGGGGTAAAAGTACTCCTAGACGATGGGACAGGGATTGTGCATATCGCTGAACCGCTTCGTCTCTCCCGGCTACTCGCCAAGGCTTTCGGAGCATCCCGGGCCCCTTCCGGGCCTCGCCAGCCCGCGGGCGATGCAGCAGAAACGGGGCTGCAGCAGCGTTTGCGGGGGCAGCCCCCGTCCCAGCCCCACGGTCTGCTCCGCCAGCGGCCGCCAGAAGCAAAACCCTCGCCCAAACAACGGGGACGGGCGCTTTGAAACACTTGTGAGACAGAGGTCACGGGAACCAGGTATTTCCCCAAATCTGCACTTGCTGCTGCCTCGCTGCAATGGACACGATTGCCCTGTGAAGGGCTCAGGCGTTTAAATCGCAGAGAGGCACCTGAGTCCTCCCGCAGCCGCGTTCCCGAGGTCCTGTTAACTGTCTGATACTCCTTCTACTGTCTTCCTCAGTGCTGCCAGTTGCCAAGATATTCCACATAAATAGAAGCTTTCTGATTTATAATCAGCCTCTTCCTTCAGATTCATTATGTTAATGAATTGAGATATTACCAACATTGGATTATCGCATCACTCAATGAATCCAGCAAGAGAAAGCTGATTATAGAGGAAAAAGCCAAGTGTACCCGGAAACTTAATACAAAGAAACGTCCGAGAAATAGCGCAAGGCGGCTGCAGTAGTGTAAACGCCTTCTAAACATCATTCCCAGATATAACGGGGGGCTGCGACACTTTGGGACACATAGAACTTTTTGCTAAGGATTTCAGCGTTACAGGTATTATTACAGAGATTTCTAAGGAATCAAACCCTCTGCCCAGAGCTTTCCTGGCATTCTCGGCACCGCTGAGGGAGGGAGAACATACACAAGGCGCTCCCCGTTCCCTGTCCCAGCACACCTTTCCCGGCGACGCGCAGCCCCTGTGCCCCGATACGACCGACCGCCGTCCGTCTGTTTGTCCTTCCCCGCGCCACAGCGAGCTCATTTCACACCGGGCAGCCACCAAGAAATGCTTCTTGGTTGGTTTTTTTTCTGTCCCGCTCTTTCTCCCTTTCCCACAGCCGCTTGGCTCGGGGTTTTGCCAGCTCGAAGCTGCCTTTCGGGCAGAGCCCGCACCGCCGGGGCGCGGAGCGCAGCGCAGGTTGGACCGCGCTGCACAAGCTGCCGGCATGTGCTTCACTTGGGCACATCATCCTCCGGAAGCTTTTACTGAGCAAGAGTCAGAGCTCCGTCAATGAAGCTATTTGGAACACATGCAAACTAAATGGGTAAAGGCAAGTCTAGATACCAAAATTACATCTCCCAACACCGCAGTGAGGCAGGTGCTTATTTACTGCAGATTCAAGCTACGTAATTAGCCAAGGAGGCTGTAATTTACTTAAAGGAAGGCAATTTTTTCTTTTATTAATTTGCAATAGATTTGTAAAATAATCTTACAGCAGCTGGCTCTGCTTGAATCTGTTTCAAAAGTGTGATGTAAATACCGTCTCACACTATTTTGTTGCCTATTAGGGCTTTCTGGTAGGTGATACGACTGAGAGTGAGGAGAAAGAACACCACACATTTATTTTTAAGATCATCATCACTAGCGATAAAATTTATGGGAGAAGTGAGCATACTTCCTAACTAGGCGTTTTAAACAGACGTATCCAAAGTAAGTAAAATGTAAAAGATACAACTGGAAGGCTCCATACACAGCGGGTACAATTTAGCGCATTTTCAAGAGCTGTTTCAACTGTGTTTAAAAGGAGTAGCAAATTCCCAAATTAAATCACCCTATTTATAGCAAAGACAAAGAGCTTCACACAGCAGGAGGATGTACTAAAGAACCATTTCCCCCCACCTGTTTCTTTTGCCAGGGTTTAAGTATATCTACATCTTCCTAATAATCCCGTATCTGAAGGAATTTAGCTCCGTTATTGTGAAACAATAGGACGGGTGCCAATAATCGATCTGGGATTCATTACACTTGGACTTTTCAGCAGTAAACTTCTGAGAGTCTAATCTTCAATCAGCAGATTAGTATTTCATATCAGAATCAGAGAAAAATAAACACCATACCTAAGCAAAGTGTTTATCACTGCCCTCTACTCGCTGTTAACACACTTGGCTACAGTAGGCACCAACTTACATCCAACTCATACATGCGATACAACACTGAGATCCAAGAGGCAGTGACTACATGATCAAAGCTTTATTTCAACTATAATGCAGTATTATCCATGGATTATAATCCTTGAGCAAACAGAATATCACAGTAATGAAGACCTTAGCATTACAAATATGTTAAAACAGCTTGCATTTGGGGTGATATTTAAGGTCAAACTGTATCTGAACACAACTATTAAAATATTATGAAAAGTACCATTATGGAGTAAATAATGTTTTCTTTCAGATATAACCTCTAAAAGTACATTCCACTTCAAATTTGGTTTTCTTATTTTTCAGTACCAACAAGCTCAAACTGAGCATCTCTATCCCCAATCACTGCTATGTGAATGAAAAAGACAGAATGAAGAACTATAAACTCAGCCTAAAACTGAGCCCCTAATTTCTATGAGAACATGACCCTGAATAAATACAAGATAGAGGATACCATAGTGTCAAAAATCAATTCATCTAAACCAACTTAATACTTCAAATGTTGTCTCAAATTAAATTAATAGTCTTGAGAAAGATTCTGCAGAGTAAGAAATTTCTTATCCTAGGAAAACTAACATGCCTTCTGCTCCTGCCCCCACAGCCAGAATAACTGAGAAAGTAAATGTGATGGTAGAGGTGACAAGATGGGTGAACAGGCTGTACTCCTGGGTTAGTATTGGCGTTACTCATCTGTGCATAAATCTAAAAAAGGATGATTAATTATTTCTTCTTGCAAGATACTCAAAGATTAATTTACAGATAGGCAAAGCTTTTGAGTTTTCTCACTGCTCTACTCTCCATTGCTGTTACCCACCCACCAGAAAAGCACCAAGAAGCAACAGGCTCTTAGGACCACTGAAGCTCACACATATACAGATATTTTAACAGAAAAGGGCAAGTAGCAAGTCAAGACTGCAGACTAACAAGTCAGGGCTTTTTTTTGGTGTGTTTTTTTTTTTTTTAGGGGAAAACATTTAGTCAGGATGGGTAGGAAATTACAGAAGATATTTATCATGTAATATATACTTCACATTTATATATATAAAACCTTGGGATAAGATGCGGTAACTACATAGAATTGATGTGTTTCAAGTAACAGCTTCAACTTGCTGAAGAACACCCATTCCAGATCTCATATAAAGCCAGTATTATATTAGTATCAATCATTTTGGGGAATTTAAAAAAAAATTAAACACACAAGTTCAGCATTCACTTTCTCAAATCCGTATCTATAGAAAGGCGAGTGGCAGCCCAGGTGATAAACTAAACCCAAAAAATCGAAGTAGAACAGGAGATGCCACACAACTATGTTGTTCTCTGATGCTGAGTGCCCCAAGGTCTGCGCCAAATCAGGAGACACTCCTGTACCTTCATGTCCATGCTGTGCCACCCTGCCCCTGGTGCTGTGCTGTTTGACAGTCACAGGCAATTGCAGTTGTTTCAGACCACAGGCCAACACGAAGGCCCTTGTCTCTGCAGGCATCCACACACATTCCTTCTTTGAATGTTTCTCTTAAATTTTTCCTTTTCTGGACATGTTCCTATGCAGTTTTCCTTACACTTGTCCTAGTGCTTCTAAAGTCTTGCTGCAGGAAACAAAACAAATTCCATTTTTAAAGATAATTTCATTTTAATCCCAAACATGCTATGTGAACACCTAACTGCGACATGGACACTTCTCTAATCCTGCTCGCAGGTGCCTTTCACTGCACACTGCCAAACCCTCACCCACCCAGCTGCCATGCCCTCCATGTCACACATTAGCTCTCCTTCCAGGGGAATCCACAAGGGGCAAGGAGACAGTGAGCATCTGCATTGTGTCCCAGTGGTTAGGCGGAGTCGAAAGAGATAAAGACCCAGATTATTCACACGTATAAAGTACTTAGGGGCCCAGATTTTAGTTTAAGTGATTTCCTTTGGATGCAAAGACCGGGATGAATCCCAGGCTTTGTTAGTGACTAACTGCTTACCCATCCCTTCATTCTGGGCATCATGTGTAATTGCTTTTCCCTTCTTGTCTGCTCAACTGGTTCCAAGTATTTGCTTTTAAATGTGAGCTCTACAACTGTAAGATCCATACACATTCCCGCTAAATCAGATTGAGAATCATATTGTGAGTTTACAGAAGAAAATATTACCAAGTTGTCTTTGTGACAGAACACTGAGTAGGTATAAAATTGCAATAGTCTCTATGCCAGTTTTTTTTAAGCTCTCAGTTTGTAAGATGAAAGCCTAATTTGATATTTTTGTAGTTATATAACAGTTCTAATATTTTGTGACATTTTGTATTGTGACACTATAGATGAAATTGTCATCGGACTGACACCCTTTACTGTTTATTCCTTAATTACAACTGTTAACAACACTGCAGAGAAGCGTGCTAATCTGCCATCACATATTATGAAAACAACGTTATTGTTACAAACACCAACACCCACTCAACAGGATAATTCTAAGATGGCAGTTTCTGTAAAAACTTATCAGTTTAATGGACACTTCAATAGAAAAAGTTTTAAATGAACTCTTAATACTCGTGTGGAAAACATACAAAAATTTTATATCACAGCTGAAGTTTTGATTTTATTGTGTCAGTGATTCTTCATGCTACATAGAGAAATACTTTAGTAGTTAAAAAAACTTCCATGCAGCATGGAGATGAATAGCTCAGTTAACTATTAGCTTAGCAAAATTTGTAATCACTAAATTTTCATATCTTCAGACACTGGTAGAGATAAACTTTTTTTCTCCGACTTCCAGGTTGGGGGTGGAAGTATATTGTTGGATATGAGATTAATTTTTAACAGTATATTCACTCAATCCAGCTTAATAACAACAAAAAAAATAGTATTTTCTAGACTTCTTTTGCTTAGGAAAGATTAAATTTCTGCAGACCACATCACACAACTGGAAGGATCTTCAATTGAACTTTTACAAGTTTTGTGCTCTGAATTTTTCATACCAAGTTAACCCACTGCACAATTAAAACTCACTGATAATACACCTCTGTGGGAGGAAGCTGAGGAGCTGTTCAATGACTGAAAATGAAAATATTGCCTCCTCAACTTCTATATACGCTTTGTTCTGGACAGCCACTTCCAGCCACCTTTCAGTTTGCTTCTCTCAAACTTTTCATGTCTAAGGAAAAAGTTTTCACTTGTAGATTGTATCAACAGAAAGAAAACAGGCAGTCTCCAAGAAAAGGCAGCCTCGAAGTAGCAAAAAGCCCTCGAGATTTGTTTACATACACATTGGACAGGAAACACAATGCAGGCAGAAGGGAGTTGGGAAAAGCAGTAGTGGTAACTGGAGTGAGGTGTAGAAGTGATAAAGTGGCAATGACAAAAGTCAGGGAGAAAAAGATGTGGAAATTCAAGGTTGTTTCTCCTGCTGCTCTCCTGAAGGTTTCTACAGATTCCTGGTGCTGAACCAAGGCTAATGATAAATAAGCCCTTCCTGCTAATGATAAATTGCTCCTCTCTTCCTCATCCACCAACAGGCAGCAGCACAGATGACTGAAGTGAAGAAAGATAATGCAAAAATCTGCCTTTACTTATCGCTCTTACATGGAGAAGCAGAGGATTAAAAATAACCTAAAACTCTTATACCGAAAGAGCAATCGCCGTGGTGGAAATCTGTACACCAGAGTTTCTCACTCTTGATCCTAAAAGCCTGTTTGAGGATTGCTTCTCAAATACAGAATAAAGAATTGTACACAATGTACCAGTGGAATCAAATTATCTAATATAGTTAATTTTAATTTAAATTATTTACATTTCAATTTAATGGCATATTCTGTTGCCCGATCTGGATGATCTTCTCTGCTTATGTGATAAATTACAAGACAAAATGAAACCAGAATATTTATTTTTGTGAATCTTCTTCTGAGTAGTTTATGTTCTGCTTTGAAGCTTTCATTTTCTTAAAGCCAATAGGAACTTCTGCTCTTCCTAAAAGAAATTCGTCCCACTTGGGAAGAGATTCTTTTATTGATGCCCAATAGAGAGTCTGAGAAAGATATAAGAAAAAATAAATTTAATTTCAAAGTATGTGCCAGTCTGTTTAAAACATAATAGATATGCAAAGCATAATTAAATCTTACTTTATGAGTGAAGCAATTCAGAAAACCACAACGTACTTACACATGAAATTTCAGATTTCTTGTATGATACAAACTATCAGCCTGGAAAGATTTCATTCTGCAGCACCAACTGTGAAATGACTGAATGTGCCCTCTTGTGGTAAGCAACAGATTGGTTTAGACCCTCACAGTACCTTTGATAAACTATTTCTCATGATAATATACTTTTCCCAAAGCTGAACTTATTTTTAAGTACGTATGCCAGCAGAATTTCATTCTGAAGTGGAAAACCCCCTCAGTTTAAAGTTAGAAATGGAAAGTGCACATTTGCCAGTGTAAATTGATTATGCTAGAAAGGTTTGCAGTAATACAATTCTAAATATTTGATCAAAGTTTTAGATGTAATAACTCACCGATGAGGTAATGATCTCCAGTATCTGGATCACAAATAATACCAAAAAAAAAAGGCAGCTGCGTATTTAGCTTGCAGTCTAGAAAACCCACTCTGGATCGTCTAATCCTTCCCCTTGCATTATGCTGTGCCTCTGAGTAATAAATTTAACTTATTTTTTATCTGTGGAATTCATCATTTTTGTTTTGGCATCCTGAGAATAACTCTGTAGGATTTTCAGGAAAATTTTAAGTGCTGTGTATCATCTTTTTTTCCACAAAATAATGTGACCAAGGAACCGTATTAAGCCAACACTTTAATCCCTCCACCAATGTCAGTATTTTTAGCCATTGACATCCATTCATGAAAAAGTAATTTTGTAGTAGAAAACAGTTATGGTACATATTTAATGAGCCTTTTTGCTTTACTTAATTATATAATGTGGGAGAAACGTAGCACAAAACTGAACATCTCTCTGCATTAGATTCCTGGCGAATCATTTTGATCCTTACATGTAACTCAGATATAACTATGTCTCTTGCAGATTTACAAAAATATTTTCTTCAACAGATTTACTCAAAGAATCTTTTTTGACAAGCATATGTGCTGTCACACAAAACTACTCCGACTCAGCAAGCTGGGGATCCATTATAGCCATAACTTTCAGAGTATATTAATACAGACACATACATGGCTGAGTGAAATATGCTCAGAAGTGTTTTGGAACAAAGCATGCACAAGAATTTTGCACCACGAAAGAAAGTTTTCTTCTCCCACTATTTATAGCACTCTTCTCTAGAGGTATAAAAAAAAGCTGAAATAGGATCTTTCCCTGCAAATAGTAACTCTGCTCTCTCTAAAATTTCACCACTGCTGCAAAGTGCAGACATTCTGAAGCCAGAGCTCTTGCTCTGCAGTCCAGTTTGTGGGGACTTCACTCTACATGGTGCAACAGCTCAACCCCTGACACAGAGGGAGCAGCAGCACAAAACTGAGCCAAGCAACCCCAGAGGTGTCTCAGGAGTCCTCAAGGAGTCTAAAACTACTTCTGAACTCAGTCAAAATATGTTCAATATTAGTAGCTTGGCATCTTTCTTACCATCAATCAAGATGAACCGGTATGTAGGAAAAAAAAAGTACCCTTTTGCCTAAAAACATTTAAAAATAAGAATAATAAAAATGCCACTGAAGGAGCATACTCAGTGTGTACCCTGTCACAGTCACAGTAAGTTATTTACAAAATGCAATGACAGATAAAAACTTTCAGCAGTAACCAGAACAAGAAGTGGTGCCTTTCATTTAAGCAACAGCCCAAGCATGACAACACTTGTCCAGCAGGTGTGAGCTCAGGTACAATGCACCTCTTTTCACAGCTGACAGCACTAAAGGTGCACCTTAGCCCTCCTCTGACAGAGCCCAAACCTGTGAGGGACACTGTGCTGTGTGTCCTGGGGACTGAGCCATCACCACTGGGGCACAAAACACAGGTGGGAATCTGACTGCTCAAACTTTTTATATTTAAATTATGTTTTAGAGACTCCAGGTTGAGAAGCAAGAATAGAGTGTACTTTTTGCAAGCTTTCACACAACCATAACATCACTGAAGCGGAATTCTCTCTGTTCATGCTGATAAACTGCTGACCCTGAAATGTAAAGATGACAATCTGTGGCAAACTGAGAACAGGATGACCATATAAAAGAAATAAATTGCTCTGACATAATAAACACAGTAATCTTTTGATATTCACAGTATTATTTTTTCATATTTGACTTAGTTTTTAAATAAAAGTTTGTATAGATATGAAAGCTGACAAATATTTCCACCAGAATGCTTCACAATCTGGGGACCTTGCCCCACAACTCAGGTTCAGCTTGCTACACAGCACACAGGCCTTTGGCTATACCAGTCACTGGATTTTAAAATCAATTATTTTCACTTTAAGAACATGCTTCAGGAAAAAAAAAAGCAAGGTATTTGGTAAACAGCAAATAAAAAGACAGAGTTCTAGGACTTACTTCTAACTTAACAGTTTCGGGATGTGGAAGTAAATACACTCTTTCTTGCAGCCTTTTTTCTGCTGCTTCTATATCCTAAAAAACAGGCAAAGTACAGTTTTAAAACAAACACTGTGAATTTCAAAAGGAAAATGCACACACATAAAGACATTTCACTTAACTAAATAAGCCCATTACATCTAAAAAGCATTCAAATAATAACACTGAAGTTCAAATCTTTGTTTAACCAGTCTGAAATCCACCTTGTATTATTAGACTAACAGCCTCCAGCTGTACCTTTTCCATACCAGAGCACATTTCAGGACTGCATAGGACTGTTGCTGTAAAACACTGTTATTCTCTCTGGACACTGGGGCAAACCAGTTAAATTCTGTTCTATACACCTTAAGGAGAAGGGACCAGAACCTCTATTTCTCTGCTACATGAAGACTGAAGTATGTATTCTAGCTACTGTAACTGTAAAGTAACGAAGCAAATTATGTGCAAGATCTTTACTTCTCAAGACAAAGATGACTTGCTAATATGCATGCATAACATGTGCACAAAAATGTAGAGCTGCAGCAAGCTGTTCACCAGACAAACTTGGATGACAATGCACCTCACAGAGCTTTCTTACAAAAAAAAAATCAGTATTTGGGTTTCTGCTTGTCCAGTGGATGTGTGCTGGATTCAGAAAGGCCTCAGTACATTAAAAAAAAAAAAAAGAAAAAAAGAAACAACTAAAAAAACAACAGCAACAAGAAAATCACAGTGTGCCCCCAAACTAACCGCCCTCTCCCTTTAAAGTTCTGACCCGTTCTTGTGGGCTTAGTTCCATACCCAAACATTGAAGAGATTGAGTGGTGGGCAGATGAAGAGAGACAGAAAGGGACGTGGGAGTGGGGTGTGAAGAAGCCAAAGCTGAACAGAGTGGAGGGGGAAAGAAAGTATAGCAGATGGCAGAGTTGGGAGCAGAGAGCGGGTGTGAAGAGTACAACAGAAAAACTAAATGAGAGAGGAAATTCCCCAAAGGGACTTCCCAAATATTCACCACCACTGCTGCTGAAAAGAAGAGTGAGATTCTGGAGGAGCATATCCACAAGAGAGACCAAACATGATTACTCGTATTGAATAATAGCCAGTCTGGATACCTCAATAAGTGAACAGTGCTCATCTCAAGTTTAGTTTGAAAAATATGACTCAAATTTGGTATATGATTAATAAAAGCAAAAAAAAAAGCCTTAATGTTAGTTGAAGTTCAACTTAGTGTCAGGTACAGTCAGTTCATTCAATTTACAGTGTTCATCTTATTTCATGAATTCCTTTTACAGTAAGACTGTATTCTCTTTCACATAATTACAAACCTAATCCAAGCAAAATGTTCTCCTTTTCCACAGCAAAATCCACAGTGCTGTAGGAAGCTCAAGGATGTTTGAGAAAAATCTGAGGCTTAGTTTGCTCTCTTGAAAGCTTCGAAAGCAGCAAGTACCTGTTCTTTTCTGGTGAGAAAAGACTAATGGGATGAACATAAAGAAGGAACACGAGCAATGACAAAAGCCATTTGAAATCATTATGTCAAAATAACAGAGGCCACTACAGATTTAAGTAACTTAAGGAAGGAGTTTCTCTGTTGTACTTGAAAGAGACACCACAAACAGCACTAAATGATGTCTCAGGCCAGGTCTGGAGAATTTATCATCATACTGAAGAAAGAATCATTCAGTAATGTTCACCTCATTCTTCCATAGGACTTTCCTCCTTTCTGATTCCTTCTTCCAATTACTGTAGAAATTTTACCAGGAAAGAAGAACTTCAATCATTATTTCTTTATACAGTCAGCCAGGTCACTGGAATGTTTATGGTGGCAGGAAATGAGTGTCTTTCAGGCAAGAGAGGACACAGCAGTTGTGCATGTGTGTTTTGCAGAGAAGGTCACTTTGGCATAGCCTGGATATTGGATGTGTCTTTTTGTTGCTCACTCCAGTTTGTGTGTTGTGCAGTCCATTGTCATTCAGAATACTGATTTATTGACAGACAGTGAAAGAAATTTTTGCTGGAAGGTGCAGTATGCTTTAGAAAATAACTGTAACTACTGAAATATTAGAGGGCACTTCTTGTATGTCTACACAACTGGTAAGCTTTGAAGGAAAAATAAATCCCTGTCATCAATATAAAACTAAACACATCAGCAGTATAAACTTCTCTGAAAAAAAACCAGCAAATTTAATATGTCACAGTGCTGAAAAAAAGAGAGCATCTTACAGTGCTTCCCCTGAACCCACAAGGACTGGAACAAAAACAAATCAAGACCCTTCCCCAGAGGTAAAATGGAATTCATGACACATGCATTGCTTTTAGGGGACCAAATTCAGCTGTCACTTACATTGATATCAGTCTGGCAGAATCCCACTTAAATAATTCTGGAACTACATGCCTGGGAAGGAAAGCAAATTTGCTCTAAATTACCTTCCCAATACTAATTACTATACAGCATATTCTTTCTTTTCTATTTCATGTTACAAGCTGTTGCAAAGTAATACATATTTCTAAACACAAGAAATATCACTGAGAAACAAATGTCATAAATTAGATTACAAATACTAGTCTAATTTCTGCTTTTATTACGACAACATTATATAAGCACCAAATGATACAGATTTCCCCAAATCTGCAGTCTCCCTCTAAAGACATCAAGGAAAACACTCGGATAATTATGTTAAAATGATGAACAAGTGCATATAATGTCAAAATTTCAATTAAAATAAAAGGTTAGTTCCTTCCTTACTACTGGTTAGAATTTAAATTAATTTTGAAATCTTTCCTGTGCATAAATACTGACTAGCACAGAGAAAGAAAAATGCCTTTTGCTACAATCTATTACTGAAAACAACTGATTTTGGTTACATGCAGAAAAACAGAAATGGAAATAAAAAAATAACACTTCGTCATGTCCATGTATTTTTGAGTAGGCCAAATCAACAACTCTCCACATGGTAACTGTGAAATGTACAGTGCCTGGTATCAGGAACAATATTCTGAAGCTGGCACATTAATCAGTCTTGTTTTCAAGCTTCTCATATATTGTGCTGCATAGATTTTTTTTCCCTGTTTTCTTCTGTTATCAAAAAGCATCTGCAGGAGTGCATGCTTGTTAAAACTAGTATAAAATTAATAGATTTAAACTGATTTATGGTACTTTATCCTGCAACAGAATTTGTTTTGATACATATGTTTTTGCTTTTTTTCTGTACAAACACCAACATTTTTGACACTTGAAAGGAACAATTTTGAGGATGTGACAGAAGATGGCAAATATCTGTTTAACTGCAGAAATATTTACACTCTGTACATGTCTGAGCTATTGTTAACAATTCCAATACAATAAACCTTTCAGCATGGAAAAACATAATCTACATTTATTGTGTTCAGTGTAAAATGAGAATGCATTTATAAATAAAAATAATTTATAAAAAATGTATTTGTGCAGTAAAAATCTAACCTAAAATGCATATGGAAAACAGGAGTCATATTGAGAGAAATTACTAAATCAGTGGAGGAGAAGCTACGAAAAAAATATCCAAACAATTCACTTCTCCCCAGCCTCTCAGTGAAGCCCCTACACTTACCTATGCCCAGTACATGGGGGTGATGCCTCAGCCCAGAATGCATCAATTTATCAGTTCAAGCTGAAAAATCCTTCTTGTCACAGAATAGTTAAGAAGTGTAACTGTTCCACCTTGTCTGCCTCTCCTTAAATATGATTTCCATTTAAATACAGAGAGGGCATTCCATAGAATTGTACCCACCCAAAATACAAACATTTTAAATCTGAACCAGGCTCTGCATTAAGAAACAAAAAATTCCGTGTGATGAAAATTAATCTTGTGATTGTCTAGAGTAAAACTTATTTTTTCAGTAAACACAATGCATGCAATATGGACCTTTAATAAGCAGGAGTTTAAAGAACATGCACAGGAGGTTCTGTTTTCTGCTGTTTCCTGAACAACTGACAAACGTTTTTCAGATGCATCTTGTCAATGGTCAAATGCATCTCTCCAAATTCAGATACCTAAGCCTTGGGTTCCAGAGAAGGCTTTCAGCATTCCAGTCCCTGCCATCAGATCTTTTTAATTGCCTGCTGAATTTATGTAGGAAACACAAATCCCACCTGATAACAGGTATGTGGAACAGCTATGGACATTATTAGTGCTGTTGGCACCAGAAACACCAGAAGAGTCAGAAACACCAAACACTGTTTTTGCAGACTTGCAATTAAGGTTCCTGAAGTCACTCTACACCTCTTTAAAGAAAAACATCGAACTGAAAATCTCTTCCACAACTTAATACAACCAAAGTGGGAGAGCAGTTCCTCCCCTGGACCAAAAGCCCTGTAGCCTGGTCAGCCTCTCTGTCCAAACACACCCCTGTGTCTTGAATTAATGCCTAGAGAGGCTGGGAGTGCTCAGGCAGAGATGCACTGGCATGTGTTGCATCTCTTCATGTACTTCAGGAAAAAAAAAACCAAGCCCATATAGTAGCAGCTTCCACCACGAGGCTTTTAAAAGAAGGGCACAGGAAATAGGTAGAGATGCCATCAGATAATAAAGACTTGTCATTTAATACTTTTTGGTCAAGTTCCAGAAGAGGGAACTGTACAGAGGAGAATTCAAATGACAACTACAGAGCAAACACTTTTTTTTTTAGTTATCTGAGCTACATAACCATGACATTTCAAGCGGTTCCTGGTAGTTGCTTAAACTTACATTTAAAAGTGCTGCATTCCTTTTATGAGCTGCATCAGCTGCTTGAGTTTGCCATGTCTTTTTAGTCTTTTTGTCTCCTAGATAAGTCTCCATCTGCTGTAGCAGCTCTGATCTCTGAGACAGTCTACAAAGGAAAACATTTTGCTAAGTGGGTAGAACATTTTGCTCAGGAGCTGGAAAATAACCTTTTTACCTTACCCAGTTTTCTCCAAACTACGAGGCTAATTAAGCCGGCTGCAGGGTGGGTGTGCTGGAGGAGGGAAAAGGTACAGGCAGGCATCACCTGCTGTGCTGGTTTGGAGCTCTGATGTTGTAACCAGCAGCCCTCATATGCCAAGGTGCTTAGAAACACTGAATCTCCCAGAACAGGAAAGACAGGGTGGGTTGGGGTGCCTTGATCAGTGCTACTTTTGCTCGTTGGCACGTACTGGTTGTTACAAGAAAAGCAGATTTTTCTGAATCATTACTGTATTTGCCTCACAATCTGAGTTTACAGGGCAACAAAGAAGCAACTCTATAATTGAGGCGTTGAGTGAGTGAATCCAATTACCTTCCTCAAATAGGAATTTAAAAGCGACAGGAGGTTAACAATGGAGATCTCCAACCAGTACCACCACTGAAGTCAAAACGCCTCATCAACCTAAACACCCTTAACGGCAGGCAAGGATGAGAACTCCAATGGTTGATGAAGGAAGGGTGCCACCTCCTGGAACTGCAGCCCTTGGGAAACACCGCCGTGCTCTGCAGAGCTCAGACTCGCGGGCACCGAGGGGCAGGTGCAGGGAAGGTCACACAGGACCCCAACACAGCGGGGCAAACCACGACTACTCACATCTCCTCATGTCTTCGAGCAAGGTGAACCTCCTGAGCCAAATAGGATGACATTTTTCAGTTGTTTGCCCTGGTTTTGTCACTCTGTAAAAGGAAAACCAAGTGAAATCAAAATTACACAGAGATATACATCACCATACACTTTTCAGTATTAAACAATTCTGGTTAAAAAGTCGCACACATTATATTTATATGTCAGCTATCTACACAAAACCTGCCACAAGACATTGCTGTATTTTGCTTTGAATACATTCACACTACTAATGTTCACAGTATGTTTCAGGAAACTCCTACCGTATTCTAATAATTTATGAGAGAATTAAAATTTTACTTTCAAGTTTCAGCTTCAGCATGAAGTTTTCTCAAGTTTCACGTGCTTACAATTGCAGACAAACTCTGTGCTTGCATAAATTGTGTATTCCTGTTTACAGAACTGATTTGTGGCTTTTGTCATGATATACTGAACACAAAGTTATTTGTCAATATGATTTGTAACTCCTTCTCCCAGATATGGTGCCCTTTTCATAAGAAACTGTTTAAGTACAGGCATGATTAAACTAACTTGACTAACTAAGTAACTTATGCTAATAAACCATTTTTAAATGGTTGAAAAACTAAGTGAAAACTTCTGAGCCCATGTTTTCAGCACTGTAACTCAGTACATGAGGGAATACACAGTTTAAATAGTTTACATCTTATTGATTCTTTTTTCTGAGTCGTTATGGGGATCAAGTGCCCAGTGATGCAAACAAAGATCCTACAGCACTTTCCAGAAGGCTGAAAGTGTTTTCCAGTCTATTTTTTTCACCTTAGAAGTAACTGCGTTGTCATCACGTCAAGTAAAATTAAACAACTTATCGCACGTTTGTAATATTAAAGGATTTAAGAGCTGAAAGATCTCAAGGTAAGGAGAACATTACGAAAAGCCTCCTCTCTGTCAGGAGTCACACGTAACACTGAAACCAGCTATTTACACGCGGCCTTTGCTGAAACTGGTGTGCATCTTCTAGGGATGCTTGTTTTACCACACTCTGAAAACACTTCTGTCCACCTGGTCTGTTGCTAAAGCCTCCCCTTCGCTCCTTCCCTCAGCCGGGGCGCTTCGTGCCGTTTGCGCCAACTCTGCTCATCAGCAACACCTTTTCTGGCCACAGGAGAAAATAGAGCGGGGGCAGGCCCGCCACACGCACCTCTCGCCTTTAGGGGCGCCAACTGCTTACACCAGGAGCGATAAACCAGGACCAGCGGGAGCGATAAAGCAGCACCGGCCGGAGCATCCTCCGCCCCGCGGGGCACCGCAGCGGGCCCGGGGGCTGCCAAGGCCAGAGGCAGCCCGGGACGAGCACTCGCAGGCAGCTCCCGGCTCGTCAGCAGCCCCGGGGAGGCCCCTCGGGCCGAGGGACAGGACAGGACAGGGCAGCACACGATATCACAGGACAGGGCAGGACGGGCCGGCACCGCGGCCGCTCCTCTCAGGCCGCGGCCCTGCCGGGGCGGGAGCGCCGCGCACCGCCTGAGCCCTACCATTGGGGAAAGGGGGGGGGGGACAGAATTTACGATCCCGTCGGAACGTAGCATCGCGTCGCACCGAGGGAGGAAAAGTCAGGTAACCACCAAATAAACAAACGAGGCCGTTTACCTTTGGCCTCTGCAGCTTCGATCAGGAACGCGACAGCTCAGCGTGGCCTCCGGGAAGCCTTAAAAGACACACTCACCCCCCCCGCGGCTGCCATGGAGACGGCCGGAATAGCTGAGCCGAGCGGCAGCATCGGGGCGGGGCCGCGCGGGGGCGGGGTCCGCTTTCGCAGCTGCGATTGGCGGAGCGGAACGGCGCCGGCCAATCAGGGGCGGGGGCGGGAGCGTCGAGGGGCGGCCGGGCGGGAGCGGCGCTCGCCGCGCACTGAGCGCTCGGACGGTGCTGGGACCGAGTGGGGAGCGGGCGTGGGACAGGAACAGCCCCGCTCGGGCCCTGCCGGGGAGTGGGCCTGGAACAGAACAGCCCCGCTCGGGCCCTGCCGGGAGCGCCCCTGGAACAGAAACAGCCCCGCTCGGGCCCTGCCGGGAGCGGGCCTGGGACAGGAACAGCCCCGCTCGGGCCCTACCCGGAGTGGGCCTGGAACAGGAACAGCCCCGCTCGGGCCCTGCCGGGAGCGCCCCTGGGACAGGAACAGCCCGCTCGGGCCCTGCCGGGGAGTGGGCCTGGAACAGGAACAGCCCCGCTCGGGCCCTGCCCGGGGAGTGGGCCTGGGACAGGAGCAGCCCCGCTCGGGCCCTGCCGGGAGCGCCCCTGGGACAGGAACAGCCCGCTCGGGCCCTGCCGGGAGCGCCCCTGGGACAGGAACAGCCCGCTCGGGCCCTGCCGGGAGCGCCTGTCAAACAGCGGGGCTGTCCCCGCTCGAGGCTCGCAACGTTCCCTCTCTGGCCCGGACAGTGCCCCCGGAGCCCCTGCCTGTTCTCCACGCGGTTTCCAAACCCCTTGGTGGGATCCTGCCCCTCTGTGTCAGAGCTGGATTTTCCTTCCTGACGCCAGTGCTGAAGGGTTGTTGAGGCGACTCTAGTCCTTTATATCAAACTTACATCAAAATGTGCTTCGAATGAAAAAAACACAATCCACCTTTTTATTTTTGTGCGTGTGTGTGAACATTTTATCCTTAGCAGAAAATAAACCAAATATTCCAAGCCAGGTGAAGCTTAAAGATAATTTTTTCTTCATTTCATTGATGCCCAGTAGATCCATGCACATTTCAAGCTGCAGACAATTTAAAAGCTGCTAGTTTTCCCTAAATGTTTTCTTTCTAAGCACCCTCTGATCCCAGTTTGAGATGCCTCATCATAAGCCTTTCTTGGTGCAGATCACAAGTCTTTTCTTGTGATTTTTCATCTCTATATTTCCTATTTTTTCCTATTCTCTGATAACATATTTATGCAACAAATTCATATTAACTCACTTCATGACATAAATACAAGTTCTTTAGTGTACTTGACAACTTACTCCTGCTTATTGCAGCTGTCAAGATAAATGGTACTTTAAAACTTTAGTATTTTTCTTCTTTCTACTGTTGGGATTGAAAGACAAGACTTTCCAATAAATGCCATGAAGACACAGGAGTAAGTTCTCATTTCTAATGGTGCAGAAAACTGATGGTTATGGTCTCACTAAATTTAACAGAAAGCCCAAGTGTTTTGCATATTCCACTTTGAGCTCTTTGTAATGGCTGTGATCTTTCTTTCTTGTAGCTTTTAATGAATTTCAGGAAGAATAGTAACAAATTGAAGTTTGTTTTACATAAACCATTATAGATGCCATTTGTGGAGAGAATGCAAAGAGCATTTTAGTCAAGTTACAGATACTATCAATTGTTCAGTGCTGTGGAAATAGACAGGATGGGAGCTGTAATTTCTCAATGACTGCCTTATGTGACAGTGGGTGAAGTTCAAAGTTAATGAGCTATAAACTCTTATTTTAACCTACATCAGTTCCAGACTTGTCAAGAATATACACTTTATTGGGGAAAAAAAAAAGGAAGTGGTAGTAACAGGGAGAAATCCCCATGTGCTGGTTTGGGTTGGGGCAGAGTCCATTTTTTCCACAGTAACTGGTCTGGGGCTGGGGTTTGGGTTTGTACTGGAAACTGATGACAGCTCAGACATGTTTTTATTATTGCTGGTCAGGCCTTACACAGAATCAAGGTCTTTTCTTGTTCCACCCCATCTTGAGGGGGTGCACAAGGAGCTGGGAGGGGGACACAGCCATGACAGCTGATCCCAAAACAACCCAGGGGATGTTCCAGGCCATTTGGTGTCTTGCTCAGTATATAGACCTGGGAGGGAAAGTCATGTACATGGGGAAAGGCATTCTGCACATCTGAGTGCCCTGGCACCTCCCTGCAGTGTGTGCTGCTGCTGCCTGTGTGTCATGTCACGGATCCTCCCCTCACCTCAGTTTCCAGTTATATTGTGCATCTTACAGAAAAAACCCACACCTTTAATAATATTTATAAAAAGCCGTTTTTCCACCCTGATACCCCCTTTATTAGACACCTTCTATCCTTACATGAATTTACTATTGGGAATCATTGCTGCAAAAATTTGGAAAACTGGATACTTGCCAGCGGGACCCTGAGGTCTTCATTTACTGCCCAGTTGTGCTAATCTGACCACGTGTGCATTTCGTAGTCTCTCTGTTGCTTGGTCACAGCCTGCAGTAGAAGTGTAAGCATGAGACTGTGTTACCCCATGAGCTCTTAAATATGGATTAAGCACTTAATATTAGCGATGAAATAGGAGCATTATGACCCACAAGGTTTTTCATAACCTTGTGATTTGATTTTGCTCTGAGAATTCAGAGGGGTTTCTGAGTGAAATTGGTGGATTGTGACACTAGGTGGCACTTAAATACAGCTAACAAAAATTTTTGTCTCATTCAACACACAAAAACAGTCAAACACATTCTGTTCTAACATGCAGTTAATTATACCCTCAAAATGATGTCTTGGACTGATATTACTAAACAAACATGTATAAAATGTAATTACAGACAAGTGAAATAAATACTGTGGGCTTATAATTGCAAGATATGTTTTTTGCTTGTAATATGCTACACACCTGTGCGTAGTTTATATAGATAGTATTTTATTTTGTCATTTTTACTAACATTTAGGATGGCACAATTTAGCTTTATGTGCGTTTAGTTACTGCTACAAATTTTTGCCATATGTCAGTTTTTAAAAAAGGAAATGTTTTTATGTATTGGGATTGCAAGACCTGAGTATTTCAAAGGGAAAACTGTAAGAAAGGAGTTTTTTATATGAAACCACTTCAAAAATTTTCACAATAAATGCATATATTTTAGGTTTTTTTACTTTGCTTTTCTCCTTTTTTCTTCCCTTACCTTTTGGAGGTGCATCTCCATTGCTATAGTAGCTTAATATCCACTGCGAGGTCTGAGGTCTATCCATTCATGAGGATTTGTTAAAATACATTGGTAAAATACATCAGGTCTGTGAGACAGTCTGAGAGCTGTGAAGTTCCATCAGAGCAGCTTGTGGCCACCACCTTGGCTCCTGGCAGTTTTTCTTACCAACTGCAGAAGTTGCCAGCAACACTTCAGTCAACTGCACAAGACCTGCGTGAAGCTGCTTTAAGTTACAACAAGTTTAAAAGGCAAAGAGTTCAAGGAAATGTTCTCCCAGAGAGCTGGTAAAGCATCAAACCCAGGAAGTTAAAACATGGACTTCTAATTCCTCTTTCCCCTCACTTCCAGTATTCAGACAGTTGCTCTTAAACTTACTGTTGGCAGGTCCCTCACCATTCCCTGCTCTGCATTACATTGTCTGCTCTGTGGTAGTAAGATTAGAGCTGAGATGAAGCTCATAAATGGTAGGAAATCTCAACACTTTCCTGTACTTGCATTTTGGGGTTTTTTTGCCAGTAAAAGGTGTGTATTTGGTGTGGGAAAGACTGGTGCACACGTGGAAGTCACACATTGTTGAAAAGAATTTGCCAAGGCATTACGGTATACTAAGACAAGCTAATGGGAATAATCTGTGCATGCTTGTTGGAATTGCCCACACACATCAGGAGACCTGTTTCAAGTGAACCAGAACCCAAAAAGCAGACCAGGATGGGCTCAGCACCCATGAGCTGGTGAAAAAATAGTTATCCAAACCAGAGACAACTGTGTCAAGTTCAGAAAAAGAGCTGTAAGACCTGTGTGAGAGAGCTGTGAGTGTGAGGGCACAGAGGTGGTGGAACTTCAGCTGGTTTGTGTGCCTGTCCAAGTGAGGTATAAAACTGTGCATCAGGCCAGGCCAGACTCTGTCCAATGTCAAAGAGAAAAAGTTCTTGGTAAAAGGATGTAAGGAAGAGAATATTTTCCTAGTACTTCAAGTAGAGATAGAAACTTTATAAAGAGGACAAAGCTAAGAAAATCAGTATTCAAGAGCTTTTTTTTTTTTGAGAAAGTTCCTTCAAAGTTCTGGAAATATAAACTAGCCTAGACAATGCTTTAGCCAGTTTACTGATACACCCACTCAGTCTCATCAAGGGGGTACAAGCCCCAACAGGGTATGTTGCTTCCATCAGTAGTTTCTATGGTATAGCTACTTCTTTTTGAAGAGTTCAAGAAAATAGTTTGGCCTTTAAGTAATAATATTAAGCCTTCTCTTTTGGAAAAAAGAAATCTACAGGTCTCACCGACTTCAACAGATATACAGGTAGTAAGATGTTTTACAAGTAATTATAATAACTATTTACAGTAATTAGCTGGAATCTAATTGCTTCTCAGCATGTTAGGGTAGTAAATTACAGCTTTATTTCAAACAAATCCTGTTGTCTGTTTTCCCTAAACTGCACACAGGAAACGCAACAAAAACAAACACTTGGAGAGCCACCATTCTCAGCTCCTGTTTGAAGCACCTCCAATGGAGGTACTTAGCTTTGTTCTTACAAGCAGCACTTACCTCACCCATACAGGCTGCATCTTTCCTCCCCAGCACACTGAGAGCAAGGTCCTCCTGAGGGCAAAAGAGGGTGCACATGAACAAAAGGAACAGAACACACCTTTTGGCTCCTAAGGGAGTCACATCTTATGGTTTATACATGGGAAGGCTGAGTTTCCCAGGCTCCTTCCAATCAGTGTAGAGATCAGCTCTCCTTGATCACAGTGTAGGCAGTAGGCTGAGCATTTGGAGTTGCTCTGAAGGACCAGAGGTATCATTCTCTACAAGCTCTGTAGGGAGCTTTGGGAAAGCTCCTGCCTTCCTAAGGTTGGTGCCTGTAATTACATACCTGATTGGTGTCTGACCATCTGCTTCAAAACCGTCCACAGCTTATGTCTTTCACACCCTCGTGGAGGTTCACTGGAGTTCCTCAAGACTGACCTTGCCTGCTGCACAGACAGAAAGTCTGTCAGCTTTGGCCTGGTTTGAAATTCCTATTTGACACTGTACCAAGTTTACTGAGGAGCAGGTCAGGGCCTGCTGGTCTGACGTGGATCCAGTCACACGCCGTATTGGTGGTTATTTAAACAATTCAGCTGAATTCCTACAATGTTTCGAATGAACTGGACTATTCAGCTTTGTGTCTGCTCTTACTCCAAGTTGATAGACACAATCTTCAGTTTCAGGATGTTTGCATTGGGTATACAATCACCCTATAACTTGTAGCCACCGTAAGGAAGTAATGTGATTGCCATCTGGTCTTACATTAAAATTGTCTTATTCTGTAAAGATGATACATCTACAGCAGCAAAAAGGACTTTGAATTTTAATATGTGCATTTATGTGACTGTCAAGATGCCTGATATTAATAGCTTGACTTTTACTGTAAGCAGAGGTAGAAGAAATAACACCACCTTCACAATTCTGGGACAAGTTTCCTCAAGAGCTGAATTCACAGCCCATCTTTTCTGTTTTTCGCCATACAAACCTAAGGAGCAATGCTTTATTTTTTTTTAATTTCAGTTTAGATTTTGAATGCTTTTATTATGTGTTTCTTCAGTTCCTGAGAGAAATTAGAGAAGCAACAATGCTTCTCTTATTGCATAACATCAACATTTACTGACAATAAAAATAACTGAACTTGCACAAGAAGCCAGTTTCTAATAAACCCTTTTACCAGGTTGTTGTTATGAAGCTTGAGCTTTTCACTTTTTACAAAAAAGACACTTGTTACAGAAAGGTCAGTCAATCTTTTAAGAAAGATTTAATAAATGACTTTTCCCCCCTTACCAAATTTAGTTTTTTGTTGAATTGTTTCCGTTCCTATTAAAGCTTCACAAAAATGTACCTTCTATTATATTTCTTCTAATAGGTTTCTCAGCCTTATAACTATAATAAATTTGTCAGTCTAGCTTGGCTGAACACTGGACTTGAAAAATCCTACCACAACAGATTAGAAATATAACCATTTCTAAACCCTTTCAAGAAGTTTTACCCTTTCTTTCAACACATTTTATGTACTCAGCAATTCAGTGAAAATGACCTTTCAGAGTCATTCTTTAAACTCTCTTTCTTGGTGATAGCACAGTCGAGTCATTTGATCAGTCAGTCAGAAAGCCCAAGTTCTGTTCCCATCTCTGCCAGGATGGATTCATAGTCTGAACCAACTTGCTGAAAGCCAATGTTTTCTTAAGGGTTCATTCAGAGGAAATGACCATTTTGACCCACACAGGACATGATTTTCAGAGGAGCTGAGTGCTCAGACCTGCAATTTCAATAATTCTGAGCAGTGCCCTTAGCACTGGGGTGGGAAGGAAGTCTAGTGGCATCTTGCTGGTAACCAGAAATGAAAACCCTTAGAAGTGGCTTTTATAGCAGATTTTAAAAGATATGCAAATATCTTTTTTGTTCTCCCCATAATCTCTTTCCTCTATTTTGCTTCTATGAAATTTGGTTATTTGTTTTCTTTCTTTTTTTTTTTTAACAAAGAAGTTAAATTTTTAGAAAGAAAAAATACTGTTTTAATAAACAATTCTCTTGAGGAAATGTTCTACGGTGTGAACAGATTAATGCAAAGAGAATGTAACAAAAAGTTTAGAACATTGATAACCATTCTAAAAGCAGAGAAGGAAGCAGCATGATCACATAAATCTAAGAAAAGCAAATAGAATCTAAGTATCTCAAAGCCCTGTGTCAAAATGAATGGACTCTGCTTTATAACACTATGTAAAGTAGAAATAGAAATGTATCATATTTGCTTTGTATGGATGAATGGGAAGCAGAGAGAGACAAGGGTTATCTAAGTAATAGAAAAGTGCAATTAATGACTACTTCCAAGGGACAAAAATAGTCTGCACTAATCCCAAATTATGGCATATACTTTATCCTTCAATTTACCCCCAACTCTTCAGGTTTACTCATAAGCAGCAAATGAGGAAAAGCTGGATTACCTCACCCCTCTTTCCTTGTGAGAGAACTGTTCATGGATCTCCTTGCAAGCCTGTTATGGATCATTTTATTACTTATTTGATCAGCTGTGATGGTTCTGGTGTGTGTCTGGTCACCTGAGTTCAAGAAAAATGAAGAGGTATAGAAAAAGCTTTTAGGATGATCAAGATAGTGGAGCAAGCTTGTTTTGTGAGAAGAGATTAAAATGTTTAGCTTATGTATCAAAATAGGAGCAGGAAGAATATCTGATTGTTTTCTACTAACATGTGATGGTGTTAATATCAGTTAAAAAAATCTTTTAAAGCAAAACGGTAGTTCTAGCACAAGAACGAGTGGCTGTAATGCAGTTGTGTCCCTGCCCATGGCTGGGAGGTTGGAACTAGATGACCTTTAAGATCCCTTCCAACCCAAACCATTTTGTGATCCTATAATGAATAAACCTTCTGTTGAACAGAGGAGTTTTAGGAAAGTACTTAAGCATCAGACAGGTGAACTTCTGGGCAGCCTCTTTGACAGAATAGTGAGGGAGGAAGAGCAAGAAATGGAGCCATTTGAACACAGACCTTCATGTGTTTGTGGCTGTCAGTCTGAGCCACAGCTCTCTGGTGACCTTCAGAGGGAAGCCTGACTTGCAGAGCCTTTCCAGTGACAAGTCTTTCTATGAGACACGTTCTGCTGAGAGGTGCTGGTGAAATGCCAGAATCCAGTCACCAGCATCAATATTGTTATCAGCTGCCAGTTGTCATTGAAAGAAGAGTGGAAATCAAAGCTCCAAGTTACCTGCTGCTCTGTGCCTCTGGCTATGCAGTGCTGCAGAGGCAAAACCTGGAATAAACCACACAATGCACAACCTGTGCAGTCTGCTCGGCTCTGCCTGCCAGGCCAGCCTGACCAGTTGACACCAGTGCTCTGTAGGTGTGTGGAGCATTGCTACTCCATTCAGGCATTGGAAGGAGAATGTTTTGAACACAGAATATCCGTGTTTTTAATACAAGATCTTCCTGTCTGCATAGGCTTCCTAATGTAACCTTCTGTTTCCTGTGATCTCACTATGAGCTTTACATTACAAAGTCCTACATGACATTATTTGTAGTTGGCTGTTTGTCTGAACCTATTTCATAGCCTAAGGCACAGAAAGGCAGGTGAATTTAAATTTTAGCTTTCAAGTTAGTTTTCAAAAGCTGTCAGTTTAAAATATTAAAATAACAGCAAGTTCTACAACATTCTCAGATTTTCTTGCCCAATTGACTGTCTTTGGCATTACTGCACCAGACTGTATTTGTGATCAGAGTTATGGACAGCACTGTGGAGCCCAGGCTGTAAAACAACTCACTAAAAATGTCAGTGCTGCCATTGACGTGAAAAGGGTCAACGCTTGCTTTTCTGTCATTTATGCTTCAGCTTAGAAATAACATAGTAAAGGAGATTTTCTTTGGAAAGATGAAGCAGTAAGAAATATGAGAAAATAAATACATTCCAAGGAATGAGAAAATTACTTTCCTTAGCAAGTATCACTCATTTTCTTCATTAAACTATATCACAGAATGATATCACTTGATGGTTAGCTGTTTAGCTTCTGAAAAAGAGACATGACCAGCAAAACTGTAGAGTTACAGCAGTTTGAATCAGTTTTTTAAAGAGAATGTTTTTCTATTTAAATGAGGCTTATGTGGTCATACTGTGTGTGTGTGTGTGTGTGTGTGTGTGTGTGTGTCCATCCATGCACACATTTCTGTTTCCAGTAATTTTTGAAGCTGACTGTTGGCAGCTAAATTCAAGACCGAATTTACTAGTCCCAAAGACATCACAGTTTTAAAGGGTTTTTTTGAAAATAGATGGCTATTCAGAGAATAAGAAAGGCAGTAAGGAGAGGCTACCATTTGCAAGATGTTAGAAGGTCCATGTAGGCTTTTTTCCTACCAACTCAAAGCTATAGAAGATCAGGCTCCTTGGTTCTGTTATTCATAGAGCTGCCTATATACTTAAAATTTCCCTGTATTTAAAGCAAGTGAAATGAAACCAGTTTATATAAGCAATCAAACGTTCTGTTGCTAAAATATGACTGCTGTATAAATCAAGCTGTTACTGAGATGCTCTAAATTTCCTCTCTGGAAATGGCTCTCTGTAATTGGCTAATCTCTCAAAATAATTTGTGATACCTTTTTACACATTGTGCCAACTGGAATAATCAAACAGGGCTGATTAAAATTATACTTCCCCAATTCTATTTGAAAAACATAGTTCATAAGTTTAATGTACTTTTAATTGTTTTAGACTGTTACAGACTCTGAGAAGGGACTGTTGTCTCTGCTGTAGAAGACAAATATGTGAGTGTAGAAATGGTTATTAATCTTTGTTCATGTGTGAAAGAATGTGGGTGTTACCTGTAGGAAAGACCATGAAAGCATCATTGGGATCTATGGCTAAATCCCATAGAGCATGCTGAAGGTAGCAAGGTGTGTCACCACAAGGTGCTGAAGATTCCTCCCAAAAATGTGATCTGGCAGTAAACAAGCATTTTTAATGTAACCTGAGTATTATTATCAAGCACTTTTGGATGTGCACGTCTCCCACTGTAGATATAGCACAGAATTAGGAGTAACATTCATTTAAAATCGGACATTAGTTCAGGAAAAGAAACTATGGGAATTCATTCTGAAAGGGAACTGAGTATTTTTTAAAAAATAAAGAACTGGTAAATTTGGGAAGTTGGTATTATACAGGTAAGGAACTATTCAGTCGCTGAGGCTTTCTAGAGATACACTATGCGAGGGAATCAAAGTGAATCAGTAAAGAAAAACTTGAAAGCATTTTAGGTCTACTCCATTACTTCTGTCTCTCCAGCTGACAACTCTTTTCCTTGTGCCTTCAGCTTTAGCCAGTGGGGTGGTAGCAGTGGAGAAGAGCTCACACACCCAACCAGATACCCACACCAATACCCCATCCATGCTGACCAGAAGCTGCAGCTGGTCATTCACTTCGTCATTCCACACCACCTCACACTGGTGTCCATGTGTGTGATAAAGCGATGTATTGCTCTTGATTTTCCTCCCTTTTTGTGTTCTGCATCATACTAAACCAAAGGAAACCTTGAATGTCAACAGCCACCGGTACAGTGTACGGCAGGATGTTTGTGTGGTCTCATTGCAAATGCTTGCAAGACTATGAGGAAATACAACTCTTGCAAGGCTGGAAAGGTGTGACAAATACGCCTTCCTTCTCATTACCTACCTGGTGTAGTCTATGTGTAGATTTCATTCATTTGCTCATAAAAAAGCAATTGGATTAGTTTCAGAAAATGACTCAGCATGATATGGGGGTGAGGAGGAAGAGAGACAGTGAAAGATCTCACAGCCACAAGACTGAGATTTACAATCAGTGTGGCTTGGGAATACTATTTGTTTTGTTTGAGTAAAATTTTTAAAAGGCAGTTAGATTACTGTCTACTTTATAGGTCAAAATATATGTCAAAAGAACTGTCCATTTGCAGTCATGGTGCAGGATTGTGATCTGTTTGCCATGACACTGTTGATGTTCCAGACAGATCTTTCCAACATAACACGGGCTGAAAAATCTTTATTACTGAGAGTGTAGGAATATTCAGGCTGTTTTTAAGAAGGGACAATAAAGGATACCCAGGGAAAGTGATAAAGAGCAATAGACATTAATTCTTACCGGGCTTTGACAGTCTGTAGACCAGGCACATCCCGAACCAGAGATCGTATCCACACCTCTGTGTTTACTCCTCAGTTTAAACTCCTTCATGTAAATGTCTGAGGATAAGGTAAAGAGCACCATGCATAAACAAAGAGCCAACCTGTCTCTTCATTATGCATCCACACACTGCTACTGCTGCTGCACATGGGTCCAGAGCTAATGTCCCAGGATACTACTACAACAGCATAATTACTATTCATCATAAATATCTTTGTCAGAAAACTGAAACAGGTCTGCCTAAAATTGCTCAGGAAAATATGCAGCAGTATTGAAAGCCAAGAAATTTAGTGATAAGGTGACAGAAAAATCTTGGCTCTGCTAAAGTCAAAATGAACTTTGCCCATGGCTTCAGTAAAGCCCAGATTTTTGCCTTGAGAGTCTGCCCAGACCAGCTGCTCTTTCTGGATGTCCTGAGAGCGTCTCGCTCCTGAGGGGGCTCCTAGGAAAGGTGAGCTGTCTTGTATTCAGAAAAATGGATTTTAACAAGCATGTGTGCACCATGGATGACTATACTACTCTTTTTGTGAAGAACCTACTCTTTCCAGCTTTGGTGTTCATTTTCACAGAGCCACATACTGCAGCAGAGCACTCATGGTTGTCAGGTTCTGATGCCACCCTGTGAGGGCGGGCTGGCAGAAAACATTCAAGTGCAGAGTGAAAAAGAAGCTGGCTTTCTATTTAGATAGCACTGGAAAATGACTATTGTGAAAAATTAAAGACTTGAGCATATACCACTTCTTTTCTCCAAACTTTTCCCTCTTCCATACATACAAATCAGGAAAAGAATCACTTGCAGACCTTTGAGAATTTCTCTTGCTGTTTTACAGAAAGTGCTTCTGCCTTGTATGTTTAGTACTTTATGTTGTGACCATTTTAGTGAAATAAATCTATGAAGAACATGGCAAAGATGGGAAGCACAGTTTAGTGTACTGGTGAAGCTGTATCTTCAGGCACTAGACAGAACTGTGAGAGGAGAACTGAAGGCACCAACTCAGAGATGGGGGTGAGAGCAGAGATGGCCATTGCTGTGGCCTCACCACTGCACTCACACCCACAAACTGTGCAGAGCTCTGCTCACTCTGAAGACTGTTAACGAACTCTTGGTCCTGTTCCCAAATCTGTCTATACCAATACAACAGCAAGAGCTGAGCTTCTGCTACAGGCATCAGTTGCCATGTGGGAAAATGCAGCACATGGATTATTGATAACCATGTCCTAGGAAGAAGTGGAGCCCTCCAGAATATCAACAGAGTATGATAAAATCTAAACGAGGAATGCATAATGAGGCCAGGATTAGCTGCACAGAGAAACTTTTTGTGCCTGAGTCCTGCCTGTTTGTGCTGTAATCTGTTACAGTTCATACTACAGCTTATAATGAGGTTAGTTTATAAATTATTAATAGGTAATATGAGCATCTAGCAGATAAGGATAACAAGGGTTACAAGCTCATCAGCAGATAATGCTCTATTGCAGTAATAATCAACCTGCTGAACTCTGTAATCATCTATAACAATTGAGACCTATTTGTGAAGAAAATATCTATTAATTCCTATTAAATATAAAAGGAAGTTTAATATAAGACATGGTGGTAATGAGCATATGTATGAGATCCTTTTTTTAATACTATTTTTTCTATAAGCACTTGCTTATGCTCTACAAGATCCTTCTGTAAATAGCAAATGTGTCAGCTGAAACTTGTGTATGAGGAGAGAGATAGATGTATTTTTCCACCACTGTTGTGTTCCTGAGAAGCTCAGGCTTTGAGCTGGGGCAAAGGCAATGGTAGTTTCATGAAGAACGGGTTTGTTACAACAAACAGCAAGGAACAGCTGTGCAACCCCATTTGGGTTATGTGGAATGATTCCTCTCAAGTCATCCCCTGCAACAGCTATTCTCTGTCAACCAGGTGACAACTGTAGGTGCAGAGGTGGCATCTAAGGGGGGCAATGGCCTCCTGTGCCAGCCTGGTCACTGAGTACCTCATACCAACCTTGGATCTCAGGTTCATGTGAATATGTGAGAAAGACTTTGGGGTTTGTGTGCTTAACACAAAAATCATAATTTCAGGAAGGCTAAAATTCCACTCTCCTGGAGTTAATTACTTTCTAAATTGCCTCCAGTCTGGGACTCAAAATAGTGCTTTTGGGCTACAGGGTAAGCTGTAATGGTTGTAATGGCATGGTGTGAAATCAGATGTCATCCTGCTTTACACAAGATGAAAATGAAGTTTTTAAATCCAGCAAGTAGTTAAGAGTAAAAATAATGGAGATCTGCTGCCATTCAGGTCAGGAAAACTGTGGTGCCCCCAGTGCTGCAGAGGTGCCCCTCTAGAGAGGATGTGGATTTAGTGACAGAATTTTCCAAATCCTGTGTGGAGGAGCTGACTATATTACTTTATATATATATGTATGTGTGTATGTATGTATGTATCTCTGTACTCATCGCCTGTGAGAAGCTGAACTCCAAGGATGCTTCCTTCTCTGCACTATGGCTGGGCCAGAGCCTTAGCTATGTGGATGCATCCTACCTTTAGTGGAAAAACTGTAGGTCTTTCTCCATATGGCTTTGCAAAAGTATCTTGTATTCTTCGCTGGAAACTGAAATCACCAGAAACAAAATGCATAGGAAGGATTTTAGCAAATAAATGTGTTTATCTTCTGGTATTATAGCAGTGGATAAAACTAAACAGAAAAATCCCTCAACCCACAAAACCCAGAGCAAACCCCTTCCCCCACGCATTAGCATTTTCAGTCATTACACTGGGAATAACATGCAACAACAGGATTATGATGCCAGCAAATGTACTATGCTGAAATAAAATTATTTTGAAAGGCAAGAATAATGTCATCATCATGTAGCCTGATTGCAGGGTGTAAAATAGCTTTAATAACTTTATTGATGAAACTAGTATAAAAATATAAAGGTTCTCCTTCCCTCCAATACAGCAGTGATTGTGTTAAAAGCAAGATCTCTGGGTCTAGAGGGCCCTTTTGGTGTTCCCAGCTTATGAAAAACAAGGGCTATGGCATGCAGCTGAAAATCAGCAATGCAGAGTGTTGAAATCTCATTCAGAGATGGGTGTATTTCAGAGTACAGAACCAAAAGGGAATATTCATTATATGGAAAGCTAATGCATCATGCTGCCTAGGAAGGATGCTGAGAGGCGGCACAAGAAAATCCATAAAAACTGAAGTCTCTATAAGTGCAGGCAAAATGTGTAATAAGAGCTCCAAAAGGCAAAGAATCTAGTTGCTGAAGTTAATATTACCTTTTGGGGACTTACTAAGAAGAAAATAACATAATCAGACTTTGGTCTCTGTTTTGGGAAGGGGCCACTGTATGATCTGAGGAAGAAGAGAGGGGGAGACGTGATTCAGGCAGAGAATTTGTGTAGGGGTGGCTGTGTACTCACAAGAATATCAGCCCTGCTCAGGGCTGTTCATTGCTGAGGATGTCATTAAGTTTCTGGTAATACCTGGTCAAAGTACCCGAAGTGGTGTTTTTTATGCCATTTGTGAGAAAATGGACTTTCCTCTTCTGGTGCAAACTCTGTGGGGATGCAGATGCCCCCAAACAATTTTGTGAACAAATTGGAAAGAACCAGGAGGGCACTGGACTGGATCAGCACTTTGTGCCACATGTCTGTGACTTTGTGATCATGTGCAAAATTGACTTTATCATATATTGTGGATTGTTCTACCCAGGTACATGCAGTGGCAGGGGCATAAAACCAGAGAGAAATAAGGGCACGAAAAGTGAGGGGGTATTAATATCCCTTATTTGTCAACTTTGGCCTAATTTGAACCACTTTATGCCATTTATATTAAATCACCGTGTTCTTTTTGCTTGTCATTTTGGAGCTTATTCTTTTTCTTTTTGTCCTACCTTTTATGTGACAAAGTCCAACATAATATCTTTTTTGGTAGTCACATTCTTAATCTTCCTGGTTCCTGTGGATACCAGCAAAACAAGGTGTTTCAGAAACTATTAAAGCTGATGAATCAGAGACCAGTCATTGACCTTGACTGGAAGGTGCTGATCCCTGGCTGATCAGGCACCCATGACTCAGGATGGGGAATTTGGAGAAGAATTTTGGCAAATAGAGAAAACTGTTGTGACAGTGCTCTACTCATCTAACCAAGTTAGCTTGAATCAATTATTCTTCCTAACACACACTGCTAGGAGGTCAATAGCATTTCTGAAGTCCATGCAGTATCTACAGCCTGCATCCTTTTTATTTCAGAAAAGAGGAAAAGAAAATAGGGGGGGGGAAAGCGCAAAGATTTACTTATGGCCAATTTCACAGGCTGCAATCAATTTACAGGTCACTAGGAGACTTTCAGGCAAAGGCATAACATATGTCTAACAGGCTCAAAGTAAGAGGCTATCTAGAAAATTGGATTTAAGTTATAAGGAAGCTTATTTAAAGCACTAAAATTCAGAAGGCAGAGCCTTTCATAACCCAAGGTACTGAACCTTTAAGAGTTTTTATGATTCCACCCCTCTCCAATAATGATGTTTTTCAGGTTGAAGTCTAGTATTAAGAAACACTAAAGACATTCCTTGCTAGTTGCAAAGTGTGATAACCTTTCTATACCTAGATAAATAAAGTGTCACCTTTTATTCTGTGACATCTATTTTTATACAGCTACCTGCATTACAGCTACAAGCTAACAGCTTGTTTTGGTCATAGTCACAGTGTATTCAGATTCGTGAATGAAATATATAGCTTAAATGACATTAAATTATATTTTAAATTAAAACTACAGATCAAAATCAGAATGCTTATCTGATTATCATGCTCAGAATCTGTCAAATGGTTCTAACACTGAGCCAATACCATTGAAGATAATGATTGGCGCCTGTTAGGAAAAATTCCTAGAGAGTGAAGCACCACCTGGAGGGTGGTGCTAATGGTCCCATCAGGCTGCATGTAATGAAGGCCTCAATTTATTGTTTCTCTATGGTTTCCTATTCCTCTTGTTCATCTGCTGATGAAACCCGATAAGTACCTTGTTACAGAAAAATGCTCATTTATCTGGTACAGGCAAGACACTCCCATTCCATCTCTCTTGTGCACCACACAGGAGAGAAAAAAACAGCCAGGCTTTCTTTTAGAGGTCATAATTTCCCCTCCATGCACCAGCTGAGAGAACACTGAAGATCTCATTTTATCTTGCTATCAAGCTTGTCAGCTCTGCCCTGGCTTTTCCTTCTGAGCAATGACCCGAAGGGGATCACAGCCTTTCCCTGTTATGGAGAGAAGAGGCCTGGAACATCTCAGAGCTTCTGGGGGCTGACCTACAGGACTTGGTGTTGGTATTGACTGGGGGTCTGTGTGAAGCATGGGTGAGAAGCCACCGTTTCTCTCTTAGGATGGGAAAATATTTTTGAAGACTGTACTAACTTTCTTCAGTATCTGGGCTTTATTTGGAGGTTCCCTCTGTTGCCTCAGTGTCTCGTTCCCCCAGGTCTGGCCTGTGACACCAGCTCACAAGTCTGCCCATTTCTTTCTATACAGAGATGGTACCTATGGCCAGGGCAACAGTGCATTTAATGGAGCAGTACCAAAAGTAACCATCAACCCTCTCAAACATATCCTAGGCCAGATTCACATGTAGGAAAAATTGAGTGCTCATCTCACTCCAGCAGGCATCATGCCGTGATGGACCCCCAAACCCTAAATGGTACAGAAAAACTTTACAGAGCACCCTGTGCAGTCAGAGGCTGCTGGCCCTCATCTTGCAGACAAGGCATCATTTTAGAACATAAAATCCCAGCATAACAGCATGTGGAGTGTTGTGCCACATTCCCTTCTATCAAGCCTTGGGCTTCCAGCCAATAATGCCATCCTTCCAAGACAAAAACACATACCTTCTGCTTTTGTTCTGATGTTGACCCAGAAGCCCTTTCAGCAGTTTTTTTTAGACAAAGGAACAAAGTATTGGGACATAGGCCCAACAGGGTTTGAATTTGGGAGTGGCAGAAATGAGGCAGAAAGCATGGCTCACAGACACAGAAATACTGGAAATGGCTTCCCTAAGAGACATGAAACTGAAATGCAGAATCTCGTCAAAATTCAAACCCATAACATGAAACACCAGCGAAGAGGCATCAACTCCTAAACAAGGATTTCAAGACATAAGGAAGATAACAACTTCGGAAAAGTGAGCCCAGTGACTGTCAGATTAATTGAACACAGTGTCACGAAAGATTGCTTTGTGTTGTGTTGCTTCTTAAAGCATTACAGAGTCAGAAAGACATCAGAAACATTGATTGGCAGCAAAGGGGAAACAGAAATCACCAGTGATCAATACGGCAGCTGCCAGCAGGGGGGGTGACACATCAGTGCAGGAAGCACTTTGTGGATCTTCAAATGGCTAAATAATAGGACTGGGACCAAACCATTGATCAAAATTATTTTTATGTTGTAAAAAGGTCTTGAAAATACACCTTCTGGCATTTGAATCCATTTAACAAAAGTGCTGCTATTATTTGTGCCTGCTTAGCATGACTGTTAGCAGCCTCTGGAAGCCTTAAAGGCTAAACTCGTTAGCTATTTATTACAGAAGTAGTTGGGATCTCCTGATACCACCAATTAATTCAGGCATATTGTTAGAAGTGGAAACTGCTGGTAAATCATATCTCTGTCGCCAAAGTACTACTGCATCTATCCACTTGATACAGGTCTCAGCCAGGCCTCCTCCCCATGCATTTCTAAGCACAGAATCCAAGTACTTTCTCCAAGGCTTTCTCTTTTGTCTTGTCCTCCACTCCTGCCTCTGTTTCTCACCCAGATGGCTCACAAGGGCCAGAGCCTCCTGGAGCAAATGCTGCCTGACCTTTGCAGTGTTGGAAGCTGCTGCTGAGCTCGGCTCGAGTGAGGGAACCTTAGGGAACATCCACCCTGGATCCCGCAGGGAGCTCTGCCCTCTCAGTGGTTTTGCACATGATGATCTATCTGGCTGGCAGCAGCTGTGGGCTCACCTCAGACCTGCTGCTGTCCAGTGAAAACGCTATTTTTTCCATTTAAGGGACTGCTTTAGGGTGTCCTGATTTCTGTAGCTGCTACAGAGAAATCTCTCTTGTTCCATCACTGCCCCAGGTCATGTTCCCACTGCCTGACCCATTCCTTCCTTGTGGCTGTTCAAGCCTGGTTTTTGCCATATCTACCAAAGATGCAGGAAGAGAATGACACCCTTTCTTTAGGAGTAGTTATTTAAGTACCAGGAGACAAGCCCCACAGTCTCTCAGCTTCTGACTTTTCCAGGACCTCTCTTTCCAGCCTTTCACTAGGGAATGTCCCAGTTTATCCTGTCTTTGCTCAGAGGATTTCCAGCTCACTGACTGTTCCCATTGCTCTGCTTTTGCCTGTCTTCAGTGGGGTTACATTTTTAGCCTGTGTGGTTCTCCTTCCCCAAAAGAGACAGTTTTAATCCTGCTCTGAGCAGGCTGGGAGGTGTCCTTACCTGGTCCCAGGGCAGACTTGCCAGACCTACACTTGTTTATCTTGCAGCCAGTGGGGTTGGCTCACGTTCAGCTTGCCATTAGCTCTATCCTTCAGACACTTCCCAAACAAGTGGGATTTAAGCAGCTCTTTTTCCATATTGTTGTTCTGAAGCACTCACCTACCTGTGCCTGTAGGGGCTGCTGTCATCTCCATGGAGGTGAAGCAGCCAGCCTGGGCAGAAGAGCCTTCCCTGGTGTCTGCTGCTGCTCTGGAAGATGTACAGAGGGCACTGTGCTCTGCTGGCAGGCTGGGAAGCGGCTCCCAGCCGCTCATCCATGAGGCATGGTGGGATGGTGTTGAGGTGCTTGCTACTGGAGTGCACCATGAGGGAGTGCCCTGGAACAAGGGCTGGAGGGAGCATGCTATGCTATGAAGGGGATAAAGCTTGGTAGGGATCACCAGGCTGTGCTGCAATGTCCCACTGAGCACAGTACTCATCCAGTCTCCCAGGCTTCACCTTTCTCCCTGTCAACCAAAATGCAGAACTTACAGGTGAGAATGCAGCACCACAAAAGGCAGCAGATGTAATGTGTTGATTTTAACCAGCAATTTTACATCAACAAGTGTTTCCAATCATGGGTGTGGTTTGTCCATGTGCAGGTGCTGCTCCGGAGGCTGCGCTGCCGAGTTTCTGAAGGCTCTGCCAGCCTGGGCAGCCGCTGTGACAGCAGCAGATTGCAACAAGAGTCTGTCCACAAACCCGAGGGGTTTTCCCACAAGAACAACAGAACAGGTAACACAGCACTGAGCACAGAACCAGCACAGGAGGCAGCATGTGGAGCTGCCGAGGTTTTGTTGCAGAGCAGAGCACCGATGGCATTGTGTTCGCTTCAGTGACAGCTCTTGGACAGAGCAGCAGGGAGGTGTGACTACTAATGCACTCCATGGGGAATATGTGCTGCTTTCTCTCCAGGATATGGAACATCTGGCCCCCCCTCCCAGTCTGCCTGATACGGGAACTTTTGTTTTTCATACCACAGTGCTAGGGTTAGTTGAGCTGAGAGTTGCTGCTGGTTATCACAGTAAATAAGGTGACGGTGGCATGGTGGAAGCCCCTGTTCTTCCAGGCAGGAACCTGCTGGCAAACCAGAGCTGGAGTTAAGGAAGGGCACACCAAAGGAGCTGGCAAGAAAGCTCAGGCTCTGAAGTCCTCTTCAGAATGGAGACAGTCCTCCTTCCAGAAGGGATTTTGATGGGTCATAACCATCTAGGGAGGAGCAGTGGTGGAGATGGAAAGGGTTGTTACTGGAAGCTCTCTAATAGTTGGAGGCAATTAAGAAAGGAACAGTGATCTCCACTGTCACTGAGACAGTTCCCAGCTGAGTACTGCTTGGAAATTTGAGATCTAATTAAGGCAGGCCTTGGATCTCATCATTCTTCCTGCACGCCTGGGACAATGAAATACTGACTCCTGCATCTGTTCTGTATGTGTATCTGATGCAAATAAGGAAGAAGTCTGTAAATACATCAAAAACCATACTTTATTTTATGTATAGCAATACAATTTACATATTAAATAACACTATAATAGAATGATTTGATATAGTTTAACATAACAAAAAGAAGATTCTTCAAGTTACAAAAAAACCCCAAACAAAAAACCAAAAACAAACAAAAAAAAATCTCCCTCAAAATACTCCCTCCCACCCCCTCCCCAAACCAAACACCACATTTTTATTCTTTTTTTTTCTGAATGGATCAATGAGACAAATGTATCCAGTGACTGGCTAAGTCTAATTCCTATTGCACACACTGACAATGGAATCCAAAAAAAATATCCAACTTTCACAATCACTGCCCCAAAGAAATTACATGTGTGGAAATCTTTTTTGGAGTGTGATGATGGTGTCTCACTACCTCGATACACAGAAGGTTTGTATTCACATAGCCACCACAGAACTAGGAAGGAGGTGAAACTAGAAAAAAATTAGCTTTATATGAAAATATAAAATTCTATGATTATATACCATAGATACAAAGTTCCCAGAAGATGCTTATCCAAGCAACAAAATATTTACAGTTTTAATGACTTTGCTATTTTAAAAATGAAGAAAAAGAAAATAGGAGTACACATGAATGCTTCGGTCTTTAGAAACAATGGCTGCTTGCTAGTCTCAAGTGTTCTAACAAAACAAAAAAAGTCACTACCCCAAATGTTGGAGAGTTGTGACATTGTATAAAATTGACTATCTCCTCTTTTGGAGACGTTTATTCTTAAAACTCAAGACATTTTTCTTGAAATTAATTATCCTCTGTAGAAAATGCTTCCCTTTGCAAATAGTTAACAAAAACACTAAAAACAGTTTAACAGCTAAGACAAAGTAGAGGCCAAATCTCTTCATTACAGTTCCTCTTTATTTTTGCATTCCTTCTCCCTTGATAAGTAAAGCCAATGTAGTTCACATTGTTAGAATGGCAATAAAGAGAAGAAGAGCAAAGGGGTAACAGTGAATTATGCCTGAAAAAAAATAAAAAGAGAAAAAGAAAAAGAAGAAAAGCAATGCAGTGGATTAACAAATAGGCATTTTCCCTTCATATAAAAATTCACTGGCACCATTTGAATATAAACTTCAGAACACAAGATCTGATGTCAGAAGACATGAATTTGAGAAAGACTGCTAAATCTTTAAGACAACTACATTTTATTCTTTTTTTTAAAATTAAATTAATTTTGTTTTGCTGAGAATTAGTAGTATGCATCTTTGGTAGAATTGATATCTATATTTTTTAGCTTTTAAATAAAATATATCTGCTTAAAAGAAAGATTAATGAGAAGGCAGTTGTGCTGTGTCATAAAGATTCTTCTCTTAATGTTCCAATGTATCACTCTGGGTTCAAGGAATTGAAGCAGTCAAAGACTGGAAAAACAACTGAAATTTTGCAGATCCTGTAAATGACTCTACTAACCTAGAACAGACCCACAGTACAGAAATAGTCACTCACAAGAAATAGTTAAAGGGTCTTGGATTGTTCTTTTTTCCTGTTCCTAAATTAGTGTTTGGAAACAGACACCTAAATACTAAGGACAAATGCTGTTTAAAATGAATATTCTTTGGACCTTCATCCTGCAGAGGAATCAGTGCTTTGCCTGCACACTTGAGCAGTCCCGTCTGCTCTCCCAGACCTTTCTACTGGTGCCAAACTCACCTACAGGAGTGTTTGTAGCATGGGGCATTCAGCTGAGACTGTCACCCATTTTATATGTTAAGATGATACAGCAGCTTTCCAAGCATTCCCTCTTGGAAGGCTTGGCTGCTCTCATGGACTCAGCATGTAGTTTATGTCTTTCACATGGTCTGCTGGTGCAGCAGACATGCGAGACACGGAGAAATGTTTTTTTCTAAATTGCAGACACACAGACACGTGTTTCAGTCCTTCCACATTTCTCAGAGCTGGTGCTGAGGACCACACTTTGCAGTGATACAGGGATATGCTCAGGTTGTCTTTATTTGCAATCCTGCACATTGTCTGGGAACCTTTGATGCTTGAAAGACATCCCAAACGAATGCCAAGAGGTGGGTACAGTGTGGGAGTTGATGTGCCAATACCAAGGTTGGGATGATGCACAGAGCAGGACTTTGGCCAGACACTTGTGGGAGCATCAGCAGAGCTCACAAGTGCCCATCTCTGAGCAGACACTCCTTCTGCCACTCAGTCCAGGGAAAGGATGCAAATCCCTATAAGAGAGCAGAGCTGCAGCTGCTTACAGTAGGATAGATTTGGCTCTTCTGCACACTTAATCCTGACCTCCACAAGCAATTTCTGGCTTCACCCACTTCAGGCTTATACATCACTACCACCTATTGGCTACCTGACTGTCAGCACAGCACTTAACACACAGTTCGAGCCCCTTTATGAAAAAATCTATGGAGAACTCATAGAACAGCAGTGTACATTATTTCCCCATGGATTAAACTCCAAGCAAGTATCTCAGGTGTCGAAAAATGCCAATGCAAATGCATGGATTTCCAAAGCATCTACCAAAGTTCAACCCCCGCAGCCTTCATTCATTGATGTTTAAAACTTGTGAGAAGGTAAGGGATTAAACCAAGGGTATTCAGGCAGCGTGTCACGAACCACAGTCATCTCCCATCATGCCAGTGAAATGAAAAGTAATCAGCTGAAAGTACTGAACAAATCCAACCCTCTTGATGCCTGCAGTAATCTTCGTGTCACTTAGCTCTTGTCAGGGTTTGAATTCTTAACTTCTCCCTACACCTCCCCAGGAACTTAAATACTTCAGATTGAACTGATCCAACTCATCAGGCCCTTTGTGCTACCAGCTGGAATTGCCTGGGGCCAGGTTCACTACTGGGGGTGCAGGGGGGCTCCCCACCCTCTAATGCTGGTACCTGCTGGCCAACAGACCACTCAGCAAAACCTTCCAGCCTTGCAGGCAGCAGTGCTTGAAAACCTCCTTAAACAATTGTTACTGGGGTGTAGTGACTGGAGAGCCAGTCCTTACTCCTACCAGCCATTAACTGACTCCCTCCTCCGTGCCAGGCTATCTCAGTGCAAAGAGGATGCAAACTATAATATTTTGAAACATTCTGCACAATTTCCATTTGGACTAACTGTTGCTGGACAAGGGATTTCCTTACTGAAGCCACAGGCTTATCCTGTTTGGCATTAGCAGTTCCTGGGATCACTTGTATGGAGGGAATTCAACAAACTGAGAAGTAAAAGGGAACTGTGTAAAAGGTTGCTGATGAATTCTTGAATACTGTGGTGTTGAATTAATTGAGTAGGAAATCTTTCTCTTAATGAAGATAAAAGGCCAGATTTTAGCACATACCAGTTTGCACAGCATCTCTGCTCTCAGCGAGTCCCTATCAGTTTGCATTGTGAGAGGCCCTGAACCAAAATACCTACTCTTGATACCCTTTCAAGCAGTTTGCTTTCAGCTTCCATGTGAGTGAAAATACACAGAACCCTGCCAAAGGTCTGTATTTCAGCAAGACTGGAGTGGCAGAAATTAATAGGTTTACATTTATATGAAAAAAATGGGCTGTATTAAATGAAAAAAAAATGCTGTAACATTTTGACAAGTCCTGAAAAATTACAGTGCATGTTTTGTGCAGTTGAAATTCAGAAGTGAAGAAACTAATGCCATATATAAGGGATAGTGCCTTTAACTGTCAACCAGATGCCAGGATGGCTGAAATCACATATTTCCTTTTCCAAGCAGATTCAATAACCCCTCCCTACTCAGCTGAGCTCTGAAGGACACGATTAACTTTAAGGATAATTGAGCACGTGCTTATTTATTTTGTTAAAGAGGGATGGACCTTGTTGAATTGTGACCAAATACAAAGGAAGAGGGAGCCAGTGAGGATGTATACTTAAATGCTCCAAACAATAATTCAATTATTTATATAATCTGGGGGAAACCTTTTATTTGTGTGGGAGGAAAAACACAATAAGCTAGGTTTGTGCTAAAGAATTAGTCTGGCAAAAAAGAAGAGGGAGAATGTAACTTTATAGGTAGTTTTTTTATTAGTTTGCTTCACCAGTAAATATGGATCAGTACTTTATGTTTTAGCACTAAAGTATGAAAATTACACACCTGTAAAAATGGCATCTAACAGTTATGAAATTAAGAAACGCCTGTCATCATGTAACATACCATTAGGTGTGAGGTCATATTCAAGAAATAGTAAGGAAATTAGATGTGTTTAAAATATTGAATAGCTTAGTAATGTAAAATATTGCTACCTTTGATATATCTGAAAACAGGTCTGATTTTGGGTTGTAGTAGATTTCTCACTGTATTGGCTCTGATGAGAATAAAACCAAAGTACTTTCCCATCACGGGGTTGATTAAAAACAAAATCAACATTTTTCTGATTACATGGGGAAACGTTGAAATTGTAAATTCAAAATCTATCACTGTGTCCCACATATGAATTGCGTCTAATTTATAATTATATTGTATGTAATTTATAAATTCCATGTGAAGCAAGTCTCAGGCCTGTAAGAGTACAAAACAGCAATTTGAAACAATACAGAAATAATTGTTTCAGCTCCACAAGGCTGTTATACCTTCACTGTAGCTAAAAATCACCTGCCACATTTTGTCAAGAAAGGATGAACACTGCTCATCCACTCCACTGGAATGCAGAACACCGTTACCAAAACTGTGACATGATCATTAAATAATAAATATGGTCTGAAGGGGTACAGTATCTGTTGTAGAAAGAATCCATCTGGCCTAGCATTCAAGATTTAAGATTCGAGGGTCACTGTAGTTAGCAAAACTTCACTGCATTTAAACAAAACAGAAAAAGCGCATGTTTGTTGTCATGGAATGTCACATCAGGGCTTGTCTTGTATTAGAGTATTATAGGCAGTAACACTGATCATATAGTGCAAACTAGATAAAATTGCGTTTCACTGTGTGAAATAAACAGAGGTGCAAATGCTCAGTAGGATACCATTAAGACATAAAATGGCAAAAAATAAATATCAAAACTTTTATCAGTGTAAAAAAGTAATTGGGTTATTGTATAACCTAGAGTCTGGCAAAAAAGGCCTCAAAAAAGTTCACTCAGTCTTCAGAAGTTCTACAAATTAAGTGCCTTTTCAGGTTTCCAATTAGACAAGAGACTCCATGCTTTCTGCGGGATCAGATTCGTCACTGGCCATCACAGCACCATTTTTGTCCAGTGTCATGGGACCATTTCCATTTTCCTTAGTGCTGACCAAGCTTAGCATTGCCTTATAAAGAAACTGGTACTGTTCCTGGAAAAGAAAGAACAAGTTATTTAAATTCTTTAAGTGTACATCAATGAGTGGCACTTAAATTTGGCATTTCCAGGGAAGGTCATGGATATTCATTACCAGAAGCATACACAGAGCAAAGAAATAGACTAAGAGCAATTATCTCTCTTAATCTAGTTTGACCTTAACAACCCAAATTCCAGTTTAGGGTAGATTATATTATTTCTGATATGTTATTAAATGCTACAGGAGAGAGAAAACGGCCGAGGCCACAGCTCAGCCCTTGGTTGCTCCTTGAGCAGCAGAACCTCGTACCACACACACTGAGCCAAGGGGGCTGCTCATAATGGACAGGCAGGGAAGAGCCTTAATTTGCTGCAGCTCCACCTGCCTTGCTGCATCCCTTCAGACCACAACATTCCAAGTTTAAATAGCACAGCTTAGCTCACAGAACTGGCAGGGGGATGATGACAAGCCAAAAGGTCCTTTTCTGCTTGGACAGCCTTATGGTGCCCGGCTCCAATGTATGAGAAATAAGTTTACTGCAAATCAGAGACTTACAGTGTGGGTTTGAGGTTTATAAAAAATGACAACTACACAAAAAAGGTCCAAATGCAAATTCTGCTCGGTAGCAGATGCTGTAGGGCTTGATAACATACACAATATGTGTTTTGGTTCATGCTTTTGGTCTCAGATGAAAACCTTGTAAACTATCTATTTATATTCCATTTAAAGACTTACAATGTCAGTAAATACTCCAGGCCGCATAAGATTTATCATCTTTGCCACCTGGAAAACATCGACAGCATTTTCATTCTCCAGCTGCTGGGACAGAGTGGTAAGGGCACATAGCGTTCCTGCTGACACAGCTCCATACCTGGAAAACCACACCGAAATGATGAGTTACTCAGAAAAATACCCAGGCACCGACACAGACTCATGAAAATGTTGTTATAGTCTTCCTTGATTACTGTAGTTCATCTTTGTATCTATTAAATGCTTGTTTTATAGTGGCTAATTTTTAGTCATTTTGATTTATAGAAGAAATTTGATGGTACACCAAATCATCGCAGGATATCTGTACTATTTAACCAACACAAAGAACTGTATGAGCAGCAGAATGTGAGCCATTTCAAAATACCCAGCCCGGAGACTGTAACACTGAAATCAGTTCTCACATGCCACATGTACTGAGAGCATCTGCATTATAGTTGAGTGTATTTTAAATTCATTAGTGGGAGCTCAAGCAAAACATAAACGATTAGAAAGAAATGAGACTTTTCCTCTTCCTCCACATCTGACAATTACAGGAGACGAACATGGCCGTGCTCACAAGTAAATGGGGCACATCTCAAAGTCTTCCTTAGGTCTGATTCATCGGCAAAAGGCAACATCCCTGAGCTGAGCACCCAAGAGACATTATGGATTCTGAAGAGTTGAGCTGTGCTGTCATGTAGTAAGAACCTGAGCAGTGTTTTTTTCATCAGGAGCACAATTCAATGTGTCCTTGAGAGGTCAGGTGGAAATCTCAGTGCTGTAAATCTGGGGCTGTGCTTGAGCCGTATGTGCAGGTGGGAGGCACGTTATCAAGGATCCTACACAACTGCTTATGAGGAGCCTCTACTCTCCTCTGCTCTCCTGGTACTCAGAAGACTCAAATTCTGTCCTGGCTCTGTGACTTTGAGAAAGTCTATGTCTAAATGTCCCCACTGCTAAAAGGGGACATTGGTGCTGACCTGCTCTCTAAACCATTTGGAGAGCTTTACTTGAAAACTGAAATAATCAAGTGCTGCAATACCATCTTCTATCACAAGATAACCACTAGGATTTTTTACAGTATTCCTGTGGAAATCAAGGCATCTCCTGACCTAATTTCATGGGATTTTTTAAATTTTAGTTTGCCTAGAAATGGGAAACAAGAGACCTGCTGTATTGGAGGTAAAGTCCATAGAAAAAGCAGCACCTACAGGTGGCTGTGACTGATCATCTACAGGGACAGTGGACAAAGTGCCAGGTGCAGGTGCCTGACAGGACACAACTAATGCCTCTGAGGGTCTAATGGCCTGATTTTAAAGTGGGCTGGTTATCTCTAGTTCCCAACAATCTGAAGACTTCTCTTGCAGAAAATTATGCAGCAGATTCTTATCTACTTGCCTACACATGGACAGTTATATTTAAAAATCTTGACAACTGTCTCAAGTTGGAATTTCTGAACTTTTTAAAATGTTATGAGGTTCATCCCACCATGTACTTCCTAAATACCACATGCATTTACTTATCTGAAAATTCATATATTTGGAATTAATCTGCGGTTGTAATTATTAGTGGATTATATGATATAGTTGTTGCATGTAGCAAAGGGAAATTTTCATTTTCAGCTACATTTGCTTAGGCCCCAATGAAAAGCAGAATCCACATTATGTATTAGGCATAAAAATAAAATCATTGAATATGACAAATAAACCAAAAAAGCAATTTACAGAAGGAATGACTCAGCACTGTTAGGAATGGGATTTTGATTTTCTTTTTTTTTTTCATCTAGCATGAAATGCCCAAATCAATAATGGTTCTAATTTTGTAAAACATAATCTTAAATACTGCAAGAGTAGCAAAACCTCACTTCAGACTACCCAAAGCATGAATATTAAAACCAGCCTGGAATTAATCAGGGCTGGCAAAAGGCAACAGAGCTTACACTGTGCATTAGCAAGGCAGGAGGTGGTGGGAGAAAAACTACTTGCTGCAGCCCAAGGCACCATTTTCAGGAGCCAGTTGGGAATAACCTGTTGCAGCAGCAACACACTGATGTGCAGGGAAAGCTCTTTCAGCTTCAGTGGATACCAGCGGTGCCCACACATCAGCACAGCAGCTGGAACACCAGAGGGTGATAGTAATGTTTTTGCACAGAGGGGAAAGATTCCACGACCTTCCCACTAATCCTGCTTTGTGGCAATGACAGAAAGTCTAATGGGCTGTAGAGCAAAGGGGCTGGAGGTATAGCAGGGTTTGCACTCGGTGTTCGCTCTAAGAACAACACAAGCAGTGTCAAAAACTGGGCCTCCTTGGGATTTTACGGACAGAATGACTCCAGGAAGTGCTCTGCCTGAGAGGAAACAGTCCCTCCAAAGAGATCCTGTCAGACCCAGGCTCCAGACCCACCTCAATGGTATTTTGCAGCTCCATAATGTGTGCAAGTAATAATATAATAATATGCAATGCAATATTTAGGACCCTTTATAACTGGCTGTTCAAGTGTCGCTGGCGGGACAGTGCTCACCACTGCACTACAAAAGAGGCAAGTGTTGGGGCATGCTGGCCCCATGTTAGCAGGCTCCCTCCCTCCCACTCAGCACCATATGGGCCCCTTGGAGGGTTTTTGAGGAAGCAGAAGGAGTAAAAATAATTCTTTCCTCAGAAAATGTGGGCCCTTTGTCACAAGATGCTTCTGCTGCTTATCCTGAGACACAGCTGAGCTGAGCTTGTTCTGTCTTACATGGTACATTAAACCTGAGCTGTTAGACAGGAGCTCAGGCTGTTTTAAAACTGGTTACCATAAGCCCATACCGGGCTGCTTAAAGCGTTATCTTATCCATGGCTCTGCTGGGTTCTGAAACAGGTTGTAGGATTTGTTTGGGATACTTCCAGGTGCAGAAGAACCTGAAATGCTTCCATAGCAAACAGTCTCACTTCCCGAGTCCACCTAAGGTTATGACTAACATAAAAAACACACTAAGAAACAAGTATTTGGCCTCAGGTGCCAACTGAAAACTCATCTCTGGAAGTTTAAATATTCTTATCCTGTTCCCTAGAACACTAAACCCCATTTGCTCTATACAAGAATGGACATCAATCCTAACAAGTATCTTGTAGCTGAGTAACTCCTTGTACAATCTGCACATAAATGAGAAAGAAGTGATGACATACTCATCATGAACTATGGTAGGGCCATCCCTTGTTAAGGCCTCTTCCTTGATTACATTGATAAGTTCAAAGGTACTGCTGATGGGAGCATCTGGGTTTGGCCATTTGGGACACTGAAAGTGGCGGACTTCCAGAACGTAGTCATCCTGCAATGAAAAACCAGCCTGGGCATTAGCTTCTTTCATCCACATTCATCCTCTCCAGGGAAAAAAGAGGGAAGAGCCACATTACAAACTGAAGAGAAACTTTCTTCTTCCAAGCACTTTATATAGAAAGAGGACAGACACACAGCTTCAGCATCCCTGTAACAGTGAACACCCAAAAATAATGCAAATGTAACAAAACATTCAGTTGATAAAATACTTTGTATTTGAGTTCAGGGCTCATATCAAACCCCTCTCAGAACTCTTATAGCTCAAAAGTCAAACAAGAGCAACCAAGGAATTCAGCTTCAAAAGGGCTTGCAAACTAATGGTTTGCAGCAAAGTCCAGCTGCAACCCAGAGAGCAAACTAGAAGCAGGTTCATAATTCAAAAGAAATGAGCCTACAATTTTAAGATTAGTTAAGACCCCCAGGCAATTAAACTATAAATGCTGAATTTTATAAGCAGAGATAGGACAATACAGCTTGGTGTACTTGATGAAAAAGAATTCAATGTACTTTGGTTTTTCATTTTGAAATCACATCTTCACTTGAAGTAAGACAAATACTGCAGTCTTACTAGCTAGAGGAATAGAAGATGTGAGAGAAAGGAGGAGTCAACAAGAATCTCTTTCCTCTGAGAACAACATGCATGCATATGCATTTACAAGTAAATCCTTTTCAAAACTGTTTCTGAGCTCTTCTCCTTCCATATTTAAATGACATCAATGTAAGTTAGGTGAAAAGCAAAGACCCACATTCGGAGGTTTGTTTTACCTGGGTAGCTTCAAGGATAAAGTCATGGATGATAATTTGCTCTTCATTAGAGAGGCACAGTCTGTCTTTGCTGATAAGGGTCACAGTAAAGGCCTCACAGTTCATGGATTCCTCACGACTTGGCCAGTACACAAACTCATCTTCTGCCTGGAGAAATGAAACAACACGTTATTGCAGCCTTTCAGATACCTTGTGTGCTGAAACTGAAAAATCCAGTGGATCAAAAAATTGGTTTGACAAATAGAGATGATCTGGAGCTGACCTTTAAAAACCATTTCTGTCTAAAACAAATTTACTGTTACAGTAGGCACTAAGCCTGCCAGATCCTCCCTTTGTGTGTCCAAACAGGTAACATCTGCTTTTTAATTAGTTTCATAGGGAAATGGTTACTTTAACTCACTCATATTTAACCTTTATATTGTATTCTAGGCTTTACTGCCTTCTGCCTACAGTTTTGCTTGAATGTTAGATATTTGTTTAGAAAAAGCTCATTGACCTTTAAAAATTAACAGCTTATTATTTTTAATTTGCATTTACTGTAGTCTAATCCAAAACTCAAGGTCTGTGGATCAGGTTTAGGTAGAAGATTGATAGATTCTTATGTAGGGCTTGAATTTTTAGGAGCGAGTGGAGGAGTAAAGAGGAAGGAAGAAACACAAATATTCTTATCCTTAAAAAACTCCATTGGCTTAACTTAGTGCAAGTTCCTCAGCAAAATACCTCTCCTGAAGGGACACTGTAAGATCTCAGTGAGACTGTGAGGGATGGAAGAAGCTCAGTGCTGAAGTAGTCTGACTGACAGGATGTAGGTAACATCCTGTCAAAGCTGTTCTTTAAAAAAATAACTGTGAATTCCTAATTTGCTGCAGAGAAAGGAAATTATAGTCTGTCACCACAGACGTGCAAAGTCTGTTTCTCCTCCTGGCTTCAGAGGTCTATGTCCCTGCAGCATAAGCACAGAACCTGCTCTCGCTGCAGGTACAGAGCACACCTGTGTCTCTGGACAACACATCTTTCACTCATGAGAAAACACGAGCTATGAACCCACGTCATCCTGCTGTGGCCAAGTGCATATCTCTAAAACCAGATGTGTTCCTGTGGGTCTGGAGCTTTGGAGAATGTGTCATGCAAGATATTGTTGAGATTTGGGCCATCAGTGTTTATTTTGTAAATGTGACATAAGGTCCTAAGTCCTCTGAGTGCCCTCACTATTCTGCTCCCAATAAGCAGAGGCACTGGGGATCAGAGTAATGTCACTGAGCACTAGGGAAGGGACCTGTATTTTGCATTATTTTCTTGTCCTTTGGCATTACACGTTCAGCACCTTGCTGCTGTCTCAATACTGTGCCACCCCTCCTAGCCAGCCAATACATCCCACAGTGACCACTGAGCCGCTGCTGGGATGCTGCTGCCTGGCTGGCCAGCCTCCACCCTGGGAACAGTGAAAGTGAAAGGAGATGTGGCCAAGCCCAGTGTTCCTCCTTTACTCTTTAATCACTATTGTTCTGCAGAGCTGTTTCATGTACTTGTGGAGACAAGATCAGCCTCTTCATTTCCACCTGACACAGTTTCATTTCATTAGCGCTTTCCGATTCGATCGGATTCCTCTGAAAGCTCCTCGCCTCACAGTGCCTGCAATCCCTTTCATTGCCCTGCACACAAGCAGCATATTGACTGCTGCCTCTTTAGTAGCCTCTCATGACTGCTATTTTCCTGCTGTAATGAAGGTGGTTCCTCTTCCACTTTCAGCTACAATTGTCTATTCACCTCAGTGATGCGTGCATGAAAAAGCGAATCGTTTAGCTCTTAATCCTTTCAACACACCCTCTTGAGACGTGCTGGTAAATCTGGAAGTAGTGATTAGCACTTCACCTGTGTCTCCTTATTTCTCTCTCTGTCTGATGCATTATTTCCACTTAAATTAACATACGTGTTTGCTTTTTGCTTTCATTAAATATAGCATTGTAGCCTTGCACAACCATAATTTGCATGGCCTAAGGCTTAAGCCCACGGGCAAACAAGCAGTTATCTACCCTCCCTACCTCCAGTTCTGCTCCTCTCAAAGTCCTTACCCACAACCTCAGCCTCTCAGTACCCTCAGGAGCATCACAGTATGTCAGCTGGCTGTGAGCACTGTGGTCCATCCAGCCCAGGATGTCTTTCCCAGGGAGGAGTGTACAAGGACACAGCAAAAGAACATGCCCCACCTCTTGGAACTTACCTTCTTGTAACAAGCTTATGGCAGAGTTTGAGAAGGCGGCTCAAAAACTGGCTTTGGTTTCAACCAGCACAGAGCCACAACAGGTACCCAAGTGAGCCTGTGCTGTGCCCAGCTGGGCTGTGACTGTGGTACTGGGCAGGGAGAGACACGGGCAACTCACCAGGCTCTGGTTGTCCGGCAGCATGACAATGATCTGTGCATTGTGATCCCAGATCATTCTCCAGAAATCTTTAGTTGTATGTGGCAGTGGATGTTGTGTTATGATGAACTCATTACTCCTGTAGTAGCCCTTTTGCAGAAAAACAAACACAGTTACTTACTGCCTTCAATACTTTTAAAGCATTAATTTCATCTTTGGGGACACATAATGACCCTATTTCATTTTATTCCACAACATTTTCACACAGACTATAATTAACTCCATTTCCATTCTGCTGAGTCCCCATTGTTTTAATTTACTCTAAATCCCAGCATTTATTTGACTGTATCTCATGGAAATACACATCCCATCTAAATGCATCTTATAATTAATTTTTTAGGCAAGAATCTTTAATAAAACACGGTTAATAGCTTTACATTATGGAGAAGGTGTTAAAATCTCATCTGTTAATACACAGCCATTACATACAGAATTAAGACAATTATAGGCATCTGGTATTTAGCACCTTAGAATTGATTTTACTTTGTAATTAGGTGTTGGCTTCCTCACCATGATATAAGAGGCATTAATGTAATCTGTTCCCTTCATTCCAGGCAGCGGTGCCAAGCCCACTCTAGCACGCTCAGCTATAACGTAAAAAAACCCAAAACAACATAGAGGGGAAAAAAAAAAGAAAAAAGATCAAAGTCTGGTCATGGCACAATGCAGAAAGTAAGAATTTCTCAGCTGTTAACAAAGCAAACAGTGTGCAGCTCCCATCTCCCGCAGGAGCAGGCCAGCACTTTAACTGCGTTAAAGCACTGCCTGCTAACACAGGATATAAAAGAGAATGTTGCACAATATTCCCACAAGGACAAAGTAATTTCAGGAATCAAATTTTACTATAGCAAAGATTTTCACAGCAGGCTGAATTACCAAATAACAGTATATGCAGTGATAACAGGGGATTTCAGGTAATTCTTGGCTGTAGTGTTTCATTTGTCTCCAGCAGCACACAAACTCAGCTGATTTATTTTGTTTTCCCTACCACTCGGTAGCACTGCCATCATTCACAGGGTGAGAGAACCTCCAGAGACAAACCCCTTTCCTAATGGGGAACCACCTAGCAGCCTGTGTGTGCTCTTCAGCAGATCCACACTCCTCTGTGTTTGAGGGCTGGGTTCGACATCATCCTCAAACCCTGTGACAGGCCCCAAAGCCAAGCTGAAATCACTGCAGCTGCAGGACCCACAGGGCAAAGTCATACAGACTATTTCTGCACCACTCACAACTGTTTTTAAGATATATTCTGATTACTTCCATTTTTTATTAACAAACTTCATGATGGACTGTATCTGTGCCACTACTGGCTTGGCTACCATCTGTACCCTGGGTAATGTCATGGGGATGACATTGTGCAAGCCTGGTCTGGTGCAAATTCAGACTGCCTGACAACCATGCACAGATTCCATATTAATGACTGTGAAACTGTCCTCAGCCACCAAATACCCTCAAATCTGGGGTGCCTCATACGGAGAAATTGAGTGCAGTAGCTGAATTACAAACAACTCATGCCAATCACTCTGGGAGATCTCACCGGAGCTGGGAGCGGTATCAAAGTCATCTCTCAGTATTCCATAGATTTATCCCCTACCTAATTATTCAAATTCTTAAGCACTTCAAATTAACATTTCACTTGGACAGTGTATCTGGCTGACACTGCAACTATTTCCTTTTGTTCAGTTTCATCAGGGTAATACAGAAAGACAAGGCAGCTTGGACTGAACAAAAGATTACATTTCCCCTTCCTAGTGGCTATGCCTTTTCATGCATAACACCAGGAGAATTTGTTACAAAAAGTTATGCTAGGCAGTAATCAAACTGAAGATGTGATCTTACACGGCACGACGGATGAGTTCCTGTTCTTCTCTTTGTTGCAGTCTTTCTGAGCACTGAAGCATTCCACGTATTTTGCATTACACTGTGTAACCAGCTGAAAGAGAATAAAGTAGTAAGTCAGTCGTCAGAGAGCTCTAAATGAAGAGCAGAGGTTTCTTTGCCAACTCCTGCAAAGATGCATTAGTAGAAGAATAAACTGCATTGTTAAACTTGTTTAAAGTACTCAAGATGCCAATGGAAATCATCCTTTTCATACAACATGTTTAATGGATAAAAAGATCTCTGCAGCTCTCAGCTTCGAAACATCCTGAAAATGAAGTGCCATCAAAATGTATTTTCACAGAACACCACATTTTGTTATCTTTGAGAACATATTTCAAAGAATTGTAGATATGTTCAGTCAGAAGCAAGTCTCAAGGAAGAAAAGCTAGCAAAATAGAACAACAAAACTTTTATGGTTTTTTCCCCTCTAAAATAAAAGCCAGATCATTCCTGCAGAATGTCTGGCCTTTGGGGAACCCACCACATTGCCATCTAAGATTTGAGGCCATGGCTTGTATTCTCTGGTCTGCTATGTTCATTCTAGGCTGCTTAGAGGCACAAAGAAAAGTTGGGGAGCCAAATTTGTATTTGAATATTCCCCCAGTGCATGGGGAAACTCTACCAGACAAAGAGAGTAAAGGTGGCTTTCTCATCTCCTGCATTAGCAACTCATTATTCAGCGTAATTTCACTCTAAGATGGTTGAATGTAAATTGCTGTACCAGGGCATGAGCACAGGTTATTTTCTGCTACCTCTGTGGCAGCAGCAGAAAGAAGAGAAAGATCTAATAATTGTGGCTGGTCACATCCCAGTTTGAAATGCACTCTAAACAAGACAGCACTCAACTAATCTATGCACTGGCTTAAGTCCCATTAGAAGTTATGGAGTTTCTAAATACCTGTGCAATGTTGGCAGAGAAAGCCATTTCTATAAATGGCACTAAGGGTTGTGACACTTTGTCACGAGTCATCAGAAAACATATAACTGATACATATAATTTAGAATGGTTTGTAAAAGTGCAACAATTTTTAAAACATGAAATCTTTTACTCCTGCATTTTGTGTGTGTGCTTGTTTCTTTAATTTAGTAATTAAGCATCTGGAGTGTCTTGACTGATGGAGAACTACTGAGATTTCTAAAAGTGAATTCGGAGAAGAGCCTGTTCATTTTTTTAATAGCTTGGCACCTGGTGTAATTTAACAGTTTTTGTTCCTTGGGTAGTTATTGGGTAGTTATTAACTGAGTGAGTTTAGCTGTGAAAACAGATGTCACTTATAATCTCTTTATGACGCAAAGTCTCACAAAATATTTTAAAGTGCATTCAAATAAAACACATCAAAAAATCTTAGGTTTCAAATAAGAGATCTGAGCAAAAAAAATTTCTTTGGCCAGGAAGAAAGCAGCTATGACATAGCAGGGAAACACACTAAGCAGTTATTAGCAATGAGAAAGGCATATTGTGCTTCCTGTTTTAAAACATATATATACATATATACATATATACATATATGAGAGACACGGTTTGGAAGAAGACTCTGAGCCAAACTAACCACTGACTCAGGAACATCCAAGGCCCCTCCAGAACAGGCTGATCAGCAGCACAGTCCTAACCAGTGTCCATGTCCCTTTTCTCATCTCTAACTGCACTGATTTCCAGCAGCACAGCTAAGACTGTAGAGGACTGAACTTCTCAAGATGCTGTGCCAATCAAGTGTTCTGGTTTGGTTCTTTAAGGCATGTCAACCGACAGTGAAGACAGGCCGTACAAAAGACAGTAGGAAAATTAGGTGCTTCTGCATGGCAGTGATAAGCCTTACCTTGAACTGTTTTTCTAGTCGTGTCTTCCCTCCTATGCCAGGTATGAGGATGCTGTTAACATAACTGTGCAGCTGGTTTGCAGACACTTCAGTCTCCTTCCCAAGGATGGCTTCCAACAAGGCATCATGAATAAAAATGTACTGCTCCTAGGAAAACATCAGCATGTCAGGCAGGCACTTGGAATAACCTAAACAGCTGGCTTTGACTGAGGGGTAGAGCACAATAAAGGAAAGGGTGTGCAAAACAAGTCACCCATGCAAATACTACCAAATCAAAAATAAATATTTATAAATGTAGCATATACAACTCTGAATGAATCAAAAGCAAATCTGAAGTTTCTGGTCTAGAAAATGAGAGACATTCTAGTGCAAAATAATGCCAGTAATGCATTCAATTTTTACAGGGATGTAACTGGAAACATCTATTTTCTTTTTGATTACAACATAAAAATGAATATGACTTTAAATTCAACCCCACTGCAATTTTTACCTCTGTCTGGACGAGGTAGTTGCGCTGTGTCCTGATATGTTTCAGGAAACCCAGGACATTAACTGTGCTTTTGTCTTTTATCTGTTGCAGCATACTGTCTATCACAATGTAGGTACCAGTCCTGCCAACACCAGCACTACAGAAAACATTAAGAGAAACCCATGTAATAGAGCCAGATGAAAGCAAGTGCAGAAGTAACAGCAGACAGAATTAAGCAAGTATTCCTGTTCACATTAATTTTTCTTGGTAGCTTCAACCACTTAAGTTTCTCAGCAAAATGTTTTGGTTTTCTAGGAATATTACCAGGTATATATTTCCTCCCTTCTGTGGGTATTTTAGTGGTGCAAGATGAGGATGAACACAACACAAGCCATCACACCTGTACCAGCAGCGTGAGGATGGGGCTGCCACAGTCCTGGACTTCACACTGTTCACTGGATGTTCACACTTGCTTCCTGTCAACAACTGCTGCTGTTACTGGAGGTGGCTGGAAGAAGCCATACAGAGATCCACCCTTTGCCAAGCTGCTGCTATCTGAGACCACCAAGGTCTCTTCAGGCTGTGAGGAGCATTCCAGTGGAGCTGGCTACAGGTAGGCATGGGAAGGGGCCAATGCTTGCAGGACTCCTTTGCAGGGGAGGAGGGCGATTCTGGGCCCAACAGAGAGGGAAGCTCTTCAGAAATTCTCAATTTCTGCTCATAAAAGAGCTGTAATCCTCATCATCCTCTCCTCTTTGCTGTGATGCTGTGCAGTTCCCTCACACGCAATGAAGACCACATTCCTGAACTAATTTATCAACTGATCTATTGTCTGACTGCAAGTGCTGGTGAGTGTGAGTGTGTTCAGTGGCAGTTGCATGCTCAGGTGTCCCTGTATTCACATGGCTGGTTCCCAGCAGAAGTGATCCTGTCCTGTCCGTGCACTGAACAGGCAGGCTACAAACAAGCTTTGACCAAGTAACTTCACAACCACACCAGTGCAATGCTCAGCAACTCAATATCACAGCATTAGCAAAATGCCCTGTCAACTGGGAATTTTTTGCATTGGAGCTGTCTTAAGATGTAGGCAAAGCAAGCTCATGTCTACCCACACTGCTGGGGCTGCCACACTTCTCCCGTGTTATAATCTATGGTGTTGCTCTCAGCAGGCATGAAAGAGCACACACTGTGCACTAGATGTGCATGCCATGAGACGTTCAGTCAGAGCCATCATACCTGCAGTGCACCACCACTGGTCCCATGTCCGGGGTTCTGGCTGCAGAGGATCTCCTGACGAAGGTGAGCACGGGCAGCGCGTACTCCGGCACACCCATGTCAGGCCACTGTGTGTAGTGATACTGAATAACTGTTCTCTCGTTCTGCCGCCCCTTCGGGTTTCCTTTCTGACCCTGTGAGCAAAGTGTGTGCAGGAGATGGGAGAGGGGAGGGAAAAGAACCACAGAAATATGATCAGTCCTTCTGTCTTGCTCAGCTGAGAAAGTGGCAGACTCTGACAGAAGAAATCTTCTGCAGCTCTGCCTCCTGCTAGGTGGAGACAGAGTTCAAGGAAAAATACATGTGGGAACAGGTGAAAACAGCAATAACCATGACATCAAAGCAGCAGTGAACTAGGGAAAAAGAAATACAGGCTGAACTTCTCACCAGGATTCTTGTAATCCTGACTTTGCTTACTTCTTTCCCACCCACCTGCTCCTTCAAGTTGCTTAAGCAAACGCTGAGTTTTGCTCTGGTGTGCCCTGCACCCCACAGATGCCAGAAGTCTCCTGGATGAGAACTCACCTTTTTCATCTTTGTGTTCCTGATGGTGAAGCGGCGCACAGTGTAGCAGGCGTGGACGTTTGTGCTCTTGAGTGTGACGATGATGTTGCCATACTCCTCGCTGTTCTCTGTCGGCCAGTACTGATCGCATTTCCTCTGAACAAAGACACAGTTCGGTGGGTTGGCTGAGGGTTTGAGCTGCTGCTCTGTGTTTGCGTTTACAGCTTTTTAAAAAAGTAAAATAATGGCTAGCTCTGTACCCCTCTGTTATGTTAGTTATATATTATGCATCAACATGTATGAACCCAAGCCATTTAAAAACAAATTCTGCCCAGGTGATTTGGGAAGGTGTTAAGGAGCAACTACGAACAAACTAGAAAATCTCTTACCCTTCCTTTCTCAACAAGGTTTGTGATCATTACAATGATTCCAGTATTTTGTTCCCAAATCATCCTCCAGAAATCTTCAAAGGTAGACTTTAAAGGTCCCTGGGTAGCAATGTAGGCTTTTGCTTTGTTGTAACCCTTCAAAGAAAACCATAATGCCAAGTCAGATGAAAGCAATATCATGGCAGACGTATTAATATTTTAGAGGTAACAAAGAAAGGTGTTTTTCTTATTCAGAATAGTGAGGAATTCATAGCAAAATTATAAGGTGAAGATGGAAAACACGATCACAAGTGGCAATACTTCCTCCTTGTGGAAGGATTCAATGGTAGAGGAGATAAAAACAATTAAAACAACTTACATCGACATAATTAGCATTAATGTAGTCACTGTGCTTAGAGTCTTTCCCCGGTAAAGGCCTTAGCTTCACCCTGCTGTGATCATCTGCAGGATAAAAAACAGAGCAGAGAAGCATTAGGGAAACATACTGCAGAACTGCAGGCAAACATCCTATTTCCTGGGTACTGGGGTAGTCCCTACTAACACATGGAAAAGAGCAGCCTTGAATTGGAGTCAAGAAGGAGATGGGAGTATCTGTTCTTGGTCATCTGCTCATGGCAGCAGGTCATCAGTCTTCACATCCTTTAAAGTACATGGCTTATGCTGGAACAGCTTCTGGAGCCTCAGGAGCATGACTCTGGGATCATCGACATCACACAGAGCACTGTGGTTCAGAGAGCCAGGACACTCCATGGAGCTGTAATGCCATGCAGAGACACTGGCGTGGCTCTGGAGGGCAGAGCTGCCTCTGCTTGGCTCATCATCCTCCCTTGGTGCTGGGCTCAGACAGCCCTACTGGCTCTGGAAGCTGAATGTTCTCACTCCTTCACCACCATCATCACACCATGAGGACAGACTTGAGGTCATGACCTGTAGCTCTCTTTTTTTCACCCAAATGCTTGACTTCATCTTAGAGTAGAAAAAAAGTCACAGTCCTTCTGTTACTAGGCAGAGGCACTGAACTGGGTGGTGCTTTCAACTCATGCAGAGAGGAGACACATGAGCCAGCTTTAAGCACGAGAACTCTGGTTTCAATTCCCTTCCTTAGGACCAGTAGAGAGAGAGATTCCTCCAGGGACAATCGGGAGGACTGGAATGCCTAGTCCAATTCTCCAACAGCAAGTCTCTGTGCCTAGAGGGACCAGACAACCATGTCTAAAATCACAGCTGGGACAAGCTCAATGAATGTCCTTGCCCAAGGCCACACAGCAAGACTTTCCCAGGTCTGGGATTTGGTCCTCAGCCAGCACCTTGTTTACTTCTGAGAATCTGTTAGAGACATGTATTTCCATCCTGTGCCATCAAAGCCATTCAAGATGTACTGCAATGTTTATGCACATTGTGAACTTTTTACCAGTGGCTCTCCATCTCTGCTCCTAAACCACAGTGACTGCTGCATCTGTCATCCATGCCATATCAGAGAACAATATGGAGAAAGTTACTGCACTTCCATCCCAGACATGCAATAATTTGCATTCTAAAGCAGAGTTCAGATTTGCAGTTCTCAGAGGGATACAGGCAAAGCCTGCTCTGTGCTAGAGAGATCACTGTTTGTCCAAGTCCTACACCCAGCTGAAGCAGTTTGAAATACAGCAGATACACTCTGTCAGATTTAGCACCTTTGGGATTGTAAGGTAATCCCAGGAATCATCAGTAAAACTCTTTGCTCCACCATGCACCTCCCTTAGGCTGGTTTTCAGGTGTTAGTGGGCAAAAAAGCTCTGATCATAAATTTATCCCAGTTATTCCTCCACAAAATTTCATACCAAACTGACACTTCTAAAATTACACTTGGACCATCAAACTGTGAAACATTTCAAAACTAAAGATGGAGTGAAATCCTGGCCTCAGAGAAGTCAAAACACCCATTGCCTTTAGTGGACAAATGATCTCCCAGCCACATTTTCACATGTTTATTAATTGCTGTGTTTTAATGTAACCTGGAACCACCTGCCTGTCCCAGTCACATACAGTGAGAGGAGAGTGTCTGTTTGGGTTGATTCATTGTTCTTAGGCCAGTGCTTACTTACAGGCCAGGATGTTGATGTATCTGTTCTTGTGCTTGTTGTCAGGGTGGTTGGAATGCTCTGCAGTGATGTTCATGTCGGCCGTACAGCGCTGCACTTCCTAGGCATAAAAAGCATTCAAGTGGAAAATTTGTCAGTCCAAAAAAAACTGAGCTCTTTTTTCTTCTTTTTGGCACCAGCTCACAGAAACCATGTTTAAAGCATCGTTATCTTAATTACTGGATTAAACAAAGTCTTTCAGTATTGTCCTGTTTATCATGGTCTGCTTACACTGAGCCGTGTGAGCTGTCCCTGGTACCTGGTTATTCTCCTCTCCACACACCTGGGGACAGATGCTCTTTGAGAACCCCGAGGTCTGACTGTCCCCTCTGATCACCAGATCATCGCCTTCTGCACTGTATCTGCTGCATCCCCCTTGGGGAGGAAAAAGAGGGTCCCTCAAGGGCAAGAGCAGCCAGTGCAGTGTAAGAAACTAAGCACAAAAACCCATTTCAACAGAAGACTCTTGATTGCTGGACAACTTATCTGCTTATAACCTCTCAAAACGGGGTTTCTGACATTTACGTTTGGCACTGACCTTTTGTTAGTTCTCTGTAGAGAGATGCCTTTTGTAAAACATAAATAAAATAGATCTCTGAAGATAACAACGAGTGCTTAAATATCACTGCTTGGACACTGATTAACAGCCCACAATACAGTGAAAAAGACAAAAGGTTGTATCTGGATACATATACAAATCAGAGAGAGGCCAGGCTTGCTAAGGTGTTCATGAAGCCACAGATGCAGATTTCTGACTGAAGATGCTGTAGGTTAGATACCTAATTCCCACTGATTTTTTTTAAATTTCTCAATCCACCCCTTACTCTGTTCAACAATGGAGTACAGGGTTATTGAAATCGGACAATGGAGGGTCTTTTCTCTGACCCTGGAGAGAAGAGCCATTCTCCTTGGCCAGACCATCCTAGAAAGTTACACACTTCAGAGACTGCCTTAAAAACTGAAGTACTTGTGTGATTCCATCTCCAAGACACCTTTTCTTCATGTCTATTTAACCACAATCTTCCTGAAAAAGTGAATCCCCCTTTTATGACTAGCATAAATATTCTTCATGTAAAGACACATTTTTGAAAACAAAAAAGTAAAATCAATATTTGAAGTTTATAAAGTTGTAGAAGAAAATATATTTATTCAAATCTTTTGTGAGTCTGCACCGAACAGAACCAATTTCCCCCAAGGATATGTGAGGAAGTGCCAAATTACTTTGTACTTCAGACTTTAAAAATAACAATATAGAACCTAAGAGGGAAAGTCATTAGGAGCTCACAGCTGCTACAAAGATCACGAGCTAAGTGACAGTGAAAAATTATCACAAGAAATGCTATACAAACAGCAGATGTAAGAGTTCAGCAATATGCAGACATTTCACAAAGGACTTGCATAGCAATTTTGGTATCTTCCCCAGCATTTACATTTTAAAAGTGCAAAGTATACTAAAACCTTGAACATTTTATAGCTTTTATATACATGTGATGCTCCCAAACAACAATTGCTTCTCTATCTTCCCCGACCCTCCGTAGGGAGAAACATACTGTGCTCAAGGAGATGAGCTGAGCAAAGACAAAGAGGAATCAAGCAAAACTCTCAGCTGGCCCTAATAGAATTTTCATAGTTCCATTTCTATCACAAATAAAAAAAAAATATTAAAGTGTGCATTTCCCCTAATTCTGCCTGTCAGCTCCAGTAAGCAAGGGACTTCTGATTACACAGTGGGCAGGATCAATTCAGCCTAAGACATAATTGGAAAAGCAGCAATATTTACATGTTAGGTTGATTTAGTGTAATATTGTTTTATCTATTTTTGCATTTAGAAATCATGTACCATCACTGCTGTACCATTATGAGTTGCTCCTAAAAAATACCCTCCCTGCTTCTGAAAAACCTCATGTCAAACCCTACATCTCTGTATCACTACAAAATTCTTTTTAGAAGTTACTGGCATTGAAAAATTTATGCCAAATGCTGTAGAATTTAATATAGATGAATCCAATAAGGTTCTGTGGAGAATACTCTGAAAAGTTATAGAATTTAATAGGGAATTACCTCCCTGCTAAGGATTTTTTTCTGACAGTTTAAATACTACATAGTAAATGTATCATTTTCTATTAAATTCTATAGGATTTTTCCGTAAGGGAATTGTTGGTGAGGTTAATCATTTTAATTAACCTTTTTATGTTGATGGTGACTGTTTCCTCGACTGTACATGTTCCCAGCTGGCCAATATAAAGTTAATAGAACAGGAAGATTAAGCTAAGATGGTGAAAAACACAGCAATGGAAAAGGAGGTCTGACTCTGTGAGAGCTGATGATCTGAAAAAGGCTTTTCTTAACACATAGCATTCTAAATGGTTTTTAATACTCTGGAAAGCTGCTGTAATGGTGGATTTCTGTCTGCACACTGTAAAAGCACAGCAGAAGGAGACTTGGAAAAAAGCTTCCCCCTTGCCAATACCCCTCCACTACTTTTGTCTTTTTTAAAAAAGCCTTCTCCTCCAGTCTGGGGCACAGCCAAGGCTTTTGGACATTGAAGATGCCAAATGAGAAGGGGTCTGAGGACATCCCCCAGCTCCACACTGGCCACTGACAGTGTTTGGTTGTGCAGGATGGAGAGATAGGGTTCAGACAGAGATGAACCCTCCTGGGCTCATCTCCCCAAATTATAACCACAGATTACTAAACCACAGGCTCCCCCCACCAGACAGGAAGGCTTAAGTTAACATTCCTCTGTTAATAAAGCTGAGGTGGTTGACTTTCATCAGTGCACAAAATACTGCAAGAAGACAAGACCAGCTGCTGCCTGTTATCTGTGCTTCTGTTCAGAGTATTAGTTGCCCCTTGGCAGAAGAGGACAGCTCAGTGTTAATAAACAACACTCCAGAGAAAGTCCCCAAAAGTTGCCATCTTAATTTTGCCATTTTACCACATTTATGTATTTCACATATTTAATCTTCCAGAATTTTCTGTGGCTTATGCAATGAACACCATGGGATTTCTAAACTTTACTGGCTACCAAGTCCTTCATTTGCACTTAAAACATCACCATGATTGCATTATTATTACAGCCCATGTTTACAGGTAGGTCACCAGGTCAGGGTTGACCCCAGACTGCTCAGTGCAGCCTAAAAAAATTCCTCTCACAGTTAGCACAATGCTGCTGCTGGCACCTTGGAGTAGGACAGATAGTGTCCATATCACCACATCCATAATGCAGCTATGAACTTTTCAGCTCTAGAGTATTTCCTTTGGCTTTCCTTAATACTGCTTAGTATCTTCCACTGATCTTAACAGCAATTGGCTTGCACACTGCTGCTCCTCCTGGTTAACTCTGCAGAACACATTACTGTCCCAAGATGAATGGATACAGGCTCTTATTCTGTCCTTTCAACTTATCATTGACAACCCAAGAAACCAAAGTACATGCTTTCAATTGACCGTTAGTTACTGTAAAAAGTGTTCTAGTCTATGCTATTATGGCTAATTTACCTTTTAATTATATTGTCCATGCTAATGCTAATTGGAATGTGATACACCCAGGTTTAACGACCCATTTTAATTGCCTTTCTGAAACAAGTTACAGATTAGTTTCTTCTAAACTTCAAAGAATTTCCATTTAAGTGTAAAATCAAACTGCTCCAGCGCCTTGCTGGCAATATAAGGTTCTGAGCAAGAATTTTTGCTACAGTGACTGAGCAGGAACTCAGTCTCTTGATTTGGCCTTACGTGGCACTGCTGTTGTTTCCCATTACTTCAGGCTGATGTCCTGGCAGGGGTTGAACTGTGAAAACCTATGAATAGCAATGAGGAGGAATCATGAACAAAGAAAAAGGATCTTAATCTGAGGGACTAAATCAGAGAAGATCCACAGCTTTGTTTTGATATTAATGTGATGTTTTTCAGCATCAAAGCAGCTAGTTCATCCACCCCTGAAATCAGTTTTGATCTATCATTTTAATCCCAAATTACAGAAATTCTGTGTTAGTGCTCTTGCTGTTTGTTTTATCACAGCAAACATGGAGACAGCATACCAACAGAGACTGCAGATAGTATTTGAAGATATCTCACAGGAACAGTGTAGATTTCTGTGATAATTTAGCACCAGTATAAACTCTCTGATGGCACTCAAGAGAGAGGTGAGCTGGGGACAGCCTAGAAAGAAGGCAAAAATAAACAAACCAAAAGGACTCAACACAGGAATAACATAAAGAGATAGTTTAGCATTCCTGTAAATGCACAAAAGAGGAAAGGACAGTGGAGAGCTGTTTGCTTGTGGTATCCTGCCCTTCATTAGGCAGGAAGGTGCCAGAGTCTGACCAAACCCTTGTATTGCCCATGCAATGTCTCCTCCAAGGAGGACTATCAGGTAGAAATCTTAGGAATGGCTGTGGTACTGCAATTAGTAACAGAGAGCCGAGATATCTGAACTTCTTTTATTGCTTCTCTTCTACTTTATCTCTTAATTCACAATGCCAGTTTTGGAGGGTTGGTGAAGCAGTGAGAGAATTGAGAACTCCAGGAAGGTTCTATTCTGCAGCAATCCTTCCTCCTCCAGCTTCACAGTGCTGCTTCCCTCTGGTTCCCATACCACAATGTACAGGCTGAGAACACCTTTAATTATGGCAATTTTGGGCCAGATTATAAAACATTCCCAATGCAGAACTGTCTGCCAGCAGCATGCTTTTGAAATGGCATCTCTCTTCCACCAAATCCCTTGGTGTAGATACAGCTGTAAGCATGTGTCTGGTGTGAGTTGTGTCTAATCTGTACGGGATGTCAGTATAACCACACAGGGTTTTTAGTGTCTCAAGAAATGTGCAAAATGCAGCATTATCTGTCTTCAATGAAGCCCTTTGCTAGAAAATAACATTCTGAGATCACCGGTTAAAAAGAGCCAGTGACCCTTGCCCTGAGCAGCAGCAACCATGAGAATAACGTTAGCAAAGCCCTGTCACATTGCTGAAAATATAGATTTATGTTATTTTCTTACATTTCAGGACATTTAGAAGAAGGTGCCACTGGAGTATAAAGATATTTTCAATTTATGTGATGAGGGAGCTAGACAGCCTGCCTCCAAGTTCAGCGAGCCTGTTCAGACTCCAAATTGGCAATGAATCATTACACTCACAGGGCCACGGGCAGCAGAGGGCTGAGGAGATTGCATTCACCCACCCTAATCGCTCCCGCAGCAGCACTGACTGACCCGCCCCAGAATTACGGAGGAGGGAAATAAAATTGTCTGATCTCAAAAATCCAAATACTGCATTAAACTATAAAAACTTGCAGTTAGCTTTGGGGATGGAAGGTGATTTTTTGGCTTAGTGTTCCTTTCTTAGAGCAACAGGACACGATTACTTGAAAAGCCTTACAGTGTTACTCCAGTAACCGGCCAGGGGGAGGGAGTGAAAAGCTTTACTGTAGGAGGTGGCACTTCACACTGTTTTTAATACAGGAATTTGGAGGGCACATGTCCTATATAGTCAGGCCATCAGGGGAATAGAGAATGACAAATGTGACATCAATTTTTAAAACGAGATCCAGAAGGGGTTTCAGGCACTGCAGCCCACTTCATCTGATTCTCTGTGGGGCAAACTGCTAGACACTGTAATAGAAGACAGCAGAGCCAATGAACACTTCAAACACACAGGGGAGAGGTCGCTGAAGAAGTCTATAGACCATCTCGTAGAGAGTAGCATATCAATTTTCAAAATGTGTGAAAGGGCCTCTCAGAAAATATTACTTTAAAAAACTGATCTGTTTTGGCACCAAAGGAAAACTCGCTTTGTGCACTAACGGGTAAGAGGTGGGTCTCACCTGCCCAGAATTTTCAGTGTTCAGCTTTCACTGGTGGGACCTTATGGGGTCATAAATGGGCTGCAGAGGAGACAAAGTGTGTTTACGATACAAAGTTATTCAGGATAATTAGGACAAAAGCTGTTCATGAAGGGAAGCAGAACAATCTTGCAACACTGAGTGGCCGAGTGATAAAATGGCAACTGAAATTCAATGTTGACAAATGCAAAGTGATGTACTTGGAAAAAACAACCCTAACTAACTATACATACTGACAGGTTCCCAATTTGCTGTTGCTGTTCAGTGATGAGGTCTTGGGGTCACAGCTGATGGTCTTCTGGAGGTGTCAGCTGAGTGCTCAGTAGTTGTTAAAAACCAAATAGTATGTTAGGAGGAAGGAAAGTAATGGAAAACCAAATGGAAAATATCACTGTGCTCCCACAGAACTCTGCAGTAAAATGAGTCATTAAATACTGTGCACATCTTTGGCCTTTCCATCTTGAAGAGGATATGGTAAAGAAAGTAAAAAAGGCACAGAGGGAACAAGTCATCATTAAGTCTGGGATGTCTTCCTCCAGCAAACCAAGTGAATAGTTTAGACTTCTTCAAATTTGAAAATGGATTATTGAGGGGTAATATGGAGGCAGACAGAATCATGTGAGGCATCTAAGTAAAGAGGGAGGTACTTTGTAATGCAAAAACTAGGAGGCACCAAGAGAAAGTATTAGGCATGAGTTAAAAGCAAAAGAAAGTCTGGTTTTGTGCAAAAAATTGTAGAATTCATTGCCATGGGATGCTTTGGACATCAGAGGCCTAAAAGGGTTCAAGAAGCAATAAGAAATTTATAGAAGAAAGGTCTGTGAAAGACTGTTAAATGTAATGACGCCAAGAAAATCTCTGGCTAGACAAGGAGTAGATATAATCCCTGGCTCAGGAAGCCTCTCAGTCTCTGTTCAGTCTTGCCCTCAAACCCTACCCCAGTGGTGCCCTGTAAAAATGTGGTACCTCATCCTGTATGCCATAGCAAGACAATGCTGCAGCTACCTGAGAGTAAGCCAAAAACTTTCCCTAAACCTTTTTCATTCTAGTACTGAAAAAATTCCAAGGTTGAATACAAAGAGCTGTGTCAGAGACGGGCACTTGTGGTGCAGGATCATGGACTTTATTTTAAAAAGCTATTTGTTGTTCAGTATTAAATTGGGTCCTATATTTCTAATTTATATCAAAAATTGAAAATTCATGGGACTCAAAGGAAATCTTAACAATTCTGTATATACAAGAAATCCCAGCTATCACCAGACAATAAAGCTGGCTACTTGCACTATGATTACCCAAAGGGAATAAAGATTCATTTTAGATGTACCTTCCAAGGAAAGATTTGTGAGTTCAAAGTCCTTTTTTACTCTGCACATAAAACGCTTCCTAAGCACATTCACAAAATATTTAACTGCAATTACAGCTCAATTTAAGAGGAGGAGGGAGTATTCACACAATTTACTTTCAAAGGAATCTTCATGTAAAACTCAACCCAATATAGCCTACAGCACTCTGCCAAAAAACACAGGAAGAGACTTACACAAAATATAGCAACAAACAAATAGCGGATGTTCACCTTCCATGTCAGGCAGAGAATGTGTGTGCCTAGTTTAGTCTTTTCTTTTGCAAGTTCAACTTAAACCTCCTGCCATGGAAATTTCTGAAGAGATTTTTGATCCTTTTTCCCTTTAACAAAATCTCATGCACTGCCTACCTTTGGGAAGATTTATTTATTCTGTAGTATTGATCACATTCTTTCAGCATCTCCTTGCCATCCTCATCTCTCTTCCTTTCAGATGTAACAAGCAGATTTTTTTGTAGAAAGCCTGCATGACTGCAGAATCCATTAGCTCTTTTCACCAGTTCCCCATGCATGAAAGCATGATATGGCTGTGGTACTCTCCATCCAAGGCTAGCAGCCCTGTAACACTGGATTTCCTGTTTAATCTGCAATCCTACTGTTTCTCCATAAAACAATAACTCAGTCCTCACTGTAGCTGGCAGATACAACTCCAGCACAAGGACTAAGCCTGGATCTGCCCATACATGAGAAGTTACAGCCCTGGCCACTTCAACAGCTACTGTATAAATGTGACCTTGGGCTCCACTGTCCCTCAGCCACTCTCAGAACTGGGATTCTGATCTCTGAGTCAGTTTGGGCACTTGAGAAACATTTAACCTACAGGCTCTGTGAAAAATCGTTGGTTTCAAATCAGGCCCATGAGGCGCCAGCAGGGCAGAACATCAGCAGTGAAAGGGAGCTGGATGGTTTATCCCAGACAGAGGTTCCCTTGTTCCGATTCCTCCTTACTCCAGAAGGAGATTTCATTTACTCTTTAAGAAGCTGAGACTTCAGCTATGGAGGAATACATCTGGAGTAACTATACTGACTTCAAAGCAGATGCTCCAAGTTTTAAGCCAGCACGGAGAATAGAATTTGGAGCATGCAGCACAGTCAGGGGAGTTTAACTTCCCTTTGGAGGGGACCCTGTGCTCCCCAGAACAGGAGTAATTGGCCAAAGCTCTCCTCCACTGGCTGCCACAGCACAGCACTCACAGCAGGGAACTCCAGGAGGAAGGGAAAAAATAAGGCTATTAGAGCAGTGTTTTTCTTTGCTAAAACACAGGCAGAAGGTGTCCAACATTTGTTAATAGCAGTGATTTTGTGACAGCTGAAGCAAAACCTGCTTAAAGCCAGACCAAGTTTACAGATGTGTTGCTGATTATTTTGAATAATTAAATGGTGTAAAACCCAGCTGTGATGAATAGCACTGGGGTCACAATTCATAAATAATTGAGAAGAGTGAGTTGCATTTGATCATCCTGATCAAATTCTACTCTCTAGAGAATAAATGTTTGTCCTGAATACCATCAACATTGTTAAATGCCTCAATATTCCTGCTCAGCCATCCAGCCAGCAGTCAATTGAACTAAATCACTTTAACACCTTACACATTTGCCTTCCTCATGAATACAAAATGTTTCTAACTTACACAACGTTTTTTGGACATCAGACAAAGCAGCCACTCTTTACAGACAGTAACCAAACAGCAACAATAAACGTTTTAAATGATCCCATTAAAAACAATTCCTGCATACAGTCTTGTCTTTACAGTGTAGTAAGCAAAGAAGCTGTAGATATAAGGCCACCTATTTTGGTTCACTGCCTTGTTTGTAAGCAGAGCTGCCTCTCTGGTTCACATGTAGCACTCAAACACACCTCCTTTTGCTGCTGGGGAAGCCAGTAGTGCAGGTCCATGTAATTTTCTGGGGCTCCTGCTTGTCTGAACTTCCAGAAGTTCAGCAGTGACTGTGATTAGACTGAATGAAGGAAAAGCCTGACTCTACAGCCTGTCCTCGTGCTGCTTGATGTTTACCGTGCTTGCATAACATGGGTTTTGTAGCCCAGAGGTGGAACTACTTTCAGTTCATTGGAATTACCTCCAAATGAGAGCAGATTTATAGGTCAGAATCTGTTCCACACAGGTAAAAAGATGCAAATTTTAAAATAGTCACATTAGGTTAACACTACCAACTAAATCCCAAAGCTTTTCTCCTTGGTTTTATTGGAACAAAATAACCAACAACCTCAATAGAAATTTTTCCTGAACAGAGCATGAATGATGTCTCAAGAACTGACCCACAGTTTGGGTTTTCATAGAAGACCAAATTCGACAACTTTTACTCATTTGAAGCACTGTTTTACTAGTTTTGGGCTACTCAGGGGGTATGTGACTTTTCAGTGTGACTAAGAGGAGCAAATTCTGGACCAAGAAGAGTAAAATAATCTGCACATTGTAAGAAAAACTTGGAGTTAAAAACAATTGTTTGTATCTTCATGTTGTTTCTGGGGGCTTGCAGGCAGTTTTTCCTATTTAATAAAAACTTAGGAGGGTTCCCCCTTAAAGGCACCAAATCTGTGGTGGTTTAGAAAGCATCTGTAAATGTCCAGTCCCACATTGCTCATACCCAGTATCAAATTGGTATTATCCTGTTCCTTCTGATACATTTGAGCACTGCATTTACCTGACATGACAGCCTCACACAGCTGTCACACAGTCCCTAATTATTAATACACAATTAACTTCAGGAAAACAACAGTTTATTGTTGGATCATTAAATTGTACCTCAAAGTCTTCTGAGAACCCATGCTGGTTATTAGAATACAGCTCACTGATGTGTTTAACAAACTGCTTGACTGGAATTGCTTCCATATCATCTGTAGGAAAAAAAAAAGGAGATATTCAGAGTTGGTCTTTGTCTCACACATAAAGCTTTAGGGTAGGAAGTCTTCACTCAGTACTGCTTAGACCCGCTAGTTCCCAGGGGCAGAGCTAGTTCAATAGGCAGTAATAGAAATCTTGATAAATCTGGCCAATTTTGAGGTAAACATTTCATATTGTATTTCCAATTCTAAGCAGTACAATTACAAATACTGAGAGCCTGTTCCCTGGGATGTTAATTTACAAAGTCCAATTGAAGTTCAAGGATCATTTAACTCTTGCTCACAGTTTGAAGATGGCTGTGGGTGGGATGAAGAGGCCTCCTCTTCTTTCACATTGTATAAAAAGAACAGAAGAAACCCAAAATGTGAAAGTACAGTTGACAATTACTCTCAGTAAGATTTTACCAGACTGAGCAGACACACAGGCCTTTCTCAGCAAAGTTATGAACTTTTTCCCTTTTACACAATGATGTAGAATCCAACTGGACTTAGCACTAAACTGCTTCTGAGCAAAGGAACAGACAAATATAACAGCCACACTAATTTGAGTTCTCTCTCATGCCAGACGCTATTAACAACATTGAATATGTATTCCACTGGACCATTTGTTCTTGCTCAGCACAGTGCAAATTCCACCCAATATACCAATAAATCACCCACAGACATTTTCTTAAAAGAAAGAAGCTGAAGGCTTGAATTGAATTAAAGACAAACAAGAGTGTTTCGAGCACCTGGGACTCGGCAGATTCTAATAAAGCTGAGGTGTGTAGGATGGCTGCCCCATTTCTCTCTCTCCCTCTCTCAAGAAAGGCCTAGATGTTGTTACAACCACCACTGCAGTTGGTAAAAACACTGTACTTGCCAACATTCACCAGTTAATATTTTCAGTCTGGCATTTAAAAAATGCAAATTGCTGTACAACTGTGATTACTTTCAGTATGTGAAATAATCTATTGCCTGATGGCTACTATTGTCTGATTGCATGATTTTATGGCGATACTCTGGCATTTATATATTCCATTTAATATTCTTCTGAAGATTGCATCCAGTTTATGTTTACTCCAAGTAATTCAGTGGTGTATTTTTGCTCCCATTTAGCAGCCATATGGTTTGGTGCTACAGCTGCATTATAATCTGGATTCTTTTCCTTTTAAACATCTACATTATGATAGAAAAAATCCAAATATTTCTACAGATACTTAGCAAAATTTAACGATAAATAAATAGATGTGACATTTACTGTATTCAGAGTGAAAGATCTTTGGCAGCTAAAACCTCTAAGCTGTCACACACGCTTTTCTTAGTAAAGGGTATGAAGATCTGTATGTGTAAATGAGGTTCTAGTTTGGCAAGAATTTTATAGATCCCTGACAATCTGATTTCTTTCCAGCTGATGGCAGTTAATATTGACCATGTCATTACTTCCCCCCTTTTATTTTATCAGGTAAGGCTCTAAGGTGGCTTTCTGCACCTATTGACATTTTCAGATTTCAATCAGGTCTCTTCTATTTTATTTACAAGGGCCAATTGTTCAAGATATGCTTGCAATCTGGTCACCTCACAGTATAGTAATGCTACTTTAATTAACCACATGCTCATTTACTGAGTAATACAGAATTTGAAAGATTTGACAAGTATGCTCCTTTTAGCAAAAAGCTGCAGCCTACAGAAATGCTGGCATTTTAAAATATTTAAGTGATAACATTTATTCTATGTAATATTGAGAATATCATCATCTCGTAACAACATTTGTATTAATATTTTTGCAGCCAAGACACTTGAATGGAATGATCTATAGGAACAGAATTCAATAGCAAGAATTTGTAAAACAGTATTTCCTCTCCTGAAAAGTAACCTATATATCCTAGATTTCCTTGAAAATAGCTTATGGTATGATAGCAATTTCATAGAGTCTCACAGGAAAAGTTCCATGGCTATCATTTGTTTTATTCCTTGCATAGTCTAGCTCAGCTGAGATCAAGGATTCTCTGCAGCAGGCCAGTGTGTCCCATTTAGGTTTGCAGAAGGCAGAATTTAATTTTAATTGTGATCTGTGAGCCAAAAAATACATTAGAGATAACGTGCTCTCCAGTCCATTGAATTCCCACCAATTTCAAGGATGGGTCTGCACCAGAGATCCATGGCAAAGTATGGTTAGTTCTTTTTATCATTGTCACTACATGGTGGCAGTGTGTCTCTATCCTTACAGCCACTGCTACTTCACTTCTCTGTTGTTGAGTGTTCTTTAGAGTTTCTCCTCCCTTTTTCCTCTTCTCCATTTTCATTCCAATTCTGTTCAGGAGCCCGAAGCCAATACAGTTTCTTACCCTATTTGATAACATGGGCAACAATTACACATTAAATAAATCAAATAGGAAATACTGATGACATACGATCTCACTGGCTTGCAGGAAAATGAAGGTGCTTATAAACTTGGGAAAACCATATTGCAACCAATGTAATTATTACGTTACTAGGAAGATTAAAATCAGAACCAGGAAAGTTAGAAACTCAAAAAACTCTATGTTTTCCAGTTTTCAAACTGGTGGGTAACATGGTCCTAGAGACTGTGACTGGGACAGGCACAGGCCTGCACGGATGGGCAGCCTGCAGTGTGGTAGGACAAGAAAGCAGCTGTACATGAGATACAGCCTATTATATTAACCAATGGAACAGGACAGCATTAAAGTAATTTGGGCCTGTATTCTTCTATTCGCAACGTCCAACTCCAAACTCCCACCCAGGAACACAAATTACCTTAGCTGGGTCCATGCTTACCCAGCCATGGGCATCTTGCCAGATCTCTGGTAAAATATGTACCAACATCCTCAGCACTCTGGAATGGTATCTGCTCTGACTTTATCTGAAGATGGCTGTGACCTTCATGCACAGAATCTGTTTTTCCTTGCACTATCGTCAGCCTAGGCTTTGGTTAAGCCTTCTTTCCATCTTAAAGTAAATAGACTTCAATGACTATAATTCTTTTAGTCGATTGAAGAGATTAATAGAATCCTATAATGGCCAATTAGCAGCTCCCCGTAGTTCTGCCCATATTCCCTTTTGCGTCATAGACTTTTTCCCTGAAAGAAGCTGGAGTGACATTTGATATTGTCAGTGTGATCCTTACATTTCACAAGGCCTACACATTATTCGAAGAGAAGAGGGAGATGTTTTAATAACACACCTTCACCCCTAACACTGCAGATATAATTACAGTTCTGTCTAGCTTGGGTTTAGCCATCTGTTTTATCAGTGTCAATAAAGCGATTCTGTATTTACTTCACTATGAAAGTTGAATCTGGCACCATAATAATGTACTAACCCTTTGCGTTACATGGAGAAAGAAGTATTCTTAGATGGACAGGGACAAAGGGCTCCAGAACTGTATATCTACTTATTATTATTATAAACAATATGAATTTTAGTAATATTTTTCATAATCAGCTACTACTGAAGCTGAAAGGTGGGGGGTGTGTTTATTTACTGTGCTAGATATTTAATATGTTGGTGGAGTTCCCATCTTCACTTGCTGGCCCAAGACAAGTACCTGAGAGGAGTATCAAATAAACCCAAGGGGTAGCACAATGCAGCTCATTCATTGCTATAAAGACACAATGTCAAGAAGAAAGTCATGTTCTTTTAAAAAAATTATTGTAGAGGAAAACCTTCAGTAGTACCTCCTTTTTAAAGAAATGGCAATTGTCAATGCAGAGTATTAGTACATTCCCTTGTAAGACAGGTACCTTCAAAAGAAGCCTGAAGTGTATAGAAGCAAGAAAGTTCAAATAGGGTTACATTTTAAGTTTGGATAATTAGTAATCCTACCAGGAAGGATTTTCCCATAGCTCCCACTTAATAAGCTGCTTGTGTAATGTTAAAGCAATAGGGGCCAATTTCAAAAGAAAAATAGGATATCCTATCAGAAATGACATTTCCACATAATAGGGTCTCCAATTCATTTTGATTAATTTATAGCCTGAGAGCCCACAGGATAGTTTAGTGGCATTGTATCTGAATAGATGGGTTTGGGTCAGGAATTAATCCAGAAGGTCAAACACAAAGTGCTTCCTCATATTACCTTTATTTAGTTTGGAGTTTTGGTGTTTCTGAACACCAGATGTTTCACACACATGACAAAGTCTTGGTAAGAAAATTCTCTGTGTCTTTCATTCTCCTTGTAAGCGCTTTCTGTTTTATTTTCTATTATCTTTCCCAGCCTACTAAATCCAATATACTCCTTGTACCTTATGCCTTATTTTTACCATGAAATCTGATTTCCTTTGTTTGTTAGTGGCTGCACTTCAGTCTCTCATTTGCAAAGCCACCTGGATTCATGTGCCATAGCTGCCACGTGCCTTGGCCCATCTGCTCCAGCAGGAGCCACTTACTGCACCGCTCAGCAGCCCTGTGCCATCCCTGCATCTCAGGAGCACCTCCATCAATTCTCAGTGTGCTCTTCACAGCTGGCTTCAGCCAGAGGACAAGGGGATTCTCCCACTCCCCTCTCTCTGCCTGCAGGGCTGAGCAGTGAACTGAATCAGCCTGCTGATCTGGCTGATGGCTGTAAGAAAGGATTAACTCATTTGTGGGGAAGTGGAAGAGGATTGGTTGGCAGTGGGATAGTTGAGTTGATCCTACTGATTATGAAGAAGAATAGCGAAGTGGTAGGGAAGCTGCCCTTTCTGAAAGCAGCACAAACTTAACTTGTCTTATGATGATCATGAAACCAGTGATACTGTTAGTGACATTAATCCTGGAGAATCCACATTCTCAGTTCTCATTTTCTACAAAAAGTCTTCCCAAAATATCTACCAATAGGATCTTAACAGGACTGCATTTGACCTTTTAACTCACCGAAAAACAACATATCTGAAAAATGCTTCCCCATATCCATAGCAAACAAGCACCTTTTTGTTCCCAGCAGCACTCAACCCTGGGATGTCAATTCATCTTTTACCCTCCTACCTTCCGCTGCTAGAGAGAACATGGAATGCAATCACAGGAATTTTTAAAAGATATTTACTTATTGTTAAACACATTCAGTAAGGTTTATGGGTTTTTACTTTTTACAAAGAGTGACAGAAAAATTCTGCAAGCAGCTGGAATATCTAACATCAAAATTTAGGATGCATATTATCTAAAACAGTTTAACAGCCATTCAATAAGCTACAGCACATACCAGAGTGAAGGCTGCAGAGCTATGGCAGAAGTAACCATGTGGAGTGTGATTCCTACAGATTCATGTCCACAATGAGCAATGGGCCACTCATAGCTCAGATTTAAACACGATCTGTGCAGCTGCACCACATAATATGAGAGTGCACACAACACAAGGTATTAAATGGGAATGTAAAGCCCAAATTCTCCTGTATTTGGTCTGTCTCTAGTAGAGTAGCTGATCATAAAGAACACTGCGAGGATTAATAGCACATCCTTGGGCAAAGTTCTGCCCCAGTAGAGGTTATTGAAAAATGCCTATCAATTCCACTAAGGTCAGGTGTCCACCTCTAGAGAGAAGTTTAGACAAAACCATACAGACCTACAGATGGACTGTACACTCCAAAGTGAACATACTTATGAGTACCAGAAACTTTGCACGCTGCTCACATTTTGGCACTGATTGAATTTGAAATGTCTAAGCAGGCAACTTCATAGCCACATCCTGCCCCAACCCACTCCACGAGTAATTCCACACGTATGACAGGGCGGTGCCCAGCTTTCTTCAAACCATTTTAGATTTAATGCATTTGAATTACACACATTTCTATTGTCAGAGCTTTTAATTATGCTGGCTTTTCTTGCATAACTATTTAAAATTAGAATGCAATTGAAGCCATTGTGTTTCATTTGGAATAACTAATCTTTCTGACTGATCACACTGATGTATAAAAAACAGCCAGAAATCAGTTTTATTTGTATAATACAAGTATCAATTAATTTATGATAAAGTCATGAAAAACGTTAAAACTGAGAAGGTGTTTACTTTCCGTGGAGACTATATCTGCATATATACTAAAAAGGCAATGCAGTAGGTTTCATTCCAGGAGATCAAACTCCCTGCTGAAGATCTCTAAGACTGGCATCCTCCTGAAGCCACTGACCTCAATAATTAAGACAAATTATAAATTAAAGTAAATTAAGATGAATAAGAAATCATTAAGAGATGATTACTGGGGGCACTACTGTCCATTAATGCTCACATTTTTGTAATCGTGTTTATGAAGGACTGTTTTTAATAAAAGACACCTTTCAAAGTGAAAAGGCATGGAAAACACTTTGAATACATTTGAAGGTCCTGGAAAGATGGGCATGCTAAAAGAAAAACAGGAGTCCTTTCAGCAAGATAATTGCTATCTATTTGTTATAATCAAGTCAAATGAACACAAGGACACATTTCTGATAAAGGGGCAACACATGAAAAAGCAGAATATGAAAAATCACCTGTGTAATTCTGTAGCTACATTCATCTCTCCTGCTTCAAGACTTAATCTACTACGATGCTATTAGCCATGTGTCAGTCAGGAATATAAAGATGTTAATGATAAAATTTTATATGTGTCAAAATAAGAGCTCAGTTTAAATCTGCTTGTACAAATCTTTGATTAGGTTATCATTAATTATAAATGTAATAGCAATACACTTCTTCCCTTTAAGCAAAAAACCAATTTCAGTTCTAGAGAATGAAATAATGTGGATTTTCCCTCAGCACAGGCATTAAACATGGTCTTATTTGGTATTGCCTACTAAGGAACACAATTTTAATCTCACACACTTCCATCCTCAGGTCCCATTCATGACATGAATTACACACATTCCTTACATTTGAGCACAAGAATGTTCAACTTCAGGACTCTCCACCTCAGTGCAACAGCTCTCAGAAAAGGATCTATCCACATTTCACTTGGCCACCATAAAAACATGTTCTGTGATATAGCCATCTTCTGATGCCTCCATTAAAAGTACCATGATCAGATATCATACCATAAATTCTTCAGTGTACTGCAGGAGCAGGGTTGGTAGCAGAGCAAAAGGAAGGTGGATGTTCCCTAAAATACCTTGATATTTTCTTGGCTTCAGAGGATGGCTGTGTTTGCAATATTGCATTCATGAATTTAATTGAAGCTGAAGATGGGTACAATTCACAATATGGTGCTGGAACATAAATCCGCAGGGAGCAGAAAGCAGAAATAAAGTCTTAAACAGCTGAAGAGCACTACCTCTGTGCTCAGTGAAGAGCTTCATGCCCTTGAGAAATAAGTCCTCAGCTGCAGTTAGTGCTGTTCCCTGTACCTTGCCAGTCTCTAGCAAGGCTCACTGTGCTCAGTGCAGTGTCATTGCTGTGGTCACAGGTGTGTCCTGCTCTTGGCTCTTTAGCTCTGGGGATGCAACTTAAGAAAGCCACACCTTAGGAGAAAACAGTGAGATACCAAGCCTATGTTGGGAACCTGCAGCTTCCTTGTCAACTGAGATATCTCATTACAGTTTCTTAATAGAAACACTTCGTCACAGAGTGGATGCTACTAGAACATGTCAGAAGTGCAGGAGCCGAGCCTGTAAAAAACACATTAAGTCTGACCACTGACATTTGCCAGGAGAGGTTCAAGGCAACCATGGTTATTGAAGAGCTAAGAATTTTTAATAAGATGGACTTGTGATGGGACTCCTTATAACCATGGGAAGACAGAGGGAAATGAAGGAGGGTCATGGCTGCATTGGTCTTCACACCATCCCTTGAATATAAGACATGGTCAAAACACCTTTTCACTGCAATGAAATTGGCTACTGTGTTATTTCCTGGGCTCATGCACCCCCAGCTGAAGAAGCACGAGAGCATTTTTCCATTAGATTCTGCCACTATTTACTTTAAATACAATATTAAAATTCTGGACTAGTCAAAATATTAATTTACTGGCATTTAAACCTAAAACTGAACACACTGTGATCCAAGAACTGGGAAATGTTCCTTAGTCTTGTAGTCTAGTCTGAAATGACTGGAATCACTTCTGAGAAATTTTATTTACACTAAAAATATAAGATGTGAAAGACTTTGTAAAACTATGCTAAATGAATCAGCTGCATTGGCCAGCCATTATGTTCTTTATGGTCTGTGTTTCTCGGGACTGTGGCCAAAACTACACAGAGTTTTGGGCTCTGCCATTGTGTCAAGTGCCAACTATCTCTGTACTGCTCTCACAAGTTCTACTGACCTCAGTGCCCATGGGCTGGGCAAGGAAACAGCAAAGCCACAGCAAGATGAAGAATAATGCTCCTCTCAAGAGCAGGAAAGCTCTGAGATAAAGGAGAGGAGGAAGGTTGCAGTGGAATTTGTGCTCATTCCACTGTTGATATCGTCTAAGTTGCACAGAGGTGAACGTCTGCACTGCTGTAGTGGAGCAGCTCTTGTGATGAGAAGAAAGAAAAACTGGTTGTCAGGGTTGCAAAACACACAGGTCTGCAGCTATGACACTGCTGCTGTTGTTACTTGCTAACTCTACTGCAAAGGGTCAAGTCCAGAAAGATGCAAGAAAGTCAGGCAGATACTGACCCAGCAGTGGAAAAGACCAACAAACAGAAGCAGGAGCAGGTTTGCTGAGTGAGATCTTTCCAAGACCAGATGTTTTAGTGAAGAGATCCAGGCAAAGATGATGTAGATGTGGCCAAAATTAACTGAGCGTAGAGGCAAAGGGAGAAGGTACGGAGAGATAATTTTGTTGGGCTTAATGGTAGGGGAGTTTTCAGAAACCTGCCATTGATTACAGATGTATTACTGTCAGGTGCAGGGCTTATGTGAGCTGAGATTTATACCTCAGATGTAATATCCAGTGGGTGATTCAGTTAATGATAACTCCTTTGTCCTATACTTCTCTAGATCAAGCAGTGCAGATAATTATGAATAATGATAATGATTTGGATCTCAGAGAGAATTTGCACAGATAAGCACACACCTATGGGTGATGTGGCCTCATGCACAATAATTAAGCACATATGCCAAGGGAAGTGAAACAGAAAATGGGTAAAATCATTCCCTTACGTGTTTTTTTTAGATTTCACACCTCAAAAGTTGTAAATGTGTGCCTATGTCAGGTAGCTGGCAGATTGATTTAGAGTTCATAGACCTGAGAAAACAGAGGGTTTGCATAAACAGGAGCAGGATGGGGTGCAGAAATAAACACAAACGCTACCTCTGATCATGCCAACACATCATGGAGCAGAGTGGTGGCACACAGAGACACCAGTGCTGCTTCTGAAACCTCTTGAGCTGCGTCAGGATGTCGCTATGCCTGGCTCCCAGACACCTGGCAGAGCCACCCCACACCTGGGCCAGGACCAGCCAACCCAAACCCACTCAGTCTCCTCCACCAAGCAGCTCCCTGCATGCTGTAGATGGGCCTTGGCAAACCTGCTGAACACCTTCAGTCACACTGCTCTAAACTGCCATCAGTGTGTTAGCTTGCTCTTAACCAAGAGTGGAAGTTGGTCCACTGAATTGTAGGAGGTAGAGGCACAGGCATCTAGTCAAGTTTCTCTTGTAAGGATGGGGTTTCACAAGCTAACAAGGCTACTTCAAAAAACTAATTTCTGTGAAAATGCCACTTAAATTTCGCTTCTAGAATCAACATGGCGAGTAAGAGTTTCTCAAGCCCTCTGGCAGCTTCCAGAGGAAAAGTTCAGAGGCTTATCATTTCATCAGTTGCCATCAGTTCAAAGGAGAATTTTGTCATTTCATGTCTTTAAGGCATTTCAGTGGGCTGTCTATGTGGGAGCAGCAGCTGACGTCAAGGAAGACTGTCATTTAGCAACAGGTATATGGGGGAAAACAGCCTTCTCCTACATCTCCAAACATGGAGAACAGCTAGGAAAGCTTAAAGATCTTTCCAGGCATTATCTCACATCTTTGGGAGAAAAACATTGTAACTGGAATTTATCTCGACTAACTTTGAGCTTCATTATGGACTCCCTGCACAGGCAGTAGTTAATCCACACAGTGAGGCCCTTTCAAAGGGTGATTTGGCTTTTGGTGACCTGAATAGCTTTACTGTCAGTGCCAAGATCTTCAAATTCCCCAGTTCATTCTCTCTGAAGATTTTCTGGACATGACTCAGCTTCAGACTAAGGCCCCTCCATTTGGATGTCTGTATGCAGCTGTCTATATGATCATTATATGCACAAAAATGTTGTCATTAGATTGGGAATTTGACGGTTGGATTCACCTTTGCATCCAATTAAACTAAACCTCTTTCTAAGGATAAGTTCATGATGTGCTTTAGAGATACCAGAAATCCTCGCAGTTTTTTAACAACAAAGCTTCCTAAGGTGTCCTGCAGCACTTGGGTGCCTTAACCTGCAGTACTCCTCATCAGGGCCAAGCAGGTCTTTCTCAGCATTACCGAGTCTGAGCAGACCACAGTGTGTGCTGCAGTGACAGCAGCATCATGTCAGCCCCAGAGATGCTGTGGTCAACAACTTGGCTTGCTCGAGTCATGGAACATATCCCAATAAAGTTGCTGGAAAAGCACTGGTGCTGCTGGCCTTACAGTCCTTGTTATCTGCACAGATTTCATTGAACTTCTTTAGCCTACACTACAATTCATATGAATGCAGTCCAGTCCTAAGGGACTGACCATCACAACACCTCTGTGCAGCAGGGTCTCAACAACATACACTGCAGCAGGAGAACATGGAGCTTTCTGCTGGTTAGATAAACAGGTAAATAGATCTAAGAAAAACTTGTCTCAATTTCAGCACAAATACTATATGTTGGCCAAAGAGGCTTCTGTCCGAGGGGAGAATTTCTCTCCTTCCAGTGCCTTGTGATTATAATCTACTGGGTTTTGACACTGCTCTGCACAGAGTCCAGCTTAGCACACCCTCCCCTTCCCCACAAGCTCCAAGGAGGCATCACACAAGAGCAGGCATGGTGGGGCCATTAAAGTGCTACAAGCAGCCCCAACAGGGAATTGTTCCTCTTGGTTCCACAGTAGAAAGAATGGAGTTCTTCAGCTATTTAAGTACTTTTGTGAACACTCATTACAGGTGGTCTAAGATCAAGGCCTGTCACCCTGTCACCTCCTGTTACCCTGAAGGAGAAGGAGAAGGGTGACTTTTTGCTAAGGACATACATTTCAGTCTGCCACAGAAAGCAGAGGAGAAGAGAGCTTGTTTTCTTTTATTTTCAGTGGCACACCATCAGACTGCAAGGCAAACTGCGTAACGCTTTCTGTAGGAATGTAATAGCTGACCTTTCATGCTAGTTCCCATGGGTACTTTGAAAGAGTCTTTCTAGAAATAAGTCACACATGTCTACTGAATAAAATCAAGGAAAATATAACCATATCCTTTCACTTTTCTAGGAAGCACATTTCTTCAGTGTCTCAGAAAAGTCTCTGCATGTTTTTTGGCAAATTGCATATATTTAACTGCAGATTGAATCCCAGACCAATGACACAAATTATAGAATACAACAAGGAAACTTAAAACACCTTCAAGAAACAAGTACAAGCCTTTGACAGACTGAGGTCAATACGACATTTTGGGTATCTTAATTTTGCCTGTGAGACTGACCGTCATCAAACAAGACAGTGGCTGCTAAGGCCACAGTAACACCAGGCTGCTCTCTGTCATCATGGTTTCGAGGCAGCTGCATCCTGCACTTAATAATTCCCAGGGGAAATGCCTCATGAAGAGAGAACAGCACTAAACTCTGCTTCCAGCTTCATTCTCAGTATAGCTGAAGGGAGAATTTGACCTTTGGTAACTTGATTAATACCAAATTAACAGATGGCTTTGGACTTTCCTTGAGATTGTTTGCTCATCCCTGTGTCTCGCTGTCCTCCCTGAGACCCCCAGACACCACCTCTTGTGTACAGTGAAAGTGGGGGCAAGGGCCACAGCCATGAGCGAGCAGTGAAGCCACATATCCCTCCTCCACAACCTGCCCTGACAGAGCAGCTGGTTTCATCCTGGATGCAATGCCTTGGTCTTTTACGAAGTGTTACTCATGTTTTTGACATTTTACAAAGGTTATTCTGAAATTTCTATTAAAACAACGTGGGAGAGGTGCCTGTGGAAAAAAACAGCACTGGCACTCAGAGCCCCACTGCAAAGCACATTAAATTAAATGAAGCAGCACCGATACAAAATATTTCTACCAAACTCCTATGATTTATCACAAGCATAACCTTCCCTTCTTTATGTAATTAAAATAGACTCCAAGTAGTACAAACACAGGAGATTAAGCCCTTCTTACCTGGAATAGGTATAATGGGAATACTTTCATTGGGGACCACACGGGGGGAACTGCTGTCCTCCACATAGAAATGAGCGGTCTGAAAACACTTTCTGTTAAAGGAAAAAGAAAAGAAATAGACTCAGGGTGTGAAAAACTGCCTCTGAAAAAAACAGTCAATCTTAGGTACGTGTTCTGCTTCTCTGTTTCAGTTCCACTTCTGCTCCATACTTTCAGATGTTATAGTTTTAAAACATCAATGCATGAAAACATATGTGCATTTTCTACAATTACAATCCTAATTCGAGATTCTGGTGTGCTCTAATTCCTTGACATCTGACATCCTCCCATCATAAATGCCTCTATATATTGTTGCAAAGTACTACTGAATATGAAATTATACTCATAAAAGTTAGTGGCTGTAAAACAGGTTTCAAATACATCATTCAGAAAGAAATCCTGCACACAAGAAACATATTCAGCAAACAGTTCAAGCCCAAATCTACCTAAGACACTCCCATTTCCAGGGAAAATACACTTACTGTAAAGTTTCTGCTGTGTAACAGCCAGCAGACAGTAATAGAACATCTGTAACTGCTGCATATCATGATGTTCTGCTATGAAAGGTATTCTTCAAACATTTTTTCCATTTATAAGACTAAAGCCATATAACCCTCCTCTTGCAAAGTTGTATTATATATGCTTCTACAGAAAAATGCAACAGACGCTCAGCTTGGGGCCAAGGACTCATCTCTGAAAAGGCCTATAAAGAAGAGCAGAACTTAAATCCACCTGACTCATTTTTACCTGTATTTAACGCAAAGCAGAGAGCACAAGCTGGTCATCACAGAAAAGGTACTGGGCGGAATAACATCAAGAGATCCGGGGAGACTCTGCATGGTGATGTTAACTGAGGCAGGGTTTTCCAACACCAGCGTCACTGCTCATTGCTGACTTAATGAGCTGCTTGAGGCTGGAACTGAATATTTAATGAGTCTTGCTTGGTGTGAGCAGCTATTGTGGCAGGAGAAGGGTCTGCTCTCATCTGTCGGGACTAAACAATAGCTTCCCATTTCAGAAAGATCCCCCTCACTGCCACCCTTCAACTGCTCCTCAACACCTGGGCAAAGTTTGTGGGCAGCCTGGTGAGCTGTGCTTTTGTCAAGGTGCTGGTTCCCTTGCTCAAACGTATTTGCACATAGTGGCTTCCGAGTTCCTGCCTTGCAGTCTGGTGCTCTGTAACTTGGGCATTGTGCTCTCCATAGAGATCCCATCAGCAGAGCCAGAGCCGGCTCTGCCGACTTTGTCTAAGTAATTTGTGCTCCCTTTGTTTCCAACATCCATACGTACCAGGGAGAAAAAAAAGTCACTGAAAACCAAACCACTCTCTTAGGCAAAATCAGAACCTAAGGTTCTTGCTTTCCATGCATCTGTACTTTCTACTGCACAAGCACAGTGCTTCATAATACAGGCACAAGCTTTGGCAGCACAAGTACAACTTAAAACAACACAGAAGCAGGAGAGAGTGGATTTCACAGCATTGTCTGGGAGCAGCTTTCTATTTTGAGGCATGATGTCTTGCACAGTGCTAAAGTTATTTATTTAGTGAGTATACTTTTTTTAGGAGACACCATTAGGTGAATTCACACGTGAGGATGCAAGATGTGCAATAGTCTCACAGCATTTAAAAACATCAGTTGAACTTCCCCCACCCTGCCACTTGCTCTGTTCTCATTTTTTTTGGCAGCCTTTATTTTGGACAATGCACACCCTGGGGGCACACAGCAGAATAAATCAGTCACACATAAAGAAGAAACTATGAATATGAAACAGGCAAAATGTTCCTGATTTTGATGTATTTGGGGCTCTTTCCCTTGAGTCAATACTACAGAAATCCTTGAACAGCTTCTCCTGGTAATGAAGGCCTTAAAAAGGTGTTTGATAAAACCCCAAACCTTTATACAGGGATTTACAGGACTTTTTTAAGCTAATGATACAGGAGCAAAGCAATTATTTTTTGTTAATTTGTTATTTTTCACTCTGAGAGGCTCTGATAGGCTGGCATTATGGTTTTATATACACAGCTATAAGATGGCTTTTTCTTAATAGCCTTGAAACATGTAATTGTGTCAGATAATCACATTGTGTGGTATTTTAAGGCCCATGATGGTGATAGCTGAATACCCAGCCCAGTGCAACTGCTGAGCACAATGTTGGAATAACAATGTATTAAATGAATATTTCACAGAGCAAAGTTTGCCACAATCATTAATGTCATTAAAAATTCTGTGTTTTAGTCCTGGAAGACTTTCTGTAGCTGTTTTGTAAAGGCAGTCACCACGGAATTTGACTAAAGGTTTTTCTCAAGTCACAAACATGATAGTAAAAGATCTAATGTAAATAGCTACATAATGCAGCATGTTCATTACTTCACAATGGATACTGGCACATTAGGTGAAGCCATGCCTCTCAAACTTTTTTTTTTCCTCACTTGCTTGTAATTGCTGTAAATACTCCAAGTTTAGCCCCTCCATCTGAGCTCACTATGCCGAGTCCATTGCATTTGTCCTGGTGACTCCTTCCATGTTTCAGGGACTAGGCAGGCTCAAACTTGAGAGCAGGATGAAGTGATTGAGCTTAAAAGACCTTTTACATATTTAACAAACTTGCTGGATGAATTTTCCAGGAAGTTCTGCTTACTGGGTCTGTTCCCTACTCTTTCATCTTTCCCCTTGCAGCACCAGGACGGAGCTCACATCTCAGGGTGCCAGGCAGATGACTCCAGTTTGGATAATGTCCATTTTTCCTAAATGAGGAAACATCAGGGCCTAAGAAGTGCCTTTTGCAAACTCGTGTCTAGTTTGTAGTAATAAATACTGATATCTGGCATTAAGGCTACTGAGAGGCATTTCAGACAATTCAGCATCTGCCTCCTCCCCCAGCTTGGGGTGCTCCTTTCTATCCCTTGGCATTTCCTCTACCCATTACCTTTCCCTCCACATGCAAACCTTAAGTGGCAGCAGTTGCTAAGGCTACAAGAGGCTGCAGTAAATCCGTGTGTGTATATGGGGAGGGCTGGATAAAGAAAAAGGATGAGAGCAGGAAATTGCTTGTTTCAAACCACTGGAGACACAGCCCTGGAGAGAAGAGGGAGTGGATGCAGGGCTAGACAAGGTCCAAATCTACACCTATTTTCACATAAGCACTTCAGTTTGTAGCTTTTAACCCCACTGTGTATACATGGGCAGGTGCTTGCCCACTTGTTCAGTTAGCAGAAAAAACTACCAGAGGTTTTTTCCTAATAGAAGCAGTCCATGGTGAATGAGCAACTGGGATTTGTCATGGCATAAATGGTTATTAAAATCTTAACAACTGAAACACTAATTTCAGATTACTTATTGTTTTTCTGCAGCAGTGGTAGAAGAAAAGCAAATCACAACCTTCATTTCACTTCCAAAAGATTTTGAGGAGCACACATCTTTTCTGTGAAATACCAAAGAGTCTGTTGTCTCTGAAATATGCCTGTGAGCAGTGAAGCACACTGTTTTCTCTAGCCCCATATGTTTTTTGGCTCCCTTTCCCTGGGGTACAATAACTGTGCGAGATTGTGGTGATCAGACACACAGTTGTCACATATGGACCCAAATGCAGAAAGTAAAACACTGCGAGATTAGCACCTCCCCAGAGAAGGAGCTGAGGCAGGGTCTGTAAGGCAAAGACAATGTAAGGGAGAGCATCCCCTGCCAGAATCCTTTTGCAGAGATAGTGGCTGTGAGTTACTTATGCAAACTAACAAGATACAAAGTATAGAGCAGCAGCACCTTGTTACCAAGCTGAAAGCATAAAAATATGCCCAGAGGTGGTCCTGATTAGTTTGTTCAATCTCTGGTGAGCAAAATACCAGATTAGCTTCTGTAGAAGAGATGCCTTGTGAGATTTCAACACTCAAAACAGGTTTCCTTGGCTATTAGTTACTAAAGCTCAAGCAGTTTCTTCTTTATAGTCATCTAAAAGCAAGAGGGAGAACTGGATCACATAATGGCCTGAAAGCATGTATGCATTTTATTTGTGTAGCAGACAAGTGTTTAGTTAATGCTGCATCCAATGCAGACACACAGCGCATGCTGCAGTTGATGGGAGTGCTGGGGATTGCTCCGAGGGCAGTGTCTGGCCTTTACTCCTCCATTCTGGTCTAGTGCAGGCAACATTCCCTGATCTGTGATGACGGGGGGATCTGTGTGCTCCAGAGCAGCTGAGGCAGGGAGAGGAGGAGCAAGGGATCACTGCAGAAGGGCAAGCAACTGCTTCTGCAGTGGCTGGCTGGAACCACTAGGACAGTGGCTGAACACAGGAAAAATCCAAGGGGAATTCTTCACCTTCTGGGGACACCTAAGAGCCATGCCCTGCCTCACACGCTGAAGTGACCAGCACATTCATTGCTCCTTTTTCACTAGGGATGTTCTCCTTCTTCCAGGAGTTTATGTTGGCTGGAGCAGCGTGTATTCCCTCTTCAAGGCCAGCCAGATTTATACTCCTTTATTTCTGTAATAGCATCTAGGAGCTCCTGGTTTCTTGCAACTACTCTCTTCTTGGGTCATTACCTCCTAAAGCATGACCAATTCAGGGGCAGATGGCATGAAAGGGTCCTGGAGGCCTATTCACTACTGTCAGAGCAGGGCAAACCTTGTCCTTCAGGTACCCTTCCTCCAGAAACAGCCTTCCACAGACAGAAGCTCTGCAAAATGTACATATATTAATGAAGAGACCAGCAGTCCCTGCAGTCACCCTACTTTCACACACAGTCCTTAGCTGATGGGAAGAACAGGCAAAATCAGACTTATAAAGGACCTCTAAACCAGGCTGGACAGGACATGGCTTAGTCTTTATCAAATGCAACCTGGATACAGGCATTCATTCACCATGCTCCTCCATCACAGGGGTGTCTGCAAGGAACTCCCAAACAAAGATGCACAGACAGGAAATGATCCCCTTTCACTACCTCTGTACATTCATTCTCACTTTCAATAGAAGAAAAGCTCCTTCAGATTCTCGTTGAACTGTTTTGCATGTTTTCCAGGAGACACAATTAAGATTGGTTTCTGCTGGCACCAAAAACAAAGTATGTATGCAGTCAAGTGTACTAGTAACACATGGCTCTGCACTTTAAACTAGCTTCACTATTCCTTGGCAAGCATTTGTCACTGTCAGAATTGGCAATGACTCCTCAGAAAAGAGCACAGACTACAGAACAACAGAAGTGCTGCAAATCATGACCATGTCACCAGCAGAGCAGTGGATGGGAGCCTGGACAACAGCTGTCTGCAGTCTGCACTGCTCTAGCTGGGGTCATCAGTCACTGATTTTTATGAGCAATAAAACTGACTCAAGCATTAAGAAGAAAAATAGGAAAGAAAATCACATGAAAAAAGCTGATCTTATGAATATGAATAAGTGACCAGCATGGAGCAGTGATATTACGTTTATTGTATCAGAGGGGCATCTGCATTTACTCTTTTTTTGGCCAGAAAATGGCTTATACTGCCCCAATTTTCTACAATTATTTTCCTTCCAAGGTCTTAACATTTAATGGTCAGAATTCAAAAGCCAAGTTATAAAAGAACCTCTGCCATGCTGGAGCAGTGAGGCAGTGAATGCTGACTGAACTGGAGCTACTGGGGGATATAAAAAACAGGAATGCATAAACCCCAGGAGAATAAAGGAAAGCTGAAAAAGAGGAAAATTTCCCTACAATAAAGCTGATTTTTCTGCAGATCCCTCCTGAAGGTGATTCACATTCTTTCCAAAAAGCGATTTGTTCCTTTAATCTTCTTGAGCAGTGTTAAGCATCACATGGATACAGTCTACATGCTACATAGGTATGTTTCAGAAGTGCATGGCATTCCAAGTCCTTGGCACCTTTTTCTGGATAGAATGGTGAAAAGTAGACTGACTCTTCCTAGGGACTCCCTCTAGGTAAAGAGAAGTGTGTTTTCACATCAGTCAGTTGTGGTTTGGACACCTTCTGCAGTATCATAGGAAAATGAGGACAGGAAAAAGGCTAGGGAAAGGCAGATGACAGAAAAAAGAAGGTGGACAAAACTTTGAGAGAGTATTTGTGCTGAAGAGCACACCACTAGTAAAACCGCCCATCTGAAAAACTAATCTGCAAGCAAGACTAGGGATTTCTGACACAGAACGACAGCTAATTTAATATTTATGGTCTAAATTTGCCAGCTGACTACACAGCTCTCCACAAAATTAAAAATCCTCTTCTCCCAATCCTTTGAGATCCTATCCTGCACCAGAGCCCAAATACCCATTTACATCACATACGGTATTGAACTCAGGCATTATACAAGACATAATAATTTTTGGAAGGGTATTCAAATAATTAAACAGTTAAGAAATTACAACACATGCCCAGATGAGCTACCTTCAAGTCCTCCCCCTTCATCAGCTGTGAGATCAGAGAGCACCCAGGTGGCTAGTGCAGAAAGCTCCTTAATTGCAAATCATGAGTGGATAAGTCTTAGCTTAACTCAGCACAAACACTTTCCATGCTTCCTGGTTCCATCTTCCTGTGGTCCCTGGAGAACAGTGAAGGTGATGGTGAAACCTTATTTGTGATGACACTTGGCCCTGTGACACTTGGTAGCTAATTACTCTCCTGGTGACCTCTGACAGGGTTAGAGGCACCAGACCTTCCCCTCCTGCTTTCATCAATATTCACAACAGCTGTCTTGGATACACTCAGCAATTTTACAGATGACTGAGTGGGATTACTCATCAGTATTTTCTCCTGCAAGAGAACGAGCTCCCTGGTTATATGCATTACCACTCTAAACTTCAATGTCTTCAGGCAAAAACAGGGCAGACAAAACTATAGGTGGTATCTTAAAATGGTTTAAAAATTATGCACAGTTTTAAAAACCAAAGGGAAAACTGACGTATTCATTTTCTTCTGCCTGAGTCAACTATTTGTGTAATGCAACATTCATAACAAAGGCGAGAAAATCACAGAGGAAAACAAAGATATGCCTTTTCCAATCAAATAGTACCTTAGGCAGTTCCTATAAAATGTGTACTTCCAATGCCCTAAACATCATGTAATATTAAAAAGAAACCTTGAAACTTTCTCACAGAAGGAAGCTGGATTTAGGCAGGTGAAGAGCTGTTCTGTAATCACAAGAGCTGCAGCAATCAATGAAGATTGCCTCTTACTAGAGAGCAGCTTTTAGTAGCAGCTCCAAGAACTCTAAATTGGGCATCCTTGATATTATCATTTCAGGACATGAATTCCCTTTGGGATGATGTACCTTAAGAAAGGAAAGAATAAAAATAGGGTGGCACACTGGGAGGTTAAAATAGAGGCAATTTTAAACACAAAGTGTAATTCATCTGGATTGGAAATAGCGTTACAGGAAAACCAAAACAGATAATCCAGCCTAGCAGGGGAGAGCAGGAACAGAGAGACAGCAGTCTCTCTTTGGAATATTCACCTGAATGTCCCTAATTACTCCCACCTAATTACTCTCAAAATGGAAGACCTCCGCTCTTCCCTTTGCAAAAATATTCTTTCCTTCATCCAAATTATCAGGACGCTGAACTGACAGATGGTTTAGGTATCCCAAGCTGCAGCCCAGGATCTAAGATGAACATAAAAATCTGCTAAAAATGTAAGCACAGCTTTTTCATCTCTTTTGATGTCCCTGCCCATCTTTAGGCAGAAACGCCAGTTTGTTAAATGTAATAAAATACTCAATGGGAAGCTCCATCTTTCTCAACACACACGTCCACGTGCACCTGGACTAAAGCTGCATGGGAGAACTAGGAAGATTTCCCAACACTGCTGGATATAATTCATGTTTAGCTTATTTGGGGCCAAGATAAAATATTAAAAATGTGATTATTTCCTTTCTCTCTTAATCACTGTGTATTTGGAGGGTGGGCATTTTTCACTGGCCACTTCAACAAGAAACAGCTACTTAAAAATTTTTATGGTCTCTCTGCTAACTCTGTTTAAAACACAATTAGAAACGGCATTACACCTTTGGAAGCACAGTGCAAAGGAAAAGAAAAGAGTAGCTGGCACCAGAAGCAGAGAAGCAAATCATTGAGTACCTGGTAGATAATGAGAATGCGGAAAATACACTAGTTAATGCTAGTGCTCTGACAGGGCTCTGTACATCACCTCATCACGCTAATAGAGACAGACCGGGTGGCAGCCAGCTGGTCCTTCCTCCCCACCCATTTCCCTGAAAGCAAAGATTTGTAAGCCGCCAAATAATAAACCTGGACAGAAGTCTTGAGGATCATTAATCTCGCTATCAATCAACCCATTTGGAGATTTGCTTCTTGCTGTCGCTGATGCTAATCTGGGACTGACTCGAGAGCTCTGGGGAAGCCTGGAGTATGCGTGTCTGAGGAATTGCTATAATGAGTTTCTTGCATTCAAAGGTTAACAAATGTGACAAGGAAACACAAATATCGGGACAATGAACTGCCATCCACTGAACCAAATCACAGAGAAATACCATGTTGTGTATTCTGCTGTGGTATGTGGAATACAACTCTAACTAGCTCTGGAAAAATGCTGGAGTGAGATGCCAGGAGATGTGCAGGCACCACTTACCTGCTGTGATAGCTACCCTGGGCTCAGCTCTGCACTGCTCTGCACTAACAGAGTGGTGCTGCAGAGAAATGAGTTGTGTTTGCTGAAGAGTGCTTTGGTTAAATCAGGCAGTCAGTGTGGTGTGAACAAATCCACTGGGCTCCCTTCGCCAGACCCCACAGACCCACAGCAATTAATGTATCACAGTAAAAAGCTCCCACATCAGTAGGACCCTTCCAGGAGCATCTGCATTAAATTGTAGTATTTTCCATGAGAATGTTTCTATAAAAGAAATAGCATCAACAACAACAATATAAGCAAATCCCAAGGTAATTAAACTACAAGAAAAATCTTATTAATACCAAAAAAGCTGATAGCAGCATTAAGCATATATAGGCATTGTAAAGAAGCACAGAAAATGAAACAATGTATATTTTAAACTAGCATCTCCACAGATCAAATAAGACACATGAAAAAGTCTAGAAATATTATAAGCAAGTAATGGAGGTAGAATCCACTACACCATGAGGCAGAGGGGACCAAGAGGGATGATCCTGACAGTGTGTGAAATGAAGTGAGGAAGAGTTCCCTTTTCAAAATATTTATTAAGAAAAGGACATCTTCAAAGTTTCAGGCCTATAACTCATTCAAGGCTTCTTGAATTTTAGTGCCGAGGAAATACATATTTCTTATGCAAAAAGGACTCAAAGTATGAGGCATATCAGAAAAATTACCACAATGTCTATTAGCAGGCACCCAATTATACTGAAGAGTCAAGAACTGAAAAATCATAAAGTAACACATGTAGAAGACATTTTGCTTTTAAAAATCAGTTGAAATTATTGTGAAAATTAGACACAAAAAATAAAAACTGCTTTCATCCTCATGACAAACTCTTTTTCAGTAACTATGCACTCGGGCAAAAAACCCCCATTGCTTTCCTATTGTTTTAATCAGTGTGTAGAAACAGCTACTAATCTCAGGAGTAGAACATTTTGATTTAAGATAAAAGTTCACTGCAGATAAGCCAAAGAGGAGAAATTCAGTCAACCTATGTTAATTATTAGAGCCCTTACCACCAGATACAGGTTAATATATTTTCTGTTTATGGACTGTTTTCTTTATTTGCACTATTTTTCAAGCTTCAATCTACCTTTTATTAAGCTCTTTATAACCTTTCAGAGTAGGTTATAAATGATAAATGTGGACCTGGGGAAATAGAGAAAAAAACCCACAAGAACTGCAGTTCACATCTTAGGAAGAACCTATGAATGCTTATTAATGTAAGAAGAAACGTGCCTGGATGCACCAGGCAGCTCAGCAGCAGACATGTAATTAAGCACAAGCTCTTAGCTCTGCACTTCCTCTTTTGAAGCTCATGAGGGGACGTGGCTGCACAGGCACACACCCTGTCCTTGAGAGACATAGATGTCTTCTCCTGGGTGAAGTGCTCAGCCCTGGCACCTCTAGCAAGTCAGATCCCTTTTCCTCCTGCTGTATTCATGCATCTCATTTCCATGATCGGATGAGACCTGTGGTGGTGCTCTGGCTGCAGCAATCGGACTGTGAGCTTGGCAGCACAAAAGACAGCACTATCACCATGGCCAGGTGTGCAGGCAAAGGGAGATTACAGTGGGGACTGAGGTCTTGCTCTTAGACCCACCCCAAATATTTCCATCTCTGCTCATAACCAGGAGCGGTAGTAACAAGTTCCTGTTTTATTCTAGTGCTTTCATGCAAGGAGTTTTGTGAGCTAAAAATGTTTAAAATGCAGACTAAACAGCAGAGTATTTTGCCACTATTTCTGGTAGTTTTGTCCCAGACATTTGGTTTCAGATCTGTGATTTCCTGTCGAGAACACACAAGTGTGAAATACTTGTTGATCCGTTTATTCATTTGCCTCCTGGCTGATCGTAGCCATTTTGACAGAATGGATAAATTGACTTGCTCCTTGTTGTTTTTTTTCCACATGCTTTTCCATCAGCCTGGAAGCACTGCCCCAGCTATCACTCCTACACCCTCACTTTACATGCTGCACCCTCCTCTCAGAGGCTTGCTAAGCTAATTTCACACAATATCCAGGTTGTCTGAAATGCAACAAACAAACTCTTGTTATAGCAGCTTCTGCAACTCCATCTGCCAGATGAAAACAATACATAATATTTAGAGAAATTATTTTTTAACAATTCAAACCAAATGAATACTTTATGCCACTCTTCATAACATGAGATAAATCTGTGACAAATGCACTTGGTTACTTGAGGCAGGATTTAACTATTTATCTACAACACATCTCAGAAAATCATCTATTTTTCCAAGTCACGAACAAACACTGCAATTTGGAAAGGGAACAAATCTTGACATTCTCATTGAGGAAATGGCAAAGGTAACAGCTTCAAGTGATCAGGCAAAACCCTGTAACATCAGCACAAGTTTTTCAATGAAATGTAATTTCAGCAGGCTAACAAATGAGTCACTTTTCTCCAACGGACGTGTAGCAGAACACAGCGCATTTAATTGATGTGCCCTTTTATTGCAAAACATACTGTTTCCCTCTGGTTTGACTGGAGCAATGGGATGCAGCATTGCCAGGAAAAAGCTGAATAATGCAAACTTGGCACCACATAGTAACTAAATGTTGATTCATGGAAAACATGAGACATTCAAGGGGACAGGTCCCAGGTTCCAAATTAAGCTCCACTCTTGTATTGCCCCTGTGTGATTACAGCAAGTTTGCTTAAAATTTGCTGCTCACTCTTCTAATTAGATTCCTGCAAGGGGCAGTTTGCTGTGCCATGAGTTTGTCACTTTATATTCTGCTTTAACTCCAAACCACTCAATTAATATTAAATTCCATTTATTATAAAAACATTTGTTTCTATCCATACAATGCTATCAGCAGCCATCTCATTAATATTCATTTTCACAAAACAGTCCACTGATGTTAAGATCTCAGATACAGCTAATAACTTTAAAAGGGGAAAATATGTGAAGCCAAGAAGGTCAGAACAGAACATGAGCTGTAACAGAAAACACCCAACCCATATGAATTTAAAGCCTTTGCAGAAAGCTCCGCAAATATAAAAAGGCTGGAAGAGAACAATGGCAATGTTAAAGTTAATTCAGCCACCAGAACAAAATGAGGAGTGACATTGCCAATACATCTCTCTCTCTGGGATGGGGAGTTGCTGTATCTGGAACATCAAGGCAAAAAAAGCTGGAAGGAGTCATAGAAGGGTGATGCTCATCCCCTGCCTTCTCTCCCCATGACCTGAGTTGCCTGTTTTCCAGACTTATAAAAAACAAACAAAACCAAAAGCAGAAAACTGAGAACTGTGGATAACCTTAAATCCTGGGCCAAGGTTAGTTTAAAGTCCATTATCCTCATCATGCTTCTCTGTGCTCATCATACAGGGCATTAGCACAGCTTGAGATTGCAGGAGCTCCACTGGGTTCCATGCGCACCATGCATGGAGTAAAGAAGGAGTGGACTGAAGATGGTTTGTGTTTCAAAAGAGCCGGTGTAAAGCTCAGGGATCCTCTTGCACACCTTCAGTATAAGGAAGCATGGCTAAGGACAGATGACATCCAAGTGCAAGCTCAGATCCTTCAGACAGCACTGCCACTCACCAAAATCACAGTCTGACTGAAACACAGTTTTCATTTCCCGACAGGCCCAGCTGCAGCTTGGATTATCTCAAAAACTGGTGAAATGGGAGCATTTCTTCTCTGCTCAGAATGCCCAGCTGCTTCTCATGCAGAATGCTCCTGAGAGTGAGATTACACATTCAGACATGGTGAGATCAAGCAGCTGCTGAGAATGTCCATCAAATGCAGTGATTTCTTCTCTTCTGCTCTCTTATTCCATGCACCTCGAATAAAACTATGCTGCAGGGACAACAGGTAGTAGTAGACTCCACCTATACGTTTAAACTATACAACAGGGAACTTGTTCTATGTAGCTCTGTGGCTAACAAAACCAGGGAATGTTAAACTCTAACCTTCTGCTACCACAAGAAGCTAAACTAATTCCCCACAGCACATCAGTGCTGTTTTTGAAAAGATCCAGGCTCTGCCAAAAAATGGAAACTAAACTTATGGGCCTTTAAAGATGTCAAGCATATCCTCACAGAGATGCCATAGAAATCTTTCTTCTTCCCATCAATTTTTTTAATAATCAGAGAACACATGGCAACTCCCTGTGTGGGACTACTGAGGGCTCACCCCATCAGCATAAAACCTTCCAAAGCTATCACCTTGGGTTTACCACTGGGGCAACAATGGTTTTATACCTAAAATTAAAGAGATGAATTGACACAGCCTGGCAAATCAATAAGCGACAGCAGACACCTAACTCCAATACCATTTGCTGCCCCCTATTCTTCCCATGGATCATTCACGCATTCGCTACAGGGTCAGGCTCGGAAAACCAGAGAAAGGAGAATGGACTCCTATTGCACTGCTGCAACCTTTGCGCTTTTGCTCTCAGGGCTACTGTTCTTGCAGATTTAGAAACACAAGAATATTTTGGAAGGCAGCAAGCCAAGCCTACAGGCTCCTGATCTGATGGCCAAATACACCTTAGAAAGTTGCAGAGCTCATGTAGGTCCCCCAACCTCGTCTACACCATCAGGTTATACATAACAGAAGATTCTTGATTGTCCATTTTCTTAAAGTGGTTTGTGTGAGGACCTGAGTCAAATTATTCTTTCCCCCCAATGATGGCATTTTTACCATCAGGACTATGGAGCAGTTGTGAAGTGCCCAACAATTTCTGAAGAGCCATGGGGGTGCCAGATCCTGATTCACAGGTGACAAACAAAAAGGTTTCTGTCCTCCTGACTGCAGCCAAGTGCTCCACAGGATTTGGCTTTGCAGTGATAAATGTCATGTTTACAATGGGTTGTGTAACACAAAAGTCCATAATTTGCTTTCCAAGGACCTGTGCTTGATTATCAGGAGAGTTAGAAGCATTCACTGAAGTCTAATGAATAGAATTAACACATCATTTAAACAGGGACTAATATGTATGCAAATGAGAAAAAGTTAAAAATAAGAGTTCAAGCCATAATTTCAGAAAACGTAGACTGCATCCTTATGAAATATGAATGTTTCAATTCACCTCCTATCTTTACATCTATGTTAACTGCTTTGCATGTGAACAATAGGGTGCATCAAGCCCATTTTGATATTTATATTTGAACCTGGACTTATAAAATTGATTATATTGAAACATGAATAATATATATGCTAATTAAAGACTGCATTTAATGACATAAAGAAAGACAAAGACCAACACAGGCTAATTTCCATTTGCAAATTTCCTAATGACTGTATTTTCCTTTAGAAAGCAAAAACTTTAATTCCATAGTCTCAGGAATAAAAGAGAATACTTTCTTCACTCAAACTGTTTTAAAATATTTTCATCTTTTTATTCTATAGGACTGATCTCCACAGAGATACAATTGCTTTGCCTAGATAGATTTAGTATTAAATAGCACCCAAGTCAAACTATGGTGATTTATGCATGCAAATGGTGTGATTTAATTATTAATTATTATTAGAAATTTTTATAATAAGGAATTATTTTTGATAAATATAAAGTTTTTACACCCCTCAATATCACAAACATGTTCAGAGTAACTCTGCCGGATGTAAACCAAGTAACTGTTCCTGATGCTTGATAGGCTGCTATTCATCCCTCCCTTCCCCTTTCATGTCACCAAAATTAGACAGAACAGGGGAACAGGACAATTGTGTAGTTATAGGAACACCAGGTATTAGCAGAAAACTTGAGTTCAACTTCTGTCATGCAAAGTCTACAGAAAAACTTGCTGAGGACTGAACAGTGAGGAAGGTGGTGAAAAATCAGTTCATTCAAATGAGTATGAAGCCTGTAATGATATCAGGGACAGGAGAATCTTTTTTTGCTGTTATGTAAATTTTGGTTCTGTGGATAAGAAGCCCAGATTCACCCTTAAGTGACAAAACCAGTATTTGCAGTTTGCTTCTCTGAGACTGCAGAGCCAACCCAATTACTCCCTGATTGGAATAACATGCTGAATGCTTCAAAAATAAGGTGCTGTACGAACAGGAGGAGACTAACCATTCAGGCACATTTATGTCCCAAGCTTTTATAAAAAAGAAAAAAAAAAAGAAAAAAAAAGGCAAGTATGAGGACTTTCACTGGGAATTTCCAGCAATGGGTTTAGGAGATGCCATCCCTCTCCCTACTTTGCAGAGGGCTGTCCTCTCATTCCCATACAAACCCCACATTTATGCCAAATAGCCACCAGCAGAGGAAAACTCCATTTCCTACCCCCAGACACTCCTAGTGAGGGAGTTGCCACAGCTGAGGAGCCCCCGGATCATCAGCCTCATGCCTGTGCAAAAGGAAAGACATCCATGACTTGCAGAAACCCCCGCCCACAGGGATTCAGCATCCCAGCCCTGAGTTCAACCTGTGGCATGACAGAACAATCCATAATAGCTTAAAAAGTATTTAACACGGGGGTAAAAGGGATGAACTCATGGTGCTATAAAATGTGAGGAGTTTTACCAGCACTCAGTGGAAACAGTGGTTAAAAAGTGTTTTTGGAGAGTGAATCATTGCACAGAAATCTATCTATTTAACTTATAATTTGATTAGAAGGAAAACATAAAATGAATTTGAACCTCCAGGGAAGAGCACATTTGTCATTAGTAAAAAATACTTTATTATCTTTGATTTATTATCTCTTTTTTTTCTTTAGCATTAACAATATTTTTAAAGATTCAAATTTGGCTTATTTCTATTACTTAATAAATGTCATTTTGTAGAACATTTCAAAACATTTTTGTTCTATTTTGGAAAAGACAGGATTTCCAAAACATGAAAAAAACCACCAATCAAGACCTGGCCATGACACCTACACCTGTTTCAGCTTAAAAGTTGGAACTCAAATACATTTAAATTTGTAAGTCCATAGAATAAAATATATGCTATTCATGGCAATAGAGAAACTGTTTGCTTTTAAACTAACAAACTCAGTGTTCTACAATAAACTGAATGAATTATTGTACCTTCAACATTTGTAATAGCAGCACAACATGAGCTGTGCATTCCTATGCATTGCTTTTCCCCAAATTGCACAGGTTTTAAGAACAGTAAAATGAAGTCCACCCGTTTGTTATAGTTCTACTAGTCTGCTGATTCCCAATATTTATCCAAGCAGTTAAGATTGCTGAACGGATTTAATAATCTTACCCTATAATTTTACACTCAGACCACATCCTGCTGTGAAATAGCTGGCGCTAATGTTAGCCCAAATGCTGCTGTGGGACTTAGGACAGCACAGGGCCCTCCGATAGCTATATTTTATGGTTACAAGGAGAGAGAAAAAATATAATTTATCTGGTAGCTGTGGTTAATTCACAGTTTCACAGCAGAGGTATACTGTTCCCTCAGGGTACATCTAGTTGTATTATAGGATATTTCATTCACAGTTTGTCCGAGACATTTCTCTAGCTCTGAACCTACCAATTTATGAGAGCGAATCCACTCCAGAGATACCTGTATACACTTTAACACATACTCTTACATACTAAGGATATTAGAAAATATATAAACTAGCAACAGATCAATAGAAAACATAAACTAGCAACAGATCAAGTGACAACAAGTAAGTTTCTTTGACCTGAGAAGGGAAACAGAAAAAGAATACAACCCTTTTTTAAAGAAAGTCTTTTTTTTTTGTAAAGTGATTTTATTTCACAAAAAGCATTTGTAAAATTTCCCTTTTAAAAAACCTCTCAGAGCTTTAAAAGTCAGAGCTCAAAAATTCTAAAGTTGTTTAAGTTTCCTGTCCAGTGGCTGACAAAAGACCTAATAGATGATTAGAAGAAGCCAGTGATACCTGGCATCCTCTACTACTGAAGTTATGAGAAAAGCCACACTCCTCATCCAATACTATTTCTCAGCTCCTTCTGTTCTTAATGGAACATAATTAGGAAATTCTTATATTTAAAAAATATTTGTTCAAACTTATGCATCATAAACTACTGCCTTTAATGCAGTAACTGCACAGACAAAATCTTGCTCTTTTTTTCCAGATCTCAACATTTACACCAGCACTGGGGAGGGCATTTCCAGAAAAAAATATGTCTGTAATTAGTCCATTTAATTAGTTCCACAGAAACAAAACATAAAGATCGATTGCAGCCATGCTGCAGATGCCTCCTTGCCTGACCTCGGCTGCCCTTGCCTGTTCTCCTTTGCTCTCTCTGCAGAAGAAAGTATTTCTGGAAATGTTGGGGAATTCCGCTACACCTCTAAACAAAGCATGGAGAAGGGGTGTCAGCAGCAGTTTTCCAACTTGCTGCCAAGACTTCAGCATAAACTCCAGCCCTTAAGGGTGGGCCTGTGAGCAAAGCACAGCATCGATGTCTCAGCTCTTATGGGACCTGCCACATAACAAATTAGAAACTATACTTTTTGGGTTTGGGAGTTTTCAAGGTCACCAAGATGATATTTTGAATTCTAGTCTTCCACACTCGAAGCACGTATTCTCCTGTTGTTTGACTCATGATTGCATGCTTGACATTATGTTTTAAAATAAAGGTGATGCTGATCTGGACTCCCACTGAGTTCAATGGCCACATTCATAACAGTGCCGGCAGAAAGATGTTCACACAACTGACCCACATGCTACAAACACTCTCAGAGTAAGAGTTCTCTTTTAAAGGCACTGTTAAAATAATCACAATCCAGTATGTACCAGGACTGGCAGCGCCGGGACAGGTGGTTTCACAGCTGTGAAATTTTGGTTCTTCAAGGAATCACGATTCCCTGTCTCCTGTGCATTAAGTACTTCCATACAACAATCTTCTCGAGGAGTGTCTTGAGACTGGGTGTTTTCTCACAGGGTCTTTGCCCTTGGCACCAGGGGTGGTCACTCGCTGGCACTCACTGCTGCCAGTGGGGCTGCATAGACACAAGCAGTCTGGATGGTGCCTTACCTAACACACCATGGGGGCAACAAACTGCAGCTACACCAACCCCTTCTCCTCTGTTTTGTTTTTAAATTACAAATCCTTGTTGTACTCTTAACTCTCCCCTACTTTTAGGATTCCTGCTGCAGGAGAACAGATGGAACAAAACTCCAAACAGATTTTTTTCCACCAACCTGTGGGTCTTCTGACACAGTCGTTCTCTGCAAGCTGCCTTTGCAGTTTCTTTCCTGCCCATTTGTATCTTCCTTTCACTCCCTCCCTCGCTCCTCCCTGCAAATCTTAGATGTGCTCTTTTATCCGCTTCACATTATCCACTTTAAACATGATGCATTTAAACTGTGTCTTTCAAATGCTTTTTCAGGCTTTCAAATCCTTTACAGGACAATTTATCACACTGCACCATCTCTCCTCTTTTCCCACACTTGCACATGTGCTTTATAAAGCTCACAAAGCTGTGGAGAATGGGCCTGGAAGCTCCTGTGCAGGATCAGATTCCTGTGGTGCTCCTGATTGCAGCCGCTTAACCTTGTTTTGGAACGTAGAAACGATGAAAATTCTGTGGCCACTCTTTCCTATCATGAAGCTGTTCCTAATGTCCAACCTAAATTTCCCTCTTACTGCAATTTAAGTCACAGGTCCTTCATGCCCAGCGCAATGGATGCAGAAGATCACATATTCCATGGAGACCTCTTTCATGTACTAGAGCATTTGCTTTCCCTCTCTGCTAACAGCCCTGTCTGCCCACCTGATGCTCTATAATTAGAATTAAAAGTAATATTTTCTGAGCTTTGTCAATAACCTGATAGCTCTGGAAATCACCACTGTTCTGCATTTAAGCTTCTCCAAGTTGTTTCCTTTCTCAAGGCAAAATATGTTGGTTTGTAAAGAGTCAGCTCACTACTGGCCTCACCAGAGAGGAAATGGGTATCTTGCAGAATTCTGGTTTGTGAGAAAAGTAAAACTAGTGTTAATTAAAAAAGAGTAAAAGTAACAGGCATATAATGAGGGAACATGCCCCTTTCCACAGTCAAGCTCTTAACAGATCATCCAGCATGCTTTAAAAGCAACTTTCCATCTGCAAATCTGTCTCTCTCTTTTTTTTTGTCTAATGAGCATGAGTTAGTCTGTTCAAAAGCCCAAATGGGCATCTCGGGGCCAATTCAGCAGCAGGGGGTCCGTTACTATAACAACTGACAACTCCTGTGATTTCTGAAAGGCCCTAAAGTAGCCATTTGGGAAGTGGTTTTCGAGCAAGAAGTCGGGAAGGGATGGCTGCAGGTGCATGTCCTAGGCTCCCCTGCCTCAGCCCTTCCCACATGGAGCCTCCCCCATGTCCCACTACCTTTGGGAATAGCCACGCTCTGCTCCCTGCAAGAGGAGACCATAAAACCCCACGAGCCAACAACAGTGCCTCACTATGGTTTGGTCTTAGCAGATCTACCTGTGGGCTCTGCCCCTTGCTCCAGGCTGTGTGTTGCTGGATGAAAGAGCACAAATGCCGTCAGAGAAGTTTTCATATCGATTTTCCTCATAATTGAAGGATGATGAACACTCAAAGTATGATACCAACAGACAGAACAAGCAACTGGCAGCTGCCCTAAGCTTCAGGCTTGAAAGCGATCTGCCTGAGTCAGCACGAAGGGTGAGCTCTGTTCCCTGTGAGGGATAAGAGGGACCTGATCACAGGCTTGCTCTCTTTTAATGAAAACGAGCAGCCCTTTGAGATACAGAACATGGAAGGGACCAAAATTCAGTACCTTTACCTCTGGCACTGTCAAAATCACATACAAACTAGATCTTCTGCAGTAAGAGCTGAAGTGCTTTTCCTGCATTGCCTGGGTTGAGACAGGGAGAGATCAGAGGACTCTGAATCAGGCTGGGCTGCATCCCACTTGCTGGGCAGTGATCTGCCCTGTCTCCATTCCTCTGAGGCTGTTTGTCATTATGTGAGCGTAGACATGGCCAAACAAAGGAAAACAAAGACATGCCCTGTTCAATAAGAGCAGGGCACATCTAGGCACTAAAAAAGAGATGGAAGATGGATAAGTTTCAGGTATGCCACTCACCTTCATGCTTCCCCTCGTGTCCCTGTCTGCTGCCTGTCTCCGGCTTAGGAAGGCTCTTGCCCTGGTCAGCTAATTCTCCTCTCTGCCTGTGCTGACACGAGTTGTGGTCTGGGGCACTGCCATCCCTAAGCTGAGCACAAGCACCTGGATGTCACCCTCAGGCATTGCTGAGGGCAGTGTTGGACTGAGCATCCCCATCCACTCTCCTCATTCCTGCCTCATGCTGGTCCCTCAGTTGTGCTGGTACAGTTCTGTCTGGTTACTACACGAACCAGACTGGGAGATAATCTGGTTTAAATCAGGACACGATAGTCCCTCTCTTCAGGTTTGTTTTTGTTTTTTTTTTTAACCATGGATTATTTTGCAATCCAGCTCCTCACATGGTTGTACAAACATTGGCATTGGTGTCACAGAGGGTAGAGCAAGGGCAGAAACAGAGGACACCACATGAACAGCTGCTGTTGAAATAAATACTCGTGCAACTGGACCCAAGGCATTCTTAAAATTAACACCCAGGGTCTCAGAGAGTGTTACCACCTAGCATTGTCCATGAGTGAGAAAACAAGCAGAATCACAGTTATTTCAGAGTAAGCTGAAAGAAGCTTTTATCATTGTAAGCAAACAATTTTACAATGGTCTGTAAATTTGCAATGTTCCTTTTCCAATCAGAACAATGCATTGTGTACTCATAAAATAAAACCTAGAGATAGGTTCAAATTACAATTTCAGCACTTTTTACAACCTGCTACAGGCAGAAGTTATTTTTTTCCTCCCCAATTAAGTTTTAACACTGTCTTAGCTAAGGAGCTGTGCAAGCTCCCCAGAATCTAACACCAAAAGGTAGTTTTCTGAGGTGAGGTTATTAGACATGGTAAATACAAGGGTTCTTGGGCTTATGTGGCAGCTTTCATTTCTATGTTACAGGTTGATTTACAAATATAGCTGACCAGCCTTCTTCAGTGCTGTTTTATCAGTGTCAGAACTCAGATGCTGAAATATTGAACACCTGAGCTTGCTCCCAGTGAGGTCTTTGCCTCTGAGTTCAACAACAATACTCTCCACCCGTAAGTGACTTGGCCCCAGGTCACACAGAAAATCAATGGCTGAGTCAGAAAAAGAACCTGCATCTCCTGGTGCTCAGTGTAATATCTTCTGCACAGAAAGGCACTGCCAGAGAAGTACAAGGCTCTGTCACAGGACGCGTCCCAAGGATTCTGTTCAATTTGATGGGATGTTTAAGGAAAACCTGAGAAAACTCTCACTGTTTACTGAATTCCATAGGGTTTTGCCTAAGGAAAATTAAAGACATCTTTTTCCCAAGCTGTCTCATATGCACGCATGACTATAAAACAAGCAACGCAAGCTTGCTTGCTCTTTGAAAGGCAGCAGCTGTGTTGTTCCAAAAATCCCTCCTGAATGTAAACATATTAGCACTGTATAAACAGCTTGATTTAATAAGAAATGCAATACAATATTCCTGCTTTGTCTTTAGGATCACGATGTTGATGGTGGCAATAATTCAAGGTGAATTATGGTATCTGTTTAAAAGAAAGAAAAAGAAAACTCTCCAGCTAAAGTAATGAATTAATTTCTTCCTCTTAGCTGAAAATGAGAAATGGCTATAATTTAGTTCCCATTTAAAAGTTGCTGTTGGCTAAACTCTAAAATCTTAATTGCTTCTTAATATTCTCTGCTTATTTTTTCCCTTTGAAACTATATTCTATAGGACTGTAGCATTTAGATTAAAAATAAGAATGGAAAACAAAAAGTGGAAGGTCACCACTCTCTCCTAAAATATGTTTTTTTCTCCCCAAATGACAGAACTTATTGTGTATCAAAGTATTTCAGTTGATTTCCCAACTCTAGTCACCCTCCTGCACCTCTGAAAAAGAAAGTGACACTGACCCTGGGTTTACCCCTGAGTGTCAATACTGAGGACTTGTTCAATTTGCAACAGAATGTAGTGGAAGTTCTGGAAAAGACATGTTTCAAGCCATATTACAGCTCAGCATGCTATAGGAACTTGCCTTGTTGCAAAAAAACTGAAGTCACACTCAATCCCTAAATAGTTTGGAGGTCACTACCAAACACACTGCAGTTCTTGGAGCTCGCAGAAAAGGCTGTGAGAGTAACAGTGGCAAAGACTTAAGACAACCCAAGTCAAATTTGAAACTGACCTTGAAGATCTGCAGAAGGATCTCATGATAGGAAGTCTGGGTATAAAATCACAGATGCAAAACAAATGCCCAGAAATGCAAAAAAAATGTACTTGGGAAACTGTACCTCACAATGCCCATGTTTTAAGAGGCTCTAGACGAGCTAGCAGTGCTCCAGCGAAGATCCCAGTGAACAGTTCCCAGAAATACTAAGTGGTTATCCCTACAGCACACCATTTCAGGAACCAGTATGTAAGGAAAAAAAGCAGAAAAAGTACCAATGTGCCACTGCAGAAGGGAATGGTGAATCCATATAGTGAGTAAAACAAGTATCTATTCTCCTCATCTTTTCTGTCTGCTAAGACTCAAATTCTCAACTCGATGTTACAGGAAATCAGTTTCAAGCACTAGAGGTCCTGGGAGCAACAGTCCCCTTCATCATGCCCCTGACAGCTAAAGGATCAGCCAGGCCAGCTTTTCCTCAAGAGCAATCAAAGATGCACAGAAGGAAACTGGAACTACAGCTGTCATTGTCCCTCCTGCCCAGGAAGCGCAAGTGCCAACCAGCCCCAGTGGATGTCGTGGCTCCTGGTCACCCTGTGATTGTGCTCTCTTCATTTCTCTGGGATAAAAGGCAGTGCAATTTTTGCAGCTTCATTATGCTGACCTAGTTTATTTTGCACTCTACCAACTTAAAATCACACAGTCCTCTTTGCACAGCAGTGCCATTAAAAGTACTGAATTCAGGAAACTTTAGCAGAAAGGTAATTCAGAGCTGCTGCTTGCCTGCAAGTTCCCATCCCTTTTCATTATTGAGATGGCCACCATGTGAAAAAGATGGAACTGACCCTTTCTCTTCAACATCAGTCATATTTTGTTCACCATTTATCCAAGATCCACATGGAAAAGGAACTGAGAACAGCAAATTACCTCTGCAAATAAGGGAGTCTCATTCAGAAATGGCACAGATCTTTTCCAAATATATTCAATTACAATGAGCCTCTAATGAACACAGCATGGAAGCTCAACAGATATAAAAAGGAAAAGCTTCATCAAACAATGACTGTTTCCTATCACTCTCCTTTTCAAATAAAGGGAACAGAAAACAAAACTTCCTTACAGCAACTCATCTTCACAAAACTTCTTCCTTTGCTGTATCATGGAACAAGCTATGAAGAGTCCAAACAGAGATAAATGCTTTGCCAAACCTTCACAAAGAAACTTCCCTAACTCCTTATTTTGGTCCCTGGATAATAGGGCACGGATGCAAGGGAAACAAGCAGAAGGCTTCTCTCTGCTTCATTGTTCTGCTTATGTCACCTCTGGTCTCAAATAATCTAATCCCACAAATGCTCAAAAATGCGAAAGTGAAAATATAATTTGTTTTACCCTCAAAATGTATTGCCAAAGGGTAACTATGTCTCTTCTGCATTTTCTAGTTCTCTGGGTTTTGTTTTGCAATGCTTTTTCTCACACCAAAACAAAGAACTGCTGTGCAAGAAAAGACCCTGTGGTCCAGCATGCCTGTCCCCTTGAGGGTTATCCTTTCATCAAGTGTTTTTCTGCTGTGCACTTCAATACCGTGTTTCCCTTACTAAAATATCTGTCTCAAACTCGTTTTCATGCCATTTGCTTTGATGGTGTTATTTAGCAAATTATTCCATATGTTGCCCATTACATTTTAAGCTAAGTATTTCTTTCTGAAAATCCAAATCACTGTTCCTTTCAAACTCCTAAATTAGACTCTGCAGTCCTTGAGAATATCTTTTTTCCTTACTTTAAAACACTCACAGGGATAACCATTTTTTCCTAAGGAAAGGCAATCGCACTTGAAAAGGCACATGAAATGCTGTGTTGCTGCTCCAATGGCATGGTCTGTACAATGCAAAATGTTACTGTGGACAATTTCTGTTCTAGTTGCTTGTTGATTTATCCTAAAACACACCTTTACTTTTTGAATACCTATTAAAAATCCTCAGAATTATGAAGGTAGACATACATTATATTGAAGCTATTATACAGATGTGGTCTCAAGTTTGTTTATTGTTCCTTAGCTTGTTGCTTCATAATTATTGAAAAACTTTGATTGTTACATGACATATTTTCCATGTCAATATTAATTTTTAATCTCCACCTTTCTTAGTATCAATCTTTGGCAAAAAACCTGATCTACTGCTTTTAAGGGTTAATTAGAAACTCGTGATTTTACCAAAGCCACTGATGAAAGTTAACTATTGATGCATATTATGGACAGCAGATAAGAAACTATTACGGTCCATATATTACAAACATTACTGGAAAAGTAATTTGGTTTCAGCTGAAGTCTTTGTTCATGTATCTTCCTTGATTTACATGTGTGTTTGCTATTAGGAAGCAAAAATTCTATGAGGTGGATGGTTAGGAATTTTGAAGATAAAAATATTTAACTTTAATTAACATACCTTAATTTTACTAGAGCAATATTATGATCTATAATAGAAACCAATATTTGTCAAAAATTAGTCTTTAACTGTTGGTCACTAGCTAGTACATTCCAACTTCAGTATCTTCTCAGGGATTGTATTGTTATTCTTTGAGCACATTAAACACTAATTTTGCAATTATTTCCCTCAATCCATTAGTGAAACTTCAAAGAAATGGAAATGTTTTGCAAACAGTGAGAGGTACCAACATTCTTCCAGATAGTAGATGTTAGCATTGTATTTCAAAACTTTCTTCAGAATCTTTCCAATTTCAGCTTGTGTGCACTTACCTGCAATTTTATTCACTGACTTACTGCAAGGATGTTAATTATTTGCAAATGTTAATAGAAATTATTGTCATCTATTTAGTAATTATTTCAAATATTCTCAGCCTCAATAATTTGGCCAATTAACTGTCAGTGAAATGGGTGTCCTGAAAAATGGCCTGGTACTTTTTTAATTGATTCTGCAAATATAATGATCAATGGGCTGGTATTTCTCATCAAAGCCGCTTTCCTGTGTCCCATCTAATCAGATTTTGAAATAATTCCTAAATACTTTGTATGTGACTAATCCCTGGTTAATTTTAACTTCCAGACAAATGAGGTGTCTTTGGGTTGTGGTTCTGACATAAGCAAGTGCTGCAGGTTTTAATTTAGTCTAAATCAAATGGAGATGGATTTGCTGATGTTAAACCCAGTCTCCACCACTGAAGCAACATCCGCTGATGTGAATGACAATGTCCCTTTTTAAGAGGCAATCTTTATTTTCAAGACCTTGTAGGCAGCACATCCGAACACGTTACCAATGCTAGAGAACTCTAACTTAGAGCATCCCTATGGAATGTGGAACAAGCTTATTCCCCTTTACCTGAAGTAAAGTCAAGGGAAGGAAAAAACTGCTAAAGATTACACAGGAGGTTTGTGGTAAAGACACCCATGGAACCAAGGCCAGTCTCACTGGGCTTTTCTCCCACAACCACTTTTTCTGAAGGCCAAGCCAAAGGTAACTTCTTACAGGTGTTTTGGAGGGACTAATTGTGAAAATATATGTCACCATTACAGCTGGCTCTACCATTGCTAGAGCTCTACTGACCTCATTTTCATGACACAAAAATCAGTATTTAAAGCAGCTGAATAGTTAACCAACAAAGCTGTTCTAGCATCCAGAGAGTTATCTAATGCATCTATCACCATAACTTCTACCAAAATAAAAAACACAGGGCCACATTAAAAACATCACTTGACATGTGTTTTAAATCATAATCAGTTTCCAATGATAAGGAAACAGGCTCACCTCCAGTAGACAAGCACAGCGATGAGGAGAATGAGGCACACGAAGGTCAGTGCTGAGACCACAATGAGTGGGATGATCCATTCCATTTTACCAGGAGAAGGTCTCGTGGCCATGCTGGAGCTGTTCTTGCCAGCTGTGTGTTAAACAGATAACAAAACCAATCACTGAATGGAAAAAAGAATTACTGTACAGAAAAATGTTTAAACAAAACAAATAACTTATCCATTTTACATGGTATGAGTAAACAGAGCAGAGATCCTCTAACTGCAGGGTGGGACTCCATTTGTCTTCAGTCTGAGATATGAGAGCACAGAAGTATGGTGTTTATTGCCACATATGGCTTGGATTTTACTACTGCCTGTAATTATGGTCTCATAGACACTTTTAGGACTCTTCTGTGCAAGCACCTATTATCAGATGTGTAGTACCCCACTGAGCCATTTCACCACGGTAACTAAGTAAACGCTGCTCTCCGTCATCAGTGTTTGCAGATAAATGCACTCTGTTTCTCAACACTACAGGACAGCCCTGTTTGCAAAGCTCAGTGTAATATTCGCTTCAGAAACAAATTTCTTGGTAACTATCTTAAAATAAAAAATCCTCAACATGTTGGGTGTCATGTCACATCATTTGCAGAATTGTCACAATCTGGTGGGTTACTGCATACGAAAGTACATTTTAGCATATGGATTGTCAAGATGGGTGGATGAATGAATGAATAGGATGTGTTGTAAGCGACAGAAGAAATCATTATGCCACAGCTTTTGAACGAAATTAAAGTTCATCAATATCCTGAGATCTGGCCGAGTAACTCCGCTTCACTTTTTGCATGACATCTCATTAAAATGATTGCATCACATGTAAGGTGAATATCTAGAGGTTCTGCAAGTACTGGAGCCAATGAGACTAGTCACTGCACCAATGTATTTTAAAAGACACCTAATTTGTGCAAATTCATGTAGACTTGATGAATAAATTGGTTTAGACAGAATGTAAAAGAAAAACACAGAAGTGGATTCCGTATCTTACTCATGTTTCCTAACAAACAGGCAGTAGCTGATCAATACCTGTCACGAGGACATAATGGAAAAGGATTAGTATAAACAGCTTCAGATTTTGAGGATTGGAACATGCACACTTGACTTCTACTTTTTAGCCTGAGTCTCTCCTTACCAACGTGATTCCTTGCCCTTGTTCAGTATTGTATTATCATACCTTCTGAAACTGCTGCAAATCCTGCCAGAAGAACGGAATTGCCTTTTCACCATAGGCAGGCAAAACACAGATAATTGGAAGTCACCAGATGTCACATAATATGAAGTCATACTCTATTTTAATAGCATTTAGATTATACTCCTCGGTAGGCAGGAGTAAAATTCAACTAACGTGGAAGTAAAGGTTAATTGTAAATGCTTTTGCCTGACTGCTGAAAACAGAGCAAGGCTGGAGGCTGCTGCAAGCCCAGCAAGAAATCTTTCTAGTTTTAAGAACTAGGCTGATAGAGGTAATGCCCTTTAGCAAGCTGCCTAAATGAGGTGTTAATCAGAAGGGTGTTTGGGGGAACCGAACATGCACTTTGATTGAACATCTCTGATTTCCTTGACTAGAAGGAGTAAGAAAAAGAACAACATCAAAATTAGAGCAAAGGCTTATTCTCTGTATTTGCCAGAATTACAAAATCATAAGTCTTGAGGCATCAGTTTTTATCACTGCATTTCAAATCATTTATCAGCATGAAAAGAGTAAGAGGGTGAGGTAAGTCTTATTAATCAGAATGGTAAAAGGGACAAAGGAAAAAACCATGCGATGCAATGAAACTTCATAGGAGAGCCAAATAGTCCCACCACCTTACATTCACTGGGGTGCTGGTTCAGTTCTCTCCAAGGACAGTATTCTGTGCAGTTTCACCTCCACATCTTTCAACACAAAAACATATGTTTCTGTTTGCATGGGAAGTAAATTAAATTCCATTGTAAGCACAGCATGGGCTGCAGTCCCAATGCACACTATTAAATTCTGCAGTGCTCACGATGCTCCTCTTACTTAGTCTACTGTGGAGAACACACTTATCTGCCCCTGCCAACTCCCAGTACCCCAGATGTAAGGATAAGAAAGTGCTCAGTATGCTGAGTGCCAGAATAGGAAATGCCATTCCCACATGCTGATGGCTGGCTTCGAAATTCCAGTTGGGAATGCCCAAGCAGTGATGTGCTTCAGAAATGCCCCCCCCCCACCCCCAGTTCCTGTGCTGGCTTTGAAGGAAAAGTCTCGGGTGTTTTCCATTGCTTAAATAATGTGTTGAGAGAGCTTCAACAAACCAATGCCAATAAAAACTTTATGAGAATGGCAGCTGGAGCCATAGGTACAGCAGTGCAGCTGGAGAGCTGGTGCCTATCTTGCGTGTCATGGCAGAAAAGCCTAAGAAAAGCCAGCACACTGGATAACTTGGAAAAAGACTTAAAGAAAACACACAAAAAGGCAGATCTGGGCCTTTACTTTCCTGTTCTCCTACATAACAAAAAATTATAAAGTAAAAAAAATAGTTGCCATTTCACTTTTTTCCAAAGCAAGAATGTTGAGCCTTGGTAGTGTCAACAGCATGTCCTTGTCATGGTGCTCACCATAAGCTGTCCTTGGTGGTAGTGCTGGTAAGCTTAACAAATGGACTAGGAAACTCCATTTTTGCTAAGAAATGTAAACAGTTTCCAGTGGCATATGCCTTCGTTGAATTAATTCAGTTTGCCTTTTACTGGCTTGGAATTCGTCCCAGTAGGAAGGAATAAAAATTATTACAGCATATCTGTTTCAGGAGGTCCCACATGATACAAGCCCTGGCACTGCTAAATCTACTCCTGCGTCTGGAAAAATCCATAATTTCTGTGAACCCTCCATTCAGCAGTTCCACTCAGGCTCTGCATGGATGAGCCCTGGCACAGGGAATATTAGATGGCGTCAGGCAGTGAGGGAGGCTCTGGCAGTGCAACTCTTGCACAAGGGTCAAGGTAAGAAAGAGGCATTCTACAACTTGTGAAATGTACTTTTTTTCCTGCATATTCTTGGTAATTGGTTCCTGAGAAAAGAAACATGTTTATTTCCCTTAAGTAACACTGCATGCTATAATAAGCAACTGTAGCTGTACTATATAACCTATCTACCTTTATCATTCCTCATCATTGCACAAACTGCCAGGACAAAGTTCTGTTTGCTGTACCATTACAGATCCCATTAACCAAAGAAAAGCCCTGCTGCTGAACTGCCTCAGACCACCTGGCCTCTTAAAAGACAGTCACTTGCTCATCTTTCCTTTCAGTAAATGAAATTATGGACCTATATAAAGGTATTAACTTATTCTGGAAAATAGTAACAGCCATATTATTAAATGATGAAAAGGCAAACCCGTGTTTTTTAAAAATGTATTACCTTTGATACAAGCTCATGTCATTGTGAAGCTCTTTTTCCCCCTATTTCTTTAAATACATTCCTGCTGTAGTCACACTTACAGGCTGTGCACAGCTAAGCATGGCCTCTCACTGCTTTGTAAACAGATGCCAATCATATTTAATCCTATATCTGAAATTCATAGTTTGCAGACATCAAATAGTTCAATTCTTTTATTTTCAAGTCATTCTGCTGTTTCCTCCTGTAAGTTCCCATGTAAATTTCTGAAGATATTTAAAAGCTGTCTGAATACAACCCTGAGTAATGTGCTCCCTTCTTGAGCAGCGAGGCTGGACTAGCTGACTTCAGTGGTTCCTCCTAACCTTATTCATTCTGTGATCCTGTCTGAAAATGGCTCAAGTCCTGCATGAAAATACAGCTTAATAATCCTTGCTGTGTACGGAGAAGAAAGAATTACACAGATGTTTAATTATCTTAATGAGGTTATTCCCAAAAGGCTTTTGTAACCTCAGATCTGACAAAGACTGTTCTAAAAACTGAAATTCATTCTCAGTTAAAGGCACACACCAGGCTTGAAATTTAACCCTGCACATCATCTCTGTCTCTACAAAGCCCCCTTGTGGGAGGAACTCAGAAGAGGGTGAGTACTGAGGGATGGGAGGACCTGGCTGAATTTTGGATGAAGAGCCAAACCCATGTTTGTGTTCTCAGTCCCAGCTCACCACTCAGGCAAAAGCCCCAGCTGGACAACTATTACTTTGCCCACAACAGCCCAGTTGTTATCTCCTGTAAAAAACAAAGGATTTGTTTAACTGTCTGGTACAACCAACCAAAATTCCACAGGATCATATCTGTTCTCACCCATTGAAACGGAATCACCCTGGTTTTCATTTTTCCCCCTCACTTCTATTCTCTCTTTCCCCCGCTCCTCCCCCTTTCTTTGCAGAGTATCATCCTAATTGCTGTTTTTCTAATTTTCAGGTTTCAGAGTCAGGGACAATGCTGAGCAGCTGTGTGTGTAACAGTAGCAGATCAAAGGTACAATTAGTCTAATGTGGGCACCAAAACAGAGAAAAGGATGATCAGGAAAATGAAAGAGGAGAATGCAAGCAAGCGTTCTGTGACAGAAGAAAATCATTAGCATTGGCCGATACCACCAGACAAGAAGAGGCCAATGCCATTTGGAAAATAATGACATGGCCTCGGGAGAGGTGTGTGTGTATGTGCGTGTGAAATAAGCACTAAAAGAAAATGAACCTTGCTATACTAATTGGCCTCGCACTTTCCCTGTAATTTCTCATGAGTTCCCTGTTCTCCTCTAATCATCCACACTCATGAGTACTTCCCCATTCAGTTATCTCCTTACAACTGCTAATTTGATGCTATATAATTAATTTTACAAGTGTACATTGTTATGAAACAATTTTCTACTCTTTAAAATGATTAAACTTTCTACTCACAAAAACAGTTTTGAAACCTTGACAGCTTTTTAAAACCTGCTTTCTGGGAGAAAAGATGCATCTGAAAATGTTTCTGCCCTTACAATGGGACACAGTAAACTGCAGGGGTGCTTTCTGCTCACTTGGGAAGTGGCCTTCACACTTTTAACTGTCCTGATGCTCTGGAATCCTTTCAGATATTTCTGGCAATGTCCTCTTTGCTTCACTTGTTTTAATTTCAGAGTTACCTTGTTATGGAAAACCTTTAAGGCCCTTTTTCATAGGAAAAGGTCTTACTATGGCTGGAGTTTCACTGAACTCATTTCCTGGAAGGAGCTAGGTCAGGTCTGTCTATATGAATTGCGAATTTCCTTACTACCGTGGAAGACAATTAAGCTGAATCAACTAGTCTTAGACTTTGTGCTGGTTTAATTTACTAGCCTGTGTCTTTGGTGACCTAGATCGAGCCTGGAGGAAAGCTCCTTCTCTTGCATTCCTGAGCGTCTTCTCACAGGGCAGCACTCCCAACAAGCCATCCAGGCTTTACTTGGACACATCTAGTAAAATTTTTGGGCAATTTCCAGGCTAATTAGACCTCGTCAACTGAAGCCTGGTGGCTCAAGATAAAAAGGAAAGAAAGACTTGCTTGAAGGAACTTTGAAGGACAAGGTCTTCACGTTTGGTACCAAGGGATTGAGATTGAAAGACTCCATCCCAAAGCCACTAAGAAACCTCTCAAAACGTTCTCACTAAAAACTAGCCTTTCCCAGTGTCTGGACAGAGACTCACCAGGTTTGTGACCAACCTAACTTCTTCCACCTGGAGGTCATGGACAATAAATGAATACCTACTGCAAGAAAATGGCACAAATGGGCCCTTCTTCCTCTCTGAATAGTCATTCCCAACCCTTTTGTTATTGAGTGTCCTCTTCAGGGCATGGAGGGATCTGGGATAGGCTTGTCTAGGAAGCTGAAAAAATGGTACAGCTCCTTCTCATCTCAGGTAGGCCTCCAGAGGTTTAACTTCAATTTAACTAAAGTTAATTTTGGTGAAACAGACAACTCTCACGTATCTTTCTCCCCATCTAACCAGTGCTGGCTATTTTAGATATAGTTTCCTACATATGGAAACTACTTTGTTCAGACCCAGTGATCATAGTGAGTTATCCTCTCTCCACATGTAAGTATGGAAAACCTAATTTGCAGAGTACTTCAATACTGATCATCTTTGTTGTAGTCTTCAGGCATACCGACTTCAAGCCTGGAAGTGAGCAGAGCTCTAAAACAGGATGTCTAGTAGGTGGCAAAGCTGTACTGGATCACTTTCAATGATAGTTCCCTGCATGCTAAAAAGAGACAGACTAAGGGGATACAATTCACAATAACTAGTAAGTATTTCTTAGCAATATTAAAAATATTTCCCCCTCTCATTGATTTTAATATTTTTTATCTTAACTTCACTATGGAATTAATAACAACCTCTTTGTCTCAAGCTAAGAATTAAGACCAGCTACTCATCTTTCTTCCAGTTTTTTAGGCTGAAAATAAGCCATGGGGCCCTTTCTAGTTCTTATGTAAGGGACATTGTACTTGGGCCATACAAGAAACTGGCATATGAGAAACAGGGAAGCCAAAGGCAGGAAGAACTAAGGGCAGCTATTTCAGAGGCAGGTTAACCGAGGCAGATTGAATTGCTGGGCTTTGAACCTATCTGGTGCTGAATGCTTACTCCTAACACTGCAAAGTTCCCTCCTTCCTGACAGAAAGGTGATTAGGGCAAGTGGCATGTTGAAACCTTCATGACAGGCATCTCAGATCATATTCAGTGGGAACACTGGACTCTGAAGATTTCCAGTTGAGGAGTAAAAAAACCAGCATTGTGCTTAAAAACCACCCAGCACAATCTGGTTGCATGTTCTTGTCTTCTCCATTGTTAATCTGATCTCTTACAGAACAGTTATGATTCACAGCATTGCAGTCAGGTCAGCATTTCTGTAACAAGTTTTATTAAGGATTGGATTTAGCTTTGTTTTTTAAATTGGTTCTGAGCTACAATTGAGTGCAGAATGTCTGAATTTTTGTGTTTATCAGGGTAGGGAAAAATAAATATGTAAGGTTTTTACACAGTACTCTAGGGCAGCTTTGATGGAAAAAGAAAATTACAAAAGACTCCAGGATTAGCAAAATAAACAACAGTAAAAAACCCACTCCAAACAAAAAAGTGCGCTATCTTATAAATGCTGTGGTAATAGACATGATCACTCAAATAACCCATCATTGTATCTAAATCCCACTCCTTACTCTGCAAATAAATCCACACACATGTATTCCATTGGCTCCTTGTAGTTTTCCTCACCATTGTCTGGAGCTCCCCAGGCAGAAATATGAGTGGACATTCCTCACGGTACATTGATAGCACTGTGAGGTACCTGTTTGCATAGGCCTGTGCAGCAAACCCTGACCACACTGGGCTTGGTGCACCTGGGCAGGCTTCCAAAGGCTGTATTTGCTGTGTACATACTGTGGAGGGGGTACATACACCCAGAGCTACTGCATACAGGAGCACTGCTAATTCACATCAGGACAAAGAGAAAATACATGAACTCCGCCTGGCTAAGATTTTTTCTTCCCACAGGAAAAAAAGAAGGTAATTCTAGTGCAGTAGGTGCCTTGTTTAGGAAGATCAGAGCATGTAGGTTTTGTAGTGAGAAATAAACCAGCAACGATCCCATGTTTGAGAGAATATCTCAAAGCCCAATCAGGGAGAATCCTGCAGATAAAATAAATTAGCAAACTTCCCATGAAACACCACTTTGGCACAGCAACCACTCTTCCAAATTAATTTCACAATTATAGTTCACTGCATTCCCCTCTCTCTTTTCTTTCTTGATGCAGCATGTAAAGGGTTAACATTTCCCCAAATTTTCTCTTCTAGTAAACTACAAGAACCATAAATCTGTCCCAGTAAAAGAAAAGGATGTTCTTTCCCCCTCTGCTTCAGCCTTGTAACAATTTATGGGTTGAGTCCCATGACAACCTGCCCATCAGATGAAGTCACCACAAAATGTTGTATCTACTGGAAATCAGTATGGAATTTGAGATTGCGTCATTTTGTAGCACTCTTATGCTAGTAAAACCAGTTTCCCTTGAGATCACTCACCTGGGTTAATGGTGATGAATTTGTTATCTGTGGGGTATTCCTCTGGAAACCTGTCCTCTTTCAGAGGAGGTTTTCTTGTAGTCTCTGGTCTTCTTGGAATCTTGTCCAGGTACAGTTCGTCAGTGAACGCTGGCGGCACTTGGGTGGAAGGGAGTGGCTGGGGCTGAGTGTTGGCTTCATCAAAGCTCTCCTCCTTGGGACCTCCAGCCGTGGGGGCAACATTTTGGTTTGGCTCTTCACCCGATATGGTTTTATTTCCTTCCTCCTCAGCAGTCCGGTTGGGGGAAGCTGCGGCCACGCTGGGCTCGGTGCTATTCCGTGCCTCTGGCGCTGCCGTCACCCTGCTTTTCTCCTTCTTCTCAGCATCCTTCTCTTCCTCTTCCTCGTGCTCCCGCTCCCCATCCTCACTTTCACTCTTTTCATCCTTCTCCCCCTGCTCAGCTCCCTCGCCATCCTTGGTCAGCGCAGAGTCCCGCTCTGGCCCCGGGGAGGCGGCAGCACCCTCGGTGGTGGCCACCACTGGCCGTGCTGCCGGTTTGCTGGCGGCGGCCGCCGTGGGCAGCCGTGTGGGCCACACGCTGCTGGGGAAGGAGGAGATGCCTCCCCCACTGAAGCCCAGCCCTGCCAGCAGGGTGCTGGTCACCACTGAGGCCACGGTGGCCTGGCTGCCGCTGGAGGAGGGTCCCATCCCCGTGGCCATGGACACAAAGGAGAAGGGGAGCCCCGAGGAGGTCCAGGTGGAGGAGCCGGAGCTGATGGGAGCCATGTCAGCTGAGGAGGCAGGAGATGCCGTGGGCTTGAGGAGGTCACCGGCAGCAGAGGGGAAAAAACACAGCAGAGAGCATCAGCAGGGGCCCACCATGCTACCTGGGGGCACTTTTCTTTTGCTTTTCCCTCCCTTTCCACACATTTGCCATTCTGGTTGTTGTTCTCATAAAGCTAAAGACTCACACCAGCTGGATGCAGGGCTGAGCCAGGACAGGACATGCCACAGAGCTACCAGCAAATTACGAAGGGAAAAAACCTCCCTGCATTCAACACATCATCATCAAGAGGCTCTTTATCCTTATCTTTATTTTACATCGGGATCTTCTCCACCCACGTCACCACTGACTTGTGAGTAACGTTTCCTCTCAGGGGTGAGGAGAATGTAAAGGAGTTTAATGAGTTTAGCTGCATTACTCACAGTGCTTTAGTCCTCAGAATTCAGAAGTTTAAAAATACAGTGTTACATAAGGACTGTCCCAAAATAATGGCTGTGCTGCCAACGTGAGCATCCGTGGCTGGTGGGTCTGTTCTGACAAGGAACTCTGGCTCTTCCCACACACATTGTGAGGCCCTCAAATGGTACTATTTTTATTTCCTAAATTTACCCATCGGCATCATTCTCCAAAGGACTGGTGCTGCAGTGAGGCATCGCTCTTAGAAAAGACCTGCAGCATGGCCAGCTGGGCACTCATGAAGGACTTGGAGAGCATCAGCAGCCCTTCAGCAAGCCACCACTACCTCTGCCAGGACCACCAGGTGGTGACATTCATGTATAGAATTGGTTTTCCACATCCACAGGACTCTTCTTGGCCACCACCTGCAATCCAAAGCCAGAGCTGACACTGCCCACTTCCCTCAGGGAGCTGGGAGGAAGTGGGGAATGAACTATGGACTTTGCATCCTCTGTGCTCTGCCACTGTCATTCCAATGTCACCCAACTGCACATGAGCTTGCACATGTGTGTGCATGTGTGTGTGCTCTACTGGAATAAAAGCCCTTGGTATACACACAGAGAACTAAACTTGGTCTATACATAAAGAAGTAGTCATTCCCCTTCCTGAATGACATGGGGAAAAAGACACTGAAGTAAATTGACTAAAGACAAGTAATAATTCTGTGGAAGAGCTGAGTGAGCAGTTCTGCCTGGACAACCTGACCACTCTCTCTGATTTACTGAAAAATGTCTCATGTTACTGAATTCATCCTCAGGAGGACCATCAGTTGCACAGGTAGCCACCAGATAAATACAAAGGTTAAATAGGTGCTATTGAAAGTTGAAAAAAATGCAAAATGTTTAATTTTGAAACTGAAATGTATAACTTAACAGTGTTTGTGCATCTCTCTGCAATTCCCAGGTTCGGTCAGGACATGTAATTGAAATGCTGCAGCAAACCAAGAAAGGCTGCTTTCTCACAGTATTTTTGACCAGCTGCAATCACAGAGATCTGGAGATCTCAGATGAAAACCTGTGCTTTAGAGATTTCAAGCTAAAACTTTAAATAAGCACCTAAACTTTCAGATCCTTATCAATGTGAATCCCTACGGCACAGTGAGATTTGCTTTTCCACTGGCATGAACAGTCTCAAAGCTGGACTGAGTATTAAAATTTGACAGCAGATTTTATACGTCTAGAATACCTCTATACATCATTAAAGAAACATTAATCATTCAAATGCAAGTTTTGTGTGTTATTTGCTTACTAGGATGTATATCAGACTGGAACAGAATACAACCAGAAGCAATGTACTTAGAGTAAATTCAATAGTATGAATCCAGTCAATAAATTTTACTAAACAATTCAGTCAGAATGGTAAGAAATTTATGTTATGGATAATTTATGCTAAATAAACTAATAAGAGGCTTTCAGAACTGAAACCATTTTACTGGAAATGTACCAATGTTTCTGATTCTGGGAACACAAAAGTTGGCTCCAGTGACTTGGTACAGTCTCACCTGAATTAAAATTAAAACAAAGAGATTGTTAAGGCTTTATTCACATGATAATAGGTATCCTTAGAGCACCGGAAGAGTAAAGATCTTGTGTGTGAGGCCTTATTCCTGGTGCATATACTTCTGGTCATGCAGTTAATAAATGAAATTAAATTTATTTCCAAAATCATCATTAAGATTAGAAATCCCCTGTAAATGGGTTGAATAAAAATTTGGAGGAGATTTTTTTAACACTTGATTCCTCAGTAGTCAAAGCCTCTCTAAGCATGAAGCTAGAAAATCAAAACCCTTCTAATATTTCATATTTGAAATATATTGTATGTTATAAACCCTTTTCAGGTGGGTCTGAACACCCCTCTCCCTAGGAAAGCTGGGTCCTGCTGCAGATTTCCAACACCGTGCTGCCACCTGGTGGGAATGTCCCCAAATCCCCACTCCCCAAACCCATGACTTACCACTCCTGTCTTCACAATTCTGGTCCCCTCGAAAATTCGAGTGGTGTTAGCTGAGGGAGGAAGAAGAGCAGTGTGTCAGTGGGCTGGGAAGGAGGCAGCAGAACAACTGTTGAACACGCTACTACAAAATACAGTGCAGGTCTCAGTTTGGAGCAAAAGCAACTCAGCTCATTTGGCATCACTCACCTTACTTTGTACTTGTCCCTAAGGACAGACTCACTTGTCTTTAATTACTCAAGTCTGGCAATGCCGGTTTAAGAGCACTGTCAGAAAACACACTCCCTCCTGCAATCCCAACGTGGATGAAACATCCTGATTTACACACAAAGCAAGAGTAGCTGATAATAGTTTTTTCTGTCTTTATGATGATTTTATCATTATTTATTGCTATCTGTCTCAACTACAACCATAATCAACCTCTGAATAATGTATTGAAAGCTCAAGTGGATTAATTTTCTAGGTTAGATCTTGGTCCAGCCAGAGATTAGAACAGCAGCTTCTTTTGGGGGACACGTGGAAGGGATTACCTCATCTACTCCCATTACAGATGACTGTAACACTGGGTTAGAATACCCAAAGAGTATCCATCAAAGCCAGCAGTAAGACTTACTCCTAACTGTGAGTTAAGCAGGTATCATGGTCAAATTTCAAAGAACTTTTCCATTCTGTCATTGGCTGAAAGAGGTCATAATCAGCAATATATGAGTTTCTGACTTCTGCCTGGCACTTAAAGTGAAGTCCAAAACACTGTGCTGAGGTACTAAGAACAGAGAGCTACATATGAGATATGCCTTGGATAGGACAGACTTCTTGTCTGACCCCCGCTCTCCCTGTAAGGCTGCTAATACAGTGGCAGGACACCACAACAGAACTGAACTATGTCCACAGCTTGAAATCCTTCAGATACTAAGTGCTAACAAAGTAGGATTAAACCCCCACATTTTCCAAAAATGACACAGAAAAATGTCTCTATTACTTTGTTCCTTATCTGCATCAGATCCAAGTGATGACTCCTTGCTTCATCTTACAGACTTAAACTTTTAACTCTCTGCTTGTTTTTTTCTTCCACTGCCCATTAGAGGATTTATGTATCCATAAGCTGGAGAGGGAGGGAATGCTCTCAGCAGAGGTAAATTTTGCCCTACTTAATAAAAATTGTAGTAATGAATTCCCAGGAAGGAGCAAAACTTCAGCACTTAAAAAAAAAGCTCTAGAAACTTCAAGTTCTTCTACCAGGTCTCTACCAGATTTCTCCAATAATCTTAAGAGGAAATTCATGACAAAGGACAGCTTAGCATCTAGTTCTTTTGATTTCCTTTAAATAAGTATGTTTTGGAAATCACTGAGGTTGTGTGCATGGTAAAACCTGAATGTCTCCACATGTGGTTGTCAAGGTAGGGACTGATTTCCTTTCCTCTTTACAGAAAACAGACACCGATCAGACTCACATTCTGCTATAGCTGTGCTGCTGATGTATAAGCAGTCTCTGATGAATTTGTTTGAGAAAACTAGCACCAAGAAAAGCTGTGAATTCTCCTAAAATCTGACAAACCCTGCCAGCAGAGAGATGTAGGCAAACTCTCATCACTAGATAATGGGATTCAGATTAAGTCACTGGCCACAATATGAAATTAACATTGTCTACATGCATTCAAACATCTTCTGAAATCATTTCACACCATATTGAACTGTGCAAAGAAAATATTAAACAAACAATTGTTTAATATAGAAATAAGTATGTGGGTTTTTTACCTTGAAAGAGCATAGTCTGGCTAAAGTCACTACGCATTTCATTTCGGCAAACTGCTTGAACTCTGAACAGATAAAGGATGTCAGGTGAGACATGGCTAATGATGGCCTTCTGTTTAAAAAAAATAGATATTATTCAGTTTTTTACCCCCACAGTACTGTACATGATCAGTCTGAAATATATAAAACATTGCGCTGAAACAGGACATTAATGCCATGTAAGACAAACTGTATTTCTAAACAGAAATATTCACTGGTCCTCTGGGAGAGGGCAAGGCCCGAGGACAAAAGGGATGCACCCAGACTCTGCCGAAGAGAAAGAAATGAACATGTCCCATGTCTATTCTCACGACAGTCTTCATGTCTCTAAGTCTCTGCATTGCTCAGAAAAACTTAAAGCTCTAATCATTCAACTTTACAGGAATTAAAATAAGATTTTTATAGGTGGAGATCCATGTCCCAAACATGGGATAAGCCCAGAAAAGTCACTGCATGTTCAAACTGATGATTTATTTTGCAATAAACTGGCTATGGTAATTTGATGTACAGTACTGTACAACATGATGGCTCAGTACCCTGGGCTGGGATATCCCTGCCTACTCCTAGACCTGAGACTGCTCTGATGGTTTCCTCTTTTGTGTTGCCTTAGTCCACAATCACATCCGTTCACAGCAGTAGCCACGTGGGTCACTTGAAATACCCATGATCTCTTTAGCTAAACACTGTCTATCTCTGATTCAAGAAGGGACAACCCAAATGTATCTGCCAGAGAACTAAAACCAAATTGCACTTTCCTCTGAAAAAGGGTTTCCTTCTCCTCTTGCCCCTAGAATAGACTAAGCTGTCATTGCTTTCTTAACTTCTAAGCTCTGCTGAACAGCACAGGGTCTCACTGCAATTTATTTCCAAGCTATCACTCCATCACATCCCCTGCAATTTTAATTATTTCTTTTACATAAACCAGTATGCTTTCACGGTGCAAACCTCATTTTTGCTGTTTAAGGCTATCCTCCCTACACCTGATTAAAAGAAATTTCCCTTAAGAGTGTGAAATTATGGCAAGAGAGAGGTTACAATACATCATAACCTTGGGTGCCTTTCAATAGATTCCTGTCTGATTTTTTGAGGCAGATCATTCCCTAATGTGACCCAGATAACAATGTCTAGTGGGGAAATTGAAAATATAAATGGAAATGAAGTAAAAGAATCTTCATCTAAGGGAATAAGAGAAGTATTATTGTATAACTGATTGAATGGGCCCAGAGGACTGTGTGTTTGAAAAAAAAGTATGGTAACAGTCACTAGGAATAACACTGTGCTGCTGCATTTTTCATGTGCATATACAATTACTGATTTCATTATTCTAGAGGCTTTCTTTGATTAACAATAAATGGAGGCCTTTCAAACCTGAATATGTCACTTTGATTTTATATGCAGAGAACGTTAAGGACCAGTACAATACTTGCTTCCACTTAGACAAGAATGACAAGCAGATGAAATCCTAAATGGAGGAGATAGAGCAGTGTTTCCATCTGTGCTGAAACTGTCTCACTCTTTTCTCACACTGCCAGATGTAGGCAGAGCTTGTACAGTGGCCACTCCAAAACAATATTCTAGACCTGACTCTGCACCTCCTGGCTCTGGCAGCCCTTACTGCCAGAAACTGCTCCAAAGATTGCAAGGGGCTATGCACAGTGAAAAGCCTCAGTCCAGGAACAGATTTTGGGGGATTGGACTTTTACTGTGAAAATCTGTAATATTCAGAGCCTAACCATTTCCTGAGCCAGCTGCTTCTCAGCAACAGTATATGAAAAAGTGTCGGCAGATTTAGTCCTTTATGCACTCACATAAACTACAAATTCACACTCCCGTGTTTGGGGTAGCCTGTTAGGCAACATTCAACTAATGCTGAACATTTAAATAACAATTCATTGCAGGTCAAACAATAGCCTGTATATAAGGCAACAACTGTTTTCCTCCTCTACCTCCTTCTACCAAGAAAATAAGAATATAAGGATAGCTTGAACATATGTCTGGAGTTGATGCTGTGCTTTTACCAGGTCCTTGTCACTGTCCTTAGTGAAAGTCTTCTCCTTTTCATCTTCATTTTTAGCCCAGCTATATGAGATCATGTAGTTCATGATTGGAGGGTGGTAGATGGTTTCTGGCTGGTTCCATGTTACCAGTAATGCTGTCCTGTTCACAGGCTGCACTTTCATGTTGACTGGAGGAGTGCTGCAAGCTAAAAACAGAAGGATAAAAGATTAAACTCTCCTAAATAAACAAGAGAAAACAAACAGGAAGAGCTGTGCCTCGCTGTAAGAGCCAGGTTTTTTTCTTTAATGCCCTTGCCTACAGTAACAGCTTAGACTGCAATCCACTGAGACCAATGGGATTTAATACCACCTGCAGCTGCTTTCTGCTCTCCTGAGTAAAGTGAACGAGAGACTCCATTCTCTGCAGGCAGGTTGCTTAGTTCTCGACTTATTTTCAGTCCTGACATTTGTACATACACTTTTACTTGGTGACTTAAGAGCTCTACACTACAACATTAAGAAGTCCAGTCAACCTGATCCGCAGCTTCACTCATCCATGCCCTCCTGCTATTAGGAGTAAATACCCCGGTGTACTCTGCTGGCCCTGGAAAGAGTTGAAACCTCTGAAAATGTAACACTATTGGGTCAATAAGTATTTTCTTCTTAACCTAGTATGTTTTACACATGACAGAAGTTATTTTATTCTCCTCTTAATATGTATCTTCCTTCAACAGTTTGACAGTAATGTATTGCTAGCACAGGAAAGAGTGGTTCTTGATGGCCTTGGCCATCTTCTTCTAGTAAGGAGAGGAACCTCCAGCAAGCCTTTGACAGCTCTGCCTTCCTAACACTGCCTGCAGTGTGGGGGCACAAGTCACTTCTCACTCACACTTAAGTCAGTGGGGACATCAACATATGAACAGTTTAACCTGTGGAAAAAACTCAGCTTCTGCTTGCAGCAGTACCAAACCCCAAACTCCTGCAGGGGAGACCAAGCCCAGGTGCAAACCCAGACCATCCACTCGGGGAGTGAGGTGTGCACAGTCCACTTGCAGCCCATGAAACAAAAACACTCTTCCAGGTGTTGCCATGGAAGGGTCTGGCTGGGGATGCACAACACTAGATGGCACTCACAGGCTATGGGAAAAATACATCATCCCCTTCCCAGCTTTAAAGAGCTGAGATTTTTTCCTGAGCTTTAAAAATCACATTTAAAATACCCAATCCAGGGCAGATCTCACATTCTCTTTCCCAATATAAACTCTGAACCAAGAAAAATCACTTGCAATGATACTTAAAACACATGTGCCATGGCAAAAGAGCTGGTCTCTTCTGCCAGGAAAAGGCAAAGTGTCACCCAGCCCATCAGGCTGACACTGTTTGCAGAATTATTTTCCCCAATACAGCTTTTCCATTTAAGGCCAATACATTGAGGTTGTTTGCACTCTGCAGGTATGTGACTGCATGTACATTTGGCCATTATTTCACTTCTTAAGAGTCCTGGCAGCACTGAAGGAGAGAAATGTCTATTCCTATGCCTGGACTTGCAGGTTGGTCATGCAGCTCTGCTGTTACATTACTGAAATAGCTACAGTTCTTAAAAAAATGATTAAATGCTTTAAACACCAGTATTACTAGTGCAATAGAAAAATACCTGGGAAATGCATTTGTGCAGTTATAACTCACACTTTGTAGCTAGCCTGAACAAGACAACAAAAATTGCAGAAATACTCTTGGGAAGGAAAGATCTTTGATGTTTGCTCTTGCCATGAGGGGTGATAATCCTGCAGTTTTGCAGCAGATCCTTCTGCTCAACCCAGAAGGATGACCCAGCAAAGCAAACAAGCCTTACAGTACCTCAAACTGTTGGGAAAACCTGTATGAGTTTCTATTTACACAGAGTTGAAGGGATCAAAACAGCATCCTGCTGTCAATGCCACAAAGCCAGAAGCCAGACTGTGGTCTGATGCCTGCAGACACCTTCCCTCTGGCTCCCTCCTGATCTCTGTAGGGAGCCCACAGAGCCAGGGTGCTGCAGAGCATGGTGTGAAGGCGGCCAGGACCTGGACAAGAGGGCATAGCTAAAAGCAGTTGCTGTTCTCACTATTTACAGAGATTCCTGATCCTTGGTATGCCACTCCATGCTCACCTCTTTCCGCTCTGAGATAGTCAGATCAATTCTCACTGACATCACTGTTTATTGATAACTGCACCAATAAATCATAACTGCCCCCCTCTGACACCCTTTGTCATCACAGAATTACATTCCAAAATGCCAGGCAAGCCTTTATCACTCCAACTAATCAAATCCCATCAGAGATAGGAGCCCGGGGTGAAGGACTACCCAGACCTAAAACCCTTATCCAGTCCTTGTCTTCCAGGAGGACTTGCAGAGATTTATACATTTAAAGTAATCATGCATCAAATTGTTTTAGAAATAATTCAAGCAGGTAACCTTCCTGAGAGACAGAGAGATCTACCTTAATTGCAACAGCCCTCTGAATGATGGCTGGCCAGCTGATCTTCAGACAAGGATCCCAACACACACGTGAGGGAAAGGGGGCTGTCACATCCCCCATTCCTTGCCACTCTCTGAAGCCAGTTTTGATGCTATTTGGAATAGCTCATGCCAGTCAGAGGAGAGAAATGGGTATTTCCCAAGGGTAAATAGAAGACTCACAGGCTTGGAGTTTGGGGCACCCTCCCTGACCCTGCACTCTGATCCAAGAAGGTCATGAGCACTTCTAAGCACCTGAGTGATTCCAATTATTTCACTGATGTCAAGCCTCATTCAGAGCCAGCTAAAATGAGGCTGAATTTACAATACTGCTATTTCACAGTAAATATTACAAAATTTTCATGACTTAGTATGACTTTGTTCCAATTACTCCAAGGCACTTGATGTAATTAATCAATAACTGACCTTTTCTGTTCAGCCACAATTTTTTTACCAGCATATGAATGAGCAAAAAAGAATTTTTTAATTTTTTTATTTTTTTTTTTTAGAAAATGAAACATATGCTTTTATTAATTTAACCAAACCTGCTTAGGACACAACGGAATAAAAAACATTTGATCCAGTAATTCAATTTGATGATTTAATTAAAATGATACATAGTAACTTAGTGAATGTCTGAAAGGCAAGGAAAAAAGTGTAATGATTTGACCACCTATAAAACAACTGGCATTTCCCAGAGATCTAATTTTCCTTTCAATACTCTCTGTGCCGTGGATTTTTGAAAGAAGATTAAAAGAATCACAGGCTCCTTGCTTCCTTTTTTTTTTTTGATGCTAAAGGACCTCTACTGATTTTGCTAAATGTGCAGCTGAAGGACAGAAAGAAAGAGGAAGAGGTTGGGATATGAAGGAGGAAGTTTAATCAGGACACACTAAAGAGAAACACAAGCTTTTCCCTTTTTTTTAACAAAGCCGGGCTTAATAAGCAAAAAAAGCCTGTGAATTCATGATTGCTTGAGGAAAAAGAAAACCAAACCCAACAACCAGCATCATTTCACACTGAAATAGCATCTCAGCTAATTTTAGAAAAAATATTACTAATGCTCTCCTTTAAATTCATATCCTAAGGGATAGGAAAATATTGCGGGGGATTTCAGGATGTCTTTCTGTGGCGTAGTGCAATCTTGAGCTGATACCTGAACTAACCCTGCAGAGATCAATAGCAGGACATCGAAACCATTGTGTTCTGGGCTAGGAGACACCCAAGCCAAGACTTCTGGAAGTGGAAAACCCTGGTTGGGGCCACAGAGCCAAATCTTGGAGGCAAATCTAAACAGGCAGAGGCACTGCAGGCAGCGAGACATGCCATGGACCTCTTGGAGTGGAGAAAACACCCTCACCTTCCTGTCAGGGATGACCTGAACTGGGAGAACCTGGCAACAAGCTGGCTCCTGCCTTATGGAAAAGTCCTGCAGAGGTGGGAGGGTTGTATGGGTGCATCTGGAGGAAGCCCTCTGACCTGACATGTGTGGGGCTGTCCAGGAGCTCAACAGAGGCTTTTCTCTGCAGATCAGCCCTCTAGGAAAGGCACAGGGCAAGCCAGCATCTCAGCCAGCCTCATCTTCCAGGGCTCACTCAAGCCTGGAGAAAACCTGTTTGCCACTGGCAGACAAACGCAGCATGCTAATACAACCCTAAGCACTGGGCAGGCCAGCCATACAGCAGAGAATTATGTTCTTCATGTTAAAAACATTCCAATGGGCTGGAACAAACAAAATTAATTTAACAACTCTGCATTCATCTCTCCCATAATTTGATTTGTATGTTGTACTTGGCTACGTAACCTCCACGAGGCTTTCCTAACTGAAGCCTGATAAAGCTTAATCCAAAAGCTCCTGGCAGCTCCATTTCAGAGAGTTGAAAGACAAAAATGGGGCTTATTGTTTTGCAAAAATTAATTGCTGATATTAAGACACACCCTTGAACGCAGAAAGGGCACATAAGACAATATTACAGCTTTTTTTGTTTTTATTATTCTTTAACAGCAGCCTACATTTTTCTTTCAAAGGCAGAAATGCAAAACCAGCCAAACTTTCTGGGTTTCATCATGCTTTTTGCATATGCTACCTGTGGTTATGAAAAGAGCTATTTAGGGAAACTTTGAGAGAGTGCAAAAAGTGTATATTCAGTTATTGTTTGTATACCTTCTCCCTGTAAAACAGGTGACTCATATGATGAATCCAGTTGCACTGGCCTCAGTGGGATTTATAAAATCCTCTAAAAATGTTCTAAGTTAGCTCTTCCATGCATAAAAATGTCACCACTTTAAAGGCAGTTATTTCTAGCTGTGCTATGCCCTCCTTTGGAAAATCCCACTCTCCCTCCTGGTGAATGTCTCAGCAACGCAAAACTGCCGTTCCTCTCCTTGCTGCTGTGGGATACACATTGTGTGATGAAGCCCTGACAGATTTTGGCACTGAAAAACAACATGCCAGGGAAGTCCTGAATTGCTCATTGTGAGATGGACAGGGATCTTCTAAGGCAATTTATACAGGGAGGGAAGAAACATCAGCATCAGTATGTGCCCAGAGCATGTTACTGGCTCAGTGGTAGGTAAAAGACAGGGACAAGGGTCTTGTCTTGTTCTGGGAGGCAGCTCCTGGCCATAAGGTGAGTGAGGCCTCACTTCTTTTTCTCACTGATCTGGATGTGCATGGGATGAGTGGCAGGGAACAGTGTTTCTCCATTACAAAGGAGGAGCACAGAGGAAGGTGGATGGGGCATTTCTTCCCACATACTCAGGAGGAGAGAAACAGAGGTCAGTATGGGGGTTTCATGCCTTTCCTCCCTGTAAGGGCAAACAAGTTTGCACCTAAGCTCTTCAGGGAAAGCCTTTCCCTTCCCTCTGCACAAGCCCTGGGAGGTTGGAAAGGTCAGTCCTGCAGGACAGATGGACTACTTGCTGCTATAATGAGCAGCAAGTCAGCCACAGGTATCCCAGCTGATTTCAGAGAGGTCTGGAAACTGTGATTGATACCTGTGCTATTGCCAAAACACTGCACCAAGTTCACTCAGCCCTGTCACCCTCAGGAACCTGACTGCAGACAAGAAAAAAGCAATGCCACCAACACAAAAGAGAAGAAAAATACTCTCAAATATGTATATACACACACATATATATATTCTTTCTCATTATTAGATCCTTAAAACTTCAAACAAACCCTGCAATGCAAAAATATGGGTTATATGGCAATGAGAAAACTCGCTTTCAGTGCCATGGTGAGGGAAGTGATACAGGGCCAGATTCAGGTACCTTGGACTGGTGTGACTCAGTGGAGGTGCTTGGGAAGAGGCTGATCCATAACAAACAACAGCGTGCTTTGGGCTGTCGGATTCATCCCTGGAGTTCAGTGAGGGTTGTGCTCCCAAAGGATAACAAATAGACTACGAGGATCATATGCAGAGACAACACAGGCTTTAATATACAGGAAAGTGCTAAGAGGCATACTTACAACATTTTCCCCCTTCTCTTCTTGCAGTTTTTCTGTTTTGCTTCAGTGTACATTGTTGACTTCTCAGAGTGCTTATAAATGACATTATTAATATATAAAGATAATTGCTTTAAAGGGGAGCATACATTTTTCCTTTACCTTTGCCTGCACTTTGCCAGCAGGCACTGGCAGGCTCCCGAGCATGCTGTACACACAAATATTTGTGTTGATCTACTTCAATCCACAGGCAGAATGTAGCTAGGAGACAGACTATTTATCTTCTCTGCTCTTACCTTTCACTATGCTTCAAACAGACAGGATTGTTTCTTGAGGTGTGAGGGACACCTACAGATCACATACTTGTTTTATGAGCCCTGTGAAATAAGCTTATGGGCAAAGGAGCACATGGGGCCTTTCTGACAGAGGGGCTCTGGGTTTTTTCCCCTCTGTTGCTGACCCATTTCTCCAGGTGGACACTGAGGTAGCATTAGGATTAATACCAAATGGCTTTTTTTGTAGCACCTGAGTTTCCATGGAAGCACAGCAACAGAACCTGTTTTACTGTGTGTTTTACTATGTTGTGTTTGATCCCAAATATTTCATATCTTTCACAAATACTGTTTCTACTGCTGTGGCCTGAGTCCTCAGCAGGTGCAGGTCAGACTTGCACCATCAGATGCCATGCTGGGCTAAGCTGATGTCCGACAAGGATCTCCTCTGCAAGTTTTGTGTTTATATTGCACACATGCGCGCAGAAGGTGACTTGTTTTTAAAATGTACACCTGTGTCCTTATTTATACAGTGTGCCTGTGCAACACGTGTGACCACATTCAGTGGCACAAGCTGCATCAACAGGGAGAAGATTTCCTGCCAGAAGGTCACAGATTTGTTCTGTTAGTCAAGTTGACCTTCCAATATTCTGGACTGAGGAGCATAAGAAGAACAAGCCAATAGGGCTGGTAGAGCATCCCAATACATGCCTGTGGGATACCCAAAATCAGATCAGGAAAGCAGATTTCCTTTCATGGTTTCTGGAGACTTTTTCCAACACAAAGGATGAGCTGCAGGCACTCATGGTCCAAATTAAAGTGAGCACTTCTGTGGGCCAAACAGCTGGACCAGCAGGTGGGCAGTGCAGAAAGGAATTCCCTCCAGGTGTAAACAGAATAAATCATCAAGCTCCCTCACAAGTACTCAGGTCTTCCAGCTTCAGTGGCAGCTGTGAGCCCAAATCACACTTTCACACTGAATTTCTCTTGCTCTGTTGATTTGATCCCTTTATAATCTGTGAAGACGTGCAAACAGTTATTTATTGCTTATTAATAAATCTATTGGTAAGTTGTCTGCTCCATTCAGGCACAGACACACATGGTGCTCACATTGCAAACATACAGAAGTAACTACAGGTGCAAGCAGAACCCAGCAGAACAGAGCTACTGTGAGGGGAAGCATGAAATCTATGTCAGGTATATGCATCACATCTTTTTGCATCTGATTCCCCCTCAAAATGTTTTTTTTTACTGAAAAGCTTTGTGTTCCACCTGACTGACCTGAAACTCTCAGCAGCCTGTCCTTTCCTGCTTTTGCATGACATTCTCCAAGACAACTGCATACACCAGGACCCAGAGTTGCAGAGCGAGACATGGATGAGGTGGAAGGGATGAAATATGAAGAAGGAGCACACCAATTTCTGCCTTAAATGTTACTTCAGCAGGCACTTGTGCACGTCCTGCAGCAACAAGCGAGTACATCTCCTTGGAGCACAGGGGCACGGTGGCAGCTGGGCAGCTCCACAGCGCAAAGATGCAGGGCAAGCAATTAGCAGGACAGTGGTAGCACCCTCAGGCACGACCCTGCACACCAAGCCAGGCTGTTACACCAACAGAAATCCTAAAAATGAGACATCGACTCATCTGCATCAGCACCCTGCAGTAGGGTGCTGATCTGATTAAAGGGGAATGGAATTGGGAAAGGATAATCTTCACTAAAATATGAAATCAAAAAGCAAATAGGAAAAGCCCAGTTATCCAAGGGAAGTGGGAAGGAGTTGTTAATCTATGAAGAAATCTTCCAAGATTCTTTCAAAGGACAAGAAAAATCAACTCTAATAGTAAACATACCATAAATTAACTCAAGAAGATTCCTGCTTATTTTCATTTTCCCTAAGATATTTAAAGAAAATAAATAGCTACATTTTGCTTTAGCCATCCTGAGTTAAATGTTCAATAATATTAAATTTACATTCACTATTTTATTGTGCTGGATATATTACATCTATTAGTGTATTGTATTTTGTAGTAATTTAGATTTGACTAAAATAGATAAATGACATTTTGCAAGAGTAGAACTTTTCTGCCTAACACTCTCTTTGGACTCCCAGAGAGAACCCGAGGGCATGAAGAGACTGCAAAGTTGTTTTGAGAGAGTTCTTATAAAACATGGGCATTTAGAAAGGAAAAACAAATTACTGGGAGTAATAACAGAGGCTATAAATGAGAAAAATAACTTGCTCTCATTCAGAAACACTGCTGCCAATGCTCTAAATTATCTGCCTCAAAGTGATGATGTCAGTGCACTGAATCTCCAGAACTTTGGATGCTGCTGCAACGGAGGTGCACCCCAGTGCTGTGCAGGCAAGGTGATACCCTCACAGGTGGCTGTAGTTTCATTTCTGACATCAGGAGCCATGAAATAATGAGTAAGAACTAAACTGCTTTGCTTCAGCAGTGCCGTACCTTTGGCTGCAGGTCGATGGCCTGAGACATGCCTCCAGCACAAAGCACGCAGGAGGGAAAAGCCAAATATCTTCTATCCATGTTTTAGTAGCATTAAGTTAAAAGGACTTCCAAACTGTGTATAACTACCACATAACAAAAAAACTGTACAGAAAATGACCACCTGTGCACTACTAGAGAAATGTCCCAGCTGTTAATTTTGAGTCCAAAGCTAAGTTTTACTGGAGCAAATTTATGACTGCTCATTATTTAACTTTGTCTAGAATCATAATTACAGATGGTACTGTAAGGTGAAATCCCACCGAAGGGAAAGAGCATCATTTGAGACTCCAGCAAAGAGTAATCAGACACCTTTGGGGAAGTAATCAGGCATCTGTGAAAGAAAACTCTGATGTCAAGAGGCTCTCACATGGGATGCTTGTTTAAGTGTTGTAAGGCTTGCAGCACGTTTAATGAGACAGAAAGGTTAAAGGTTTTGGGGTTTTTTTGCGTGTAAAAAACACTAAGAAAAAGAAATAACATTTGATGTAATCAGCAACAAAATAAAATGGGCAAGTATTGTTGCACATGGGGTACTTCCTGAAACAAGGAAATGAAACACCTTTTCCTCCTGAGTTTCCATGCCTACAATTTTACTGAAGCAGGTAATGTTTTGTAAATACATCTCTGCTTGATGGGACAACATGTGAAAGTAGTAAGGATCATGCAGACCCAAATCCCTGAACTGGATGGACTTTTATATAAGAATTCAGTCTATCTGCCCCTGAAGAGCAATATACACTATTAAAGCAATAAGTAATTAGCAATCCCTCTAGCAGAGTTGCTTGAAAGCAGCCTGGGAGCTGCAGGGGCACAATATATGATGTAACAGAGCAACATAATCCTGAGGCACAGAGGACAGGCCAGAGAAGAAAGGAGGCACTTTTAACAGAGATGATCATGTGCAAAAAGTCAAACACTACCACTGTCACTGATACTTACAGTATCTGATTAATATTTTACAAATGTATTCCTGGTTTAGTATGTCTGCACAGAGAACCTCTAACTTTCCAAAACTTTACATAAAATCAATGCTGTAACACGGGTGAGCCCACTTGTTAAATTTTACAAGCCTGATGATCTGCCTGATTTAACAACATGATCCACTGTATCCCTTGGATCTCTGAAAGTTCCATCTTAAAAGTATCATTGTACAATGGTTTATTATCAATCCACCAGTTGCTACAATTACATAGTTGAACAACATTTAACCTGAGTGGTATATTTCTGAAATAAGATCTTTAAAGATCATTTGTATGGTTTCTTGAAATAGCTCCAGGGTAAACTTAAGAATTAAGCTCAGCTCATGGGCTCTGTTTCAGCAAAGGTCTTATGCATATACTTTTATTTCAGGAATACAAGCAGTCCTCAAGAGAACTGTTTAAAATCAGCTTTTGCCAATAGGAGGAAGGAATGAGATAATGGAATCAAGGAAAACTCTTCTTGCTAAACTCTGACACGAAAAAATCTGGAATTTTCACTTCTAAGTGAAAAATTAGCCTTATTTCAAATTAGCTGAAGTACTTTTCACCATCTTGCATTCTCATGATTGAAAACATTGCCCCTCTCTTTATTGCCTCTTTAAAATTGAAAAAAAGAGGAGGGAAATGAGAGCAACTGCAAAACAAAAGGCTGGTAACATTCATACTGGTTAACAAACTGCATCCAAGTGTACTGACGGTTTTGGTTGACCTCAAATAGCCTTTCCTAGAAGATACTTTGTTTACCAAAGGCCACTGCTTTCAGGGCTTTGGTAAGGAAATACTCAAAGGACTGGCATAAAGTGAGAAACAGTTTTCCTCCAGTATATCTGCAGTTTATGCTGCTGGTCACAGTTCTGTGACCTGAGGTAACTTTGATAGCTGGGAGAAAAGACATTCCTGTTTGATGCCAAACTGTTCAGGAGAGCACATTTGCCAATGGACAATTGCAGAGCTGCATCACTTTGTGCTGATCTGAAATTCCCTATTCACTGGGGAATTCTGAAAATTATTCCGAACATTATGCAAATTGTTCTGGGCATATTTTCCTCCAAAATAAGAAAGGCTTACATAATGAACGCTACACTGTTTTCCAGATTAGCAACACTGCCCACTGACTTAATAGAGTGTGACAGAGGAAACAAATCGCAAAAATTCACACCGACAAACAAACCCAAACTTCCCCTCCAGAGCTGAAGACCATCACAAACCATATCACCTTGCAGCAAATAAAAGAAACATTTTCGTGACCTTGCCTTTTTCTACAACGCACAAATCAAGAACAGGGAGGGCAGACAAGAGCCAACATGTGACAGCCATTGGTCACATTGCTTAATACAATGTGGAAAGCACTGAGGTGCAACCATGAGGTATGCATAAGAATCTGCATAACATAAATTTGTTATGCTAAACCTACACTCTTATACTTGCATGCGAGATGGTCTGGCTGGAAAGCACTCCATGCACTTGGCTTCTCAGTACTTTTGCATGAATGACACTATATAAAGAGGTACTGTATTTACTAGCTGAATAAACAATAGGTTTTCCTTTCACTCAAGTATTATGACTTCAACTCATTTCATTTATATGTCAGTAGTTCAGAATGTGCAGTGGACCAGGCACAACATCACTGTTCACCTTTGTCAAAGAAGGGGCCAGAAACATCCACGTTGTTATATCTCTGGAACAGCTATGTCTCATCCCTGTAACCTTTGGAGGATATACTACAATCCATTTTGTGTTAGCAACACTGCAGCTACTTATTTAAGTTCATGAAAAAAATGCACCTATTTTCAGTGTCCCCTGGTGTGCACACAACCCAGAAAGTGACAAGCTGACAGAGCTGGTACAAAATGACTGGCTGCCCAGCCATTAGCCTCCCATAGCAAAAGCTCAAGGGAAAGAGAAATCACCGGCTCCAGCACCATCCCTGCCGTTAGATGGTACACTGAATGTCATCAGACCACAGGAAATGCATGTCCCCCACCTCAGGGTCTCTCTTGAGCATGTCACAATCTCAAAAACCCAGGCAGGCACAAGTACAGATCATTATGGTACCTGGACATGGTGGGAGAGGACCCAGAAAGAACCTGCTCAGGAAACCAATCTCCAAGCACAGTATGTGTCAAGTACCCAAGCACCAAGCTATGTAAACATGGACTAGTGGTTGTGCAGGTCCCTTGCTCCTCTACACTGGCTCACATCATGTTAACTAAGCCATGTGTGCTTGGTTCTTAGAAATTAAAGTCAAGGTTGTATCCTTCCAGTTGTTCAAGTGCTCCTTTGGTCTCGACACTTCCAAATTCAACATCAGCCCATTAACTACAGACATTAGTGTTTGTAATGCATTACAAAATTGTGAGTTTCAGTTATTTACTGTGGTGCTGAAAATCACCCAAAGCATCTTTATAATCTTAAAAATGATCCAGTGAGGTGAGGAATATGCAGGCCTGTAGCCAAAGCAGTAAAATCCTCTTGAATATTATACCACATGTACCAGAGGTACCTTGGCTGCACTCAAAATAAAAAACAGTCAGTTTTGTCACTTTTAACATAATGTAACCCATTAACTTTCATCACTGTTCTGGGCAAATAATATGTATGCAGGATATAACTGAAGAAATTACAGACACATGTTGCTGTTACAACACTGATTGGAAACTGCAGGCCAGGGCATCCAAGTGTAGCAGGGTTTCTTCATTCTCAAGATCTCTTTCTCACTTCTGATGTAAATTCTCCATCCCAAGGCTGCCTTTAAGGTACATGAGGTTTGTGTACATGTGTATTTTATATATATATATATAAAATATATATATAAATAAATAAGCACACTCACAGAATAATGAGCCCTGAGAAATACACTCTCCCAGCACTCTCTTGGGAGGGTGAGGTTGCTGAACGCAGCTGTTTTCATGATTCATGTCCTCTAAAATCTACGCTTTCTGTGCCTGGCCAGGTGAAAATGCCAGGTACAAAAGGGAAGCTTGTAAATCTGCTGAGCTGTTTCCTTCTGGAAAACTGCCCCTTTCTTTTCTTTACCTTTACCCAGAACTGGTTAATCACCAAGCACTTCACAAGAGTGAAGACTGGGAAGTACATGTCATTCCTCCTATCTATAAATAACACCAGTCAATAAAATAAAGGCAAATAAAAGTAGTAAACGATATTTATTTCTAGTCTTATTTTATCCAGTACACATTTCTCTCAGAATTACTGATGTGCTCCTCTAGTCAGGGCTGTCTATGCCAACATGACTGAAACCTCCCTCCCACCCCCCTCCATCCAGCTCATTATCCGGTGTCTGACAGAAGCAAGTGCCAGCTGCTCTGCAAAAAGGCACATGAAATGCTTCAGCAAGATATTAGAAAATCACCTGCCTATAAAGAAGAGGTTTTCTCTTCCTGTCACCATTACCAACAGACTGATACAAACGTTGAATTAAAAGGTCGACAGTTCTTCAAAAGCCTTGTTAGTGTAGAAGTGAACCCATAACCACATCTGGATACTCTATTTCCATTCAAACACCCAATGCATCAGTGCTAATGGGGTTGGATTTTTACCTCTGACCTTGTCCCTTCCTGTTTCCCTTTTGTCAGGCATCTTTAGGGCCCTCAAGCCAGTTGGCAGAAACAGGGACATCATCAGTTTGAGACTTACCTATCATGTGGCTTTGAGACTCACATATTCTAGGGTTTTATTGCCATGTCACAGCTAATTACAGCGTAAGCAGGATTAGTTAATTTACTGACACATACCAACAAGGAATACCAGCATAACCTGCATTATTTCTTTGGTAGCTCCCGGCTGTCCTGAACACCATTTGATGACAAAGTAGACCAAAAAAATTCCCCTACTAGCAAGTGTAAAATTCTTAAGTACAGTCTACCTTTGGAAGCTTCTGTGCCGAGTGGGTTTTCCAAGATGTCTGTCATATCTTGGCTCCAAGCATCCTTCACAGCAGACTTGGATACCTTCCTGTTGTTCAGGCTTTGCTGTGGTCGGAAGTTATTCCTCAGGTACTCCACAGACTTGACATGGTCTTGCTGTTCAGTGGTGAAGATGGAGTAGAATGCCTCCAGCTGATGGCAGCCATCATGGCAGGGGAGAGAAAGGATGTTGATTAGAAAAACAATGTGGTGAAATCCGGGCGGCTGATAAGACAGGAAAATGGGAGGAAGTAAAATGTTGATGCCAAGACTGATAAACCACATGGGAAGTCAGACTGCCCACTGAAATCTCTGCCAACTGCCTTATCTCGGCACAGGGCTTATCCTGCCCAACATGGGAGAAGGCCTTCTAGCAACCTGTGGACGTCTGTCATGGACAAGGAAACATTTACCCTTAGACCTCTTGTCTGGAAGGTTTTTGGGTGTGACACAGCCCTGCCAAGCCCTCCTCACTGCTGGCATCATTTCATTTCACAGTATCATTTCACATCAAAAAGTGCTTCCAGGTCATTCCACCCCAAGAGCTTTCTCCTGGACAAGGCAATGCTGCCTTATCTCCAAATACCTTACAAAGTTTAGCTGCCAGGCTAAGCTTCACAGACAGCTCGTGCAGCACTTTTAGACACAGCTAGGATATACTCCCCTGGGAATAAATTTCTTCTGTTGGATTCAG